>NC_060148.1:40965152-41275654 GCF_021461385.2 Schistocerca piceifrons | reverse complement strand
TTTATTTTATTAACACAGCATGTACCAATTGGTGTCCGAAACTACAAAATTAATAGACATGTATGAGGCCGATTAGGTGTTTTACAACATGAGGCATCCTGAGTACAAAAATAAATTAAGAAGATTGGAGAGCTACAAAAAAATTATACGGTATTCTCTTCTATACCAGCCTGCTGCAAGGCAGCCTGGATATACCCAGAGGTGGATGGTCGTGCTTGTTGTGTTGTCAAATGCAGCAAATCCCACCCGTCCATCAAATACCACTGCAAACCGTGACTTCCGGCAGTTGTAAATTTCTTACTACCCACATTATCCATCTCACACAGTTCAGCTGCGATGTGGGTGGCAAGGGCACTGTATTGGTCTCCTTGGACAGGCTGGGGCAGAGTTCCGGCCGTATCAGCCACAGCCTTCAGTGTCCTGGTGGCCTCCACAATGACATCTGTTGTACCTTTCCTTCTTTTTGTGGGAGGCCGCTCTTGATGATTGTGCTGTGGCTGTGGCTCACGGCATGCAACAGAAGGCTCTCGCATCTCGTGCTATAAAATAAGACATGAAAGCCATTAGTTACATACTTGCTTGCACATACATAAATCTTATTTACAGGTACCCACAAGCAGAGAAAGGTGGGGGCAAATGGCAGAGGATTTTGAGATGAAGTGGAACTGTTATAATACTATAGGAGCAATGGATGGAAAGCATATTCGTACTAAATGCCCACAAGCTACTGGATCTCACTTTTTCAATTACAAATCCTTCAACAGTATCGTTTTATTTGCCATGGTAGATGCTTCCTACAAATTTTTCTATGTTGATGTAGGAACTAATGGGCACGTTGGTGATGCCGGAGTGTTTTCAAAAAGCAAACTACGGGAGTCTCTCATTGACCGATCTATTCAAAACATTCCTGAAGGCAGGAAGCTTGCGAACACACACATTACAACTCCAATGGTTGTACTGGCAGACGATGCTTCTCTGAGTATGCTTCAAGGTGCTGCAGTGAACAAATTAACGCTAATCATTTGTATGACATGTGAACTTTACTTGCATAAATAAAAAGAAAGAAATACGTCGAGACGTACTTTTGATTTCTCGTAGGAGTAACTTGTGCTGAGGCCATTAATTTTCTTTTTATTGTAGTCAGCTGTACACCCAGGCCGTATGTCACGGCTAATAACCTCCGCAATAGTTTTGTAGATCTCCAATCTTCGTAATCTATTTTTATATTCAGGGTGCCTCACATTGTAAATCACCTTATCAGCTTCATGTTGCTGTTGTGGTCTTCAGTCCTGAGACTGGTTTGATGCAGCTCTCCATGCTACTCTGTCCTGTGCAAGCTTCTTCACCTCCCAGTACCTACTGCAACCTACATCCTTTTGAAACAGCTTAGTGTATTCATCTCTCGGTCTCCCTCTACGATTTTTACCCTCCACACTGCCCTCCAGTACTAAATTGGTGATCCCTTGATGCCTCAGAACACGTCCTACCAACTGGTCCCATCTTGTGGTCAAGTTGTGCCACAAAATTCTCTTCTCCCCAATCCTATTCAATATTTCCTCATTAGTTATGTAATCTACCCATTTAATCTTCAGCATTCTTCTGTAGCACCACATTTCGAAAGCTTCTATTCTCTTTTTGTCCAAACTATTTATTGTCCATGTTTCATTCCATACATGGCTACACTCCATACAAATACTTTCAGAAACGACTTCCTGACACTTAAATCTATACTCGATGTTAACGAATTTCTCTTCTTCAGAAACGCTTTCCTTGCCATTGCCAGTCTACATTTTATACCCTCCCTACTTCAACCATCATCAGTTATTTTGCTCCCCAAATAGCAAAATTACTTTAAGTGCCTCATTCCTAATCTAATTCCCTCAGCTTCATACATCTCTCTTAATTCTGTGGTAGATGCCACACACCAATTGTATTTTCCCGTCATGTTTACAAACGCACTACAGATGACAGAACGCTGCACCGATGCTAGGCGCTCCACGTGGTAACATATCACATTGCAGTGAACAGAAGACAAGCGACTTCTTTGATCAAATCTATAGTGAGGCCCTAGATTTGATCAAATATTTGACAACATTTGACAAAGTTTCCTATTACACCATCAAATTTCGTTTACAAAGATATTTGACAAAGATATTGTAATACCAGCCTGTGTGGAGCTGTGCTAATACCACAAAGATGTTTTAGCTTTTAAATAAATATGAAATCCATGACTGAGTATTCTTGCTTATGCTAGCAAAACCCTTAACAATATTATGTAAACCATGTGTTCTAAGAAGTAACCACAACACAAGTATCAACAAATGGAGAATAAATGATTGTAGTTTTCGGCCTGAATGAGGTTCTGGCACAGCTCTCCACACTTGTCTGCTCCGTGGAAGCCCCTTCATCACCACAAAACTACTGCAACCTCCATCCATTTGAACCTGCTTACTGCAGTAAAGCCTCAGTCTCTCCCTCTCCCTACAATTTTTACTTCCGACACTTCCTCGAATAACCGAATGTCTTACTGTGTGTCCCATTAACTAATTGTTTCTTCTAGTCAGGTTTTGCCAAAAGTTTCTTTCTTTTCCCTAGTTCGTTTCAGTATCTCCTCATTAGTTGTTCGGTATACCCACCAAATCTTCAGTATTCTTTTGTATCACGACATTTAAAATGCTTATGTTCCATCATCCACATTACACATCTGTAAAAAGGAACAACCCAGACAATCAGAAAAGACTTCTTGACATTTAAATTTACATAAAATATTAACAAATGCATCATTTTGAAAAATTCTTGCATTGCTAAATCCAGTGAGCATTTTATATCCCCTCCACCTTGGTCTGCACAAATAATAGAACTTGTCTAATATTTTTAGTGCCTCAAACAATGGAACAATTGTTATTTTTAGTGCCTCAGTTTCTAATCAAATTCCCTCAGCACCGCCTAATTTAATTCAACTACAAGCCAATACACTTGCTTTACTTTTGCTGACATTCATCTTATAATGTCTTTTTAATACACTATTTGTTCTGTATAACTTCTAAGGGCACTGCTAGCTTTTATGTTATGATGTAGTGCTATTGTACTCTTTTCTTACAGCTGGCTCTGGAATTTTTGAGGCTGAAAGCCTATTTTTTTCCTGGAAGTGGTGGTGTTTTGCTGTATAATGTCAAAAATGCTGCAGCACTACTGCTTATATACTAAGTCAGAGTGGATGTAAGGCCATTGTTGGACTTCAGCACAACGCAGACAACCACAGTTGTGTTGCTGAGAAAATAGTATGCAGAATTTGCTAGAAACGATGATTAAGAGTCGAAAGTGTTACTTCAGTTCATAGGAGATAAGTGTTTGAGTAATTCAGTTAATTCATGTAGAGGTGTGTGGGATTACTTTTGATATTTACTGTACTGTGTTTCTGAATCAGTAACTTTTGTGCATAATGAAAATGAACAGTATATGAAGATTACCATCTTCATGTGTCCTTTCGGACATGTCTGAAAGAACAGATACCATTTTCGTATAGTTAAGGCTAACCAGCCATTGACCTCCTCCTCCTGTGCTGGATGCACACTCGGTAAGATTGTATGCCACGAGTAATGAGTGTAATGGGCAAGGGCACTACAAATGAAGTGTGTGGACGTTAAGCTGGGAATGTGGGTCTCACGGGGAATGTGCGAGGGATAAATCCCTGCAGTCGCACTATCCTCTGTGCCTTCGATGGCTCAGATGGATAGAGCATCTGCCATGTCAGCAAAAGTTCCCTGTTTCGAGTCCCGGTTGCGACACACATTTTCACCTGTCCCCACTGTTGTATATCAACGCCTGTCGACAGCTTAGGGTCTCGATTTAATTATTATTTCAAAATGAACAGTTTTCAATTATCAGTAATTGGAAGTTACATTAAGGTGCAAAGACTGTTGTAATGGATAATTCTGAATGTAGATGAAATAAGCTTCACTGTTTAACACAGGACTGGACGAGTTTAGCCATTGTTACAGAAGCATGTTAAATGCTAAAGTCACAATATGACAAAGAAATATGACTTCTACTGTTTTTATTTCAAAGTAACATGTTCAATTTTTCAACTGAATAAGTCATATATGAAGTGATATCTGTAACTGTCCTTGTCACAGTTACTGTTCTCGCAAGAGTTACTGTCGTGGCAAGAGTCACATTCAATTTAGGGGAGCCTTCTTATGGCTGCACAATCTCGTGCACATATAACTGATCCCCAGATGCACATCTTCTGTGTGTTCACATTTCCACTTAGGTGAAGTGTCAATTCATCACTGAAGAAGTCACAATCCGGAAAATTCTCACCATCATGAAACAGCATTTTGTTTGCAATGTTAGCATATAAACCCCAGTCTGAGGAGTATAGAGCTTGTAACAATTGCAAATGATAAGGCTATAGTTGTAAGTGTCTCGTTAGAAGTTTCCACACAGACTTCACTGGAACTGTTAATTCAACACCAGCCTTCCACACTGACGTTTCGGGGCTACATCTACATCTACATTTATACTTCCCAAGCCACCCAACGGTGTGTGGCGGAGGGCACTTAACGTGCCACTGTCATTACTTACCTTTCCTGTTCCAGTCGCGTATGGTTCGCGGGAAGAACGACTGCAGGAAAGCCTCCGTGCGCGCTCTAATCTCTCTAATTTTACATTCGTGATCTCCTCGGGAGGTATAAGTAGGGGGAAGCAATATATTCGATACCTCATCCAGAAACGCACCCTCTCGAAACCTGGACAGCAAGCTACACCACGATGCAGAGCGCTTCTCTTGCAGAGTCTGCCACTTGAGTTTGTTAAACATCTCTGTATGGAAGACTCTCTCACTGATTCACATTGTTCCGCAGTCACTCTTCGTTGTCCCACACTCTTCCCTTTGCAAAGACATTTGCTGTCTTCAAACTAATGCCATCTACAGATATCATCTGGAGGATTACAATAGAACTTACACCATATGATCAAAAGTACCAGGACACCTGGCTGAAAATGACTTATAAGTTCGTGGTGCCCTCTATCAGTAATGCTGGAATCCAATATGGCGATGGCCCACCTTTAGCCTTGATGACAGCTTCCATTCTTACAGGCATATATTTAAAATGGAGATTGGTTCATTGAAAATATTGCTCTTTACTCTTCTGGTGGAAAAGTGTTATTATTCTGTCGATGAATTCATTGAGGATAGCTTCACAATCTGAACACAGGGATTGTATTACATGTATTATTTTATGTACATGTGTAGCTGTAACTTAGAAATGTAAAATATAATGTAAACTTTTGTATTTCTCTTAAAAAAACCTTGACATGTCTCCTGTACATCAAATCAAATGATTTGAAAATTGTACGTAATGAGATGAATAAAACACATACCACGTATGTTCAATCAGGTGCTGAAAGGTTTCCAGGGGAATGGCTGCCCATTCTTCACGGAGTGCTGCATTGAGGAGGGGTACTGATGGACGTTGCTTCTGGTTGGAGTAGGTCACGTTTAAAATGGCTGCGCCGATTCAGAATCCCGCCAAATGCGAAGTGCGCTCCGTCAAACATTTTCTTCGTGCAAAAGGTCAGCGACCAGCGGATATTCACAAAGAAATTGTTTCTGTTAATGGGAACATTATGAATCTACATAATGTAATGAAATGGTGTGGTCATTTCTCTGAAGGTAGGACCGATGTTCGTGACGAACAAAGAACAGGTCGGCCATCTGTGATCTCTGATGCCCTTCTTCGGAGAACGGAGGAAGCAATTTCTGCGGATAGACTTCTCACATTGAAAGAATTGCTTCAGATCATACCGGACGTGTCAATGACAACTGTTTATGACGTTGTTACTGTCAAGTTAGGGTACAGGAAACTGTGTGCGCACTGGGTTCCAAAACTGTTAGCGGAAGAACACAAAAAGAAAAGGATGGGCTTTGCACTCGACTTCCTCACACGCTATGCTGAAGCAGGTGATGAGTTCCTTGATAACATCGTGACAGATGGCGAGACATGGGTTTATCACCATACACCTAAATCCAAGCAACAATCGATGCAATGGCGCCATTCGAATTCACCAAAAGCTAAGTAATGCAAAACATCGATATCAGGGAAGAAAATCATGGCTTCTGTTTTTTGGGACAGACAAGGCATTTTTCTGTTGGAATTTATGCCTCCTGGAACGACAATTAATGCTGCTGCATATTGCCAGACTTTGAAACGTCCTCAAAGGGCAACGCAGGAGAATGCTCGGCCTCACACAGCGCTCCTAACCAAAACACTACTCAAACAATTCAAAGGGGACGTATTGGACCATCCGCCATACAGCCCGGACATTGCGCCCACCGACTTCCGTGTCTTCCGTTACCTGAAGTCACATCTTGGTGGAAAATCATTCCACGTCGAAGAGATCAAAGATGAAGTTGAAATGTGGTTCCGATAACAGGCGGCAACCTTCTATGACTGTGGGATACAAAAGATTGACTTAACTAATGTTTGGATAACAGGGGTGATTATGTCGAAAAATAACAAATAATCCAGTTAAAAAGATGTAACTGACGTTTTCTAAATAAATGTTCTATTTAAGGACTGCGAGCCATTGTATCTTTACTTTTTGAAATGCCCTCGTATGAAATATTTGGCACAGTTAAAATTCCTATTGTTAATTACTCAATTTAGAACTGTTTATTATGTTTATTTCAGGATTCATTTATAAATTAATAGAAATTCATTTGTCAAAAAAATTTATAAACCATTTGGAATATTGTTATTACCACAGGGTGAGAAGATAGTAGTGGGCATGCCTCTCATGTGATCAGACGTGTTTCTGTATTTTGGAGGAACAATGTAATTTCGGCTTTGTTAACGTGAAAATTCAAAAGACAGTGTGATATAGTAAAATGTGAAGCAAATAAATTCCAAAAAGAAAGAAAATTCTGTGCAGGCATTTTTCAACATTTTTTACATCAATGAGAACCTAAAATGTGAAAATTTCTGCTTCAAGAATCAGAACCTTAGACAAGAAGAATGCAAGCAAACTGTGTGAGAAAAGAAGGTAAGTAAAAAATTTAGTGTAAATCTTACTCGTCTAGAATTATCTGAAATGGCTTTAATATCGACGTTAGTAGTGACTCCATGGATGACGACGTTCCACCATAGGAAGCCAACAGGGAATGTCAAGAGGCAAATAAGGCATGTTTTGGTGGTTTATCTGGCCACTGATTCCATTACTGTTACGTGGAATGTCATGAACTTTCGTTACGCCTGCACTGAACTACTTTCCTGGTTTCAACAGGACGGAGTGACATCACACACTGCACGGTAATCAATGGCATATGGGCGAGAATTGTTTGGCAACCGTGTGATCGCACAATTCAGTAACATTCCCTGGCGACCTACATGACCAGATTTACCCGTTTGTGATTTTTTCTTGTGAGGTTACGTCGAGAGCAAAGTCTACACGACTCGACCAAGAACCCAGGATGAGTTAAAACAGAGTGTTTGGGATGCAATTCACAGTATCCCAGCTGTGATATTGCAGCAGTCAATGAGTAATCTCAACAGCAGATTTCTCGAATGTATTCGTACATAATGACGCAATCTAAAGGATATAATTTCTAAAAAATGAGAAATGCCATCTATTTTTCGTAACTGGCAAAGTTGTAAGATTTCAATTACTATGAATGCAATTTCTTTCCTTCATCGCTTCTTGTTTTATTGGAATGTGGAAATGTTCCCAATTTTCTGTGTCACCCTGTACATTCTGCGCAAAAGGAATCACAGAATTTGCTGCAATAAATCTAAAATGGGGCAGCAGAGAAAATACGGCAATTGTCAGTGTGTATACGTCACCCGGGCCATGTATGGATACATTTTTCAAAAATCTCTCTGACTTGCTGATATATACGGACTGTACATTTTTTGTATTAAACACCCATGTAAATACTATAATAGAAGGGGATATAAATACAGATTGATGCCAACACCAAAAAGCTACACCTTCTATTCCATAGATTCAGTCTGACGTGAGTTATCCATGAGACAACTAGTGAGATTAGTAACAGCAAAACATGTCTGGATGATATAATAATAAATGTGACCCATCTTACCTACAGAGCAGCTATTCTAAAACTAGCCATCTCTGATCAAAATGCAGTACAGCTTCAATTGGAGGCAAATGAGATGCCCTTTGCCACTAAAAAGAAACTATATGTAAGAAAAAGAATTATGTATAATGACAACATCAACAGACTGACCTGCACGTTAGCACACATATCATGATTTTTAGAACAATAGGTTTCCCTACGAGAGCTTCGTTTCTGACTTCTACTATTGTTTTGATGCCACATGCCCCCTTACAGCCACAAAACTTGAATGAACTAAAAATATAAACAGAAGTATCTGGAAAAATAATGATGTCATTGAAGCAAGGGAAAATTTAAAATTATTCCATAGTGCGATGTTGAATAATAGACTGAATCTCAAGCTAAACGACGTTTTCAAAACTTATCATGAATATTATAAACCTTTATTGATACAGGCTTCACACAGTGTTACCACTGGTGTCTTGGGAGTGACAAACTATTTTATAACAGACAGGGAATATGCTGTATAGAATTTAATACTGACCACAATGGGATGGTAGTAAAAGATGAACTTGAAATTGCTAACATATTCAATGAATATATTTCTTCAGTGGGGGAAGCTATCAATGACAAAAATAACAACCTGCAGTATAATTTTAAAGGAAGTCCATCTGAGCATAACATACATCCAGCCCCCACAAACTGCAAAGAAATAATCAACATCATTAGCTCTCTAAAGTCTTCCCATTTCACAGGCATGATGGCCTCAGTATTAATGTATTAAAAGCATGCAGACAAACTGTGTCTGTAGCAGTAAATAATGTAATAGAAACAGGCACCTTCCCAGACAGACTAAAAAGCTTAAGTAACACCAATCTTTAAAAAAGGGGACAAACTCAAAATTTAAAACTACAGACCCACCTCAATACTTCCAGTCTTTTCCAAATAGTTGAAAAAGTCATATACAGCAGAATTATAAGCTCTCTCTGGATGCACTACCTAATGCTTGAAAATCAAAATTGTCTCTTAATATGTAAATCAACCAGCACAGCAGCTGCTCAATTAATTGAAGAGATAACAAGTGACGCCGAGGACAAGCAACATGTTGCAGGTATATACCTCTACGTTGAGAAAGCTTTCAACTGTGTGAGCGTCACAATCCTGTTAGAAAAGCGTGGAATATTGGAATCAGAAGCACTTCTCATTACATAATAAAATCTTGCATGAGTAACCCAAAAAAGTTTGTACTGCTTAAAGTTGAAAGAGATGTTCACAAATCCAAAATAACTTATATAAAAATGGAGTGCCCAGGGCTCAGTATAGGGTCCTCATCTGTTTTTAATTTATGTAAATGACATAAAATATTGCACTCAGAATTCCAAAATAGTTCTGTATGCAGATTATACGTCCATTGTGTGTAAAAGGAAATACTTTAATGAACTAGAGACCCATTGTAATAAAATGACAAATGAAATTGTACAGTACTTTAATGAAAGCCACTTAAATGTAAGCAGCAGTAAAACATGACGCATGGAGTTTACCGATAGTAGTTTTAATGATGAAATTTCTATACATAGGCAATGAATTGGTAAACGAAAGGAGCCTTCATGAAGATTGCAACGATTTCCGACCAAGACAAGACTTGCAATCAGGTGTACCCTGGGCGTCAGGTTTCTCTGGCGGCTGATCCTTTCACCAGAAACATCATCTTTGTCCTTTTCAGGACCATAGTTGACCATCATATCGATGAATATAGATACATATTTATTTATGTGTATGGCTACTGTAAATTTGTATGTTTCTGACTCGAGAATAAATAAATAAATTGGTAAAAAAAGACTTTAGTGCAAAATTCCTTAATTTAACAATTCAAAGCAATCTAAAGCGGGACACACATGTTGATACTCTAGCAGGTAAGTTGCCTAAGAATATATTCACAATAAATATAATTAGCAAGTTCTTCAAAGACTGTTTCCTAAAGACTGCATATCATGCCCTATTTTCCGCTCACCTAAATTACAGAATAGATATATGGGGAGCAACAACCAAAGGAAATCTAAATATAACCTATCGCTACTTCAGAAAACGGCTGTAAGAATCATCTGTGGTGCATACAACATCAGAAATAAAGAAAAAAAAATTACATCAGCAGCTACAGAACAACACTGTATGAAAAGGGTGCATTACATGCAGGTTTAAAGTTACTCAATGCATTACCCAGTGAAGTTATGGCCCTATCCACAATGAAGCTTAAATTTCAACTACAGAAATTCCTGTTACAAAATCCATTTTACACATTAAAAGCACGCCATACTTCCATGCAAAATAAGAAGTGCTTCGAAAAAATATGTAAATAGTGTTAAGCAAACCATTTTATTTGCAATTTCTTTTGTTAATCAATGCTGTATTCAGAAGAATGTATTATTGTGCTATGTATCAAAAACTGTAACCTGCAATGAATCATTCAATGTTGAATAAAGTATACTTGTAGAAACGATCGGTGTTGTAGTTGCTAATTGTCATGGCTGTGTTGGGGAAGAACCAGAGCTTCAAGCCCTAATAGAAAGCACTGAAGCTCAAGCATGAGGGTGGCAATTATTTATTCACAACCGATACAAAAGAGTTGCATGTTTGCACCTGCTACTGTCCTTCAAAGTAGCCACCAGCGTTGTGTTGAACCTGTTGCCAGTGATGTGGAAGGTGTAGTATACCATTAGCAGAGCCTGTTCTGCAATGGTGCGGTCTAAAATTATAGTGATTCTCAGGTACGACTGTGATGGTGTTATCCTAACGCGTTACATTCCTTCATGACAGACCGTCAACACACAGTATTACTGTTCCTTTTTGGAGCATCACCCGCGACCAGCTTTGCAAAAGAAGCAATCCATCCATCATTTTGCACGACAATGTGCGGGTGCATACAGCGCAAGCTGTGGCTGCTCTGTTCGGTCGATGGGACTGGGAAGTACTGTACCATCCACCATATTTCCCGGACTTAAGGCCTTGCAGCTTTGATTTGATTCCAAAGAAGAAGGAACCACTTCATGACATTAGCTTCAGAACTGTTCCAGAGATTTGACAGGCAGTAGACCGCTCCATTCACACCATCACAGAACAGGCTCTGCTAACAGTATACTACACCTTCCACATCGCTGGCAATGGGTCCTACACAACACTGGTGACTACTTTAAAGGGCAGTAACAGATGCAAACATGTAACTTTCTTGTATCGGTCGTGAATAAATAGTTGCCACTACTTCAGCTTCAACCCCCGTAGTTATAGATACAGAAAGCTGGGTAAAGCTGGAACTAAGTTCAGCATAATTTTTTTCTAACAATCTAACAGTGTTCAGAAAGGATAGATTCAATACAATTGGTGCTGTGGTATTTACTGCTGCCAGAAGTAGTTTGCCTAGTAGTGAAATTGAAGTAGATAGTTCCTGCGAAATAGATTGAGTAGAGGTTATACTTTACAATCGGACTGAACTATTAATTGGGTCATTTTACCAGCCCCCGACTCAGAAGATATAGTTGCTGAACTGTTCAAAGAAAACTTGAGCCTCATTTCAAATAGGTACCCGACTCATACAATTGTAGTTGGTGGTGACTTTAATCTACCCCGATACGCTGGAAAAATTATACTTTTAAAGCTGGTAGCAGGCATATAACGTCATCTGAAATTGTACTGAATGCTTTCTCAGAAAATTATTTTGAACAATTAGTTCATGAGGCTGCTCGAAGTGTAAATGCTTGCGAAAGCATACTTGACCTCTTAGCAACAAATAATCCTGGGCAAACAGTGAGTATCGTGACGAATACAGGGATTAGTGACCACAAGGCAGTAGCTGCTACGCTGAATACCGTAACACACACACACACACAAAAAAAAAAAAAAAAAAAAAAAAAAAAAAAAAAAAAAAAAAAAAAAAAAAAAACGAAGTGTATCTATTTAAAAAACCTGACAAAATGCTCTTAATGCCTTGATAAGACAGTCTGCATTTCTTCTGATCTTATCAAGTAAGAGTAGAAAAGATGTGGAATGATTTCAAAAAAATAGTATCGACAACAATTGAGAGATATATGTTGTTGTTGTTGTTGTTGTTGTTGTTGTTATCTTCAGTCCAGAGGCTGATTTGTTACAGCTCTCCATGCTGCTCTGTCCTGTGCAAGCTTCTTCATTTCCCGGTACCAACTGCAACCTACATCCTTCTGAATCTGTTTAGTACATTCATCTCTTGGTCTACACCTCTATGATTTTTACCCTCCACTCTGCATTCCAATACTAAATTGGCGATCCCTTGACGCCTCAGAATATGTCCAACCAAGCGATTCCTTCTTCTAGTCGAGCTTTGCCACAAATTTCTCTTCTCCCCAATTCTATTCAACAACTCCTCATTAGTTAAGTGATCTACCCATATAATCTTCAATATTCTTCTGAAGCACCACATTTCGAAAGTTTCTATTCTCTTCTTGTCTAAACTATTTATCGTCCATGTTTCACTTCCATACATGGCTACACTCCATACAAGTACTTTCAGAAACGACTTTCTGACATTTAAATCTATACTCGATCCTAACAAATTTCTCATCTTCAGAAACACTTTCCTCGCCATTGCCAGTCCATATTTTATATCCTCTCTACTTCGACCATCATCAATTATTTTGCTCCCCAAATAGCAAAACTCCTTTACTGCTTCAAGTGTCTCATTTCCTAATCTAATTCCCTCAGCATCACCCGACTTAATTCGACAACATTCCATTATCCTCGTTTTGCTTTTGTTGATGTTCATCTTATATCCTCCTTTCAAGACACTGCCCATTCCGTTCAACTGCTCTTGCAAGTCCTTTGCTGTCTCTGACAGAATTGCAATGTCATCAGAGAACCTCAACGTTTTTATTTCTTCTCCATGGACTTTAATACCCACTCCGAATTTTTCTTTTGTTTCCTTTACTGCTTGCTCAATATAAACATTGAATAACGTCGGGTAGAGGCTACAACCCTGTCTCACTCCCTTCCCAACCATTGCTTCCCTTTCATACCCCTCAACTCTTATAACGGGCATCTGCTTTCTGTACAAATTGTAAATAGCCTTTTGCTCCCTGCATTTTACCCCTGCCACCTTTAGAATTTGAAAGAGAGTGTTCCAGTCAACATGGTCAAAAGCTTTCTCTAAGTGTACAAATGCTAGAAATGTAGGTTTGCCTTTCCTTAATCTATTTTCTAAGATAAGTCGTTGCCTCACGTGTTCCAACATTTCTGCAGAATCCAAACTGATCTTTGCCGAGGTTGGCTTCTACCAGTTTTTCCATTCGTCTGTAAAGAACTCGCATTACTATTTTGCAGCTGTGACTTATTAAACTGATAGTTCGGTAATTTTCACATCTGTCAACAACCGCTTTCTTTGGGATTGGAATTATTACATTCTTCTTGAAGTCTGAGGGTATTTCGCCTGTTTCATACATCTTGCTCATCAGATTGTAGAGTTTTGTCAGGACTGGCTCTCCCCTAAGGCCGTCAGTAGCTCTGATGTAATGTTGTCTACTCCCGGGGCCTTATTTCGACTCAGGTCTTTCAGTGCTCTGTCAAACTCTTCACGCAGTATCATATCTCCCATTTCATCTTCATCTACATCCTCTTCCATTTCCATAATATTGTCCGCAAGTGTATTGTCCTTGTATAAGCCCTCTATATAGTCCTTCCACCTTTCTGCTTTCCCTTCTTTGCTTACAACTGGGTTTCCATCTGAGCTCTTGATATTCATACAAGTGGTTCTCTTTTCTCCAATGGACTCTTTAATTTTCCTGTAGGCAGTGTCTATCTTACCCCTAGTTGTATACTCTTCATCCTTACATTTGTACTTTGGCCATCCCTGCTTAGCTAATTTGCACTTCCTGTTAATCTCATTTTTTGAGACATTTGTATTTCTTTTTGCCTGCTTCATTTACTGCATTTTTGTATTTCCTCCTTTTATCAATTAAATTCCATATCTCTTCTGTTACCCAAGGATTTCTATCAGACCTCGTCTTTTTACCTACTTGATCCTCTGCTACCATCACTATTTCATCTCTCAAAGCTACCCATTCTTCTTCTACTGTATTTCTTTCCCCCGTTCCTGTCAATTGTTCCCTAATGCTCTCCCTGAAACTCTCTACAACCTCTGGTTCTGTCAGTTTATCCAGGTCCCTTCTCCTTGGATTCCCACCTTTTTGCAGTTTCTTCGGTTTTAATCTACAGTTCATAACCAATAGATTGTGGTCGGGGTCCACATCTGCTCCAGGAAATGTTTTACAATTTAAAACCTAGTTCCTAAATCTCTGTCTTACCCTCATATAATCTATCTGAAGCCTTTCAGCATCTCCAGGTTTCTTCCATGTATACAACCTTCTTTCATAATTCTTGAACCAAGTGTTAGCTATAATTAAGTTATGTTCTGTGCAAAATTCTACCAGGCAGCTTCCTCTTTCATTCCTTACCCCCATTCCATATTAACCAACTACGTTTCCTTCTCATCCTTTTACTACTGTCAAATTTCAGTCACCCATGACTATTAAATTTTCGTTTCTCTTCACTATCTGAATAATTTCTATTATCTCATCATACATTTCATGAATCTCAACGTCATCTGCAGAGCTAGTTGGCATATTAACTTGTACTATTGTGGTAGGTGTGGGCTTCATATCTATCTTGGCCAAAATAATGCGTTCTCTATGCTGTTTGTAGTTGCTTACCCACATTCCTATTTTTTTATTCATTACCAAACCTACTCCTGAAGTACCCCTATTTGATTTAGTATTTTTGATCCTGTATTCACCTGACCAAATGCCTTGTTCCTCCTGCCACCAAACTTCACTAATTCCCACTATATCTAACTTTAACCTATCCGTTTCTCTTTTTACATTTTCTAACCTACCTGCCCGATTAAGGGATTTTACATTCCATGCTGTGACCCGTGGAACGCCAGTTTTCTTTCTCTTGATAACAACGTCCTACCACATAAATTAGTAAGTGATGGTACTGATCCCATATTGTACACAAATGGGTCAGATCAGTGTTGCAGAAGCAGTGAAAAAAGCATGCCAAATTCAAAAGAATGCAAAATTCCCAAGTTTTGCTAAAGTTTGAAATACAGCGCGTACTTCAATGCAAGATGCTTTCAGTAATTTCCACAATGAAACTGTCTCTAAATCTGGCAGCAAACCCAAAGAGATTCTTGTCACACATAAAGCACACCAGTGGCAAGATGTAATACCTTCACTGAACGGTAACAACAGTGAAGTCATTGATGACAGTGCCACTAAAGCAGAGTTATTAAACACGATTTTCCAAAATTCCTGCAGCAAAGAAGACCAAGTAAATATTCCTGAATTCCAATCAATAACAACTGCCAAGATAAGAAACATTGAAATAGATATCCTCAGTGTCGCAAAGCAGCTTATATCACTTAATAAAAGCAAGGCTTCCAGTTCAGATTGTATACCAGTCAGGTTCCTCTCAGAGCACGCTGATACAATAGCTCCATGTTTAGTAATTATATACAACCGCTCGCTCACAGAAAGATCCATACCTAAAGACTAGAAAATTGCTCAAGTCACACCAATAACCAAAAAGGGAAGTAAGAGTAATCTGTTGAATTACAGGCCCATATCACTAACATCTATTTCAAAAAATGGCTCTGAGCACTATGGGACTCAACATCTGAGGTCATCAGTCCCCTAGAACTTAGAACTACTTAAACCTAACTAAACTAAGGAAATCACACACATCCATGCCCAAGGCAGGATTCGAACCTGCGACCATAGCGGTCGCGGGTTTCCAGACTGAAGCACCTAGAACTACTCGGCCACAGTGGCCGGCACGTCTATTTGAAGTCGGATTTTGCAACATATACTGCATTCGAACATTATGAAGAACCTCGAAGAAAACAATTTATTGACACGTAGTCAGCACGGATTCAGAAAATATCGTTTTCGCAAAACATAACTAGCTCTTTATACTCGTGAAGTAATGAATGCTATCTACAGGGGATGTCAAATTGATTCCATATTTTTAAATTTCCAGAATGCTTTTGACATCATTCCTCACAAGCGTCTTCTAACCAAACTACGTGTCTCAGTTGTGCGACTGGATTTCTGATTTCCTGTCAGATAGGTCACAGTTCATAATAACAAACGGAAAGTCGTACAGTAAAATAGAAATAATATCGGGCATTCTCCAAGGAAGTGTTATAGGTCCTCTATTGTTCGTGATCTATACTTCTGACATAGGAGACAATCTCAGTAGCTGTCTTACACTGTTTGCAGATGGTGCTGTCATTTACCATCTTGTAAAGTCTTCAGATGACCAAAACAAATTGCAAAATGATTTAGATAAGATATCTGTATTGTGGAAAACGTGGCAATTGACCCTGAATAAAGAAAAGTGTGAAGTTATTCACACGAGTACTAAAAGAAATCTGCTAAATTCCGATTATGCGATAAGTCACACAAATATGAAGGCTGTAAATTCAACTAAATACTTAGAGATTACAATTACAAATACGGTAAGTTGGAACGATCGCATAGATAATGTTGTGGGTAGAGCCAACCAAAGTCAGCGATTCATTGGCAGAACAATTAGAAGGTACAACAGGTCTACTAAATAGACTGCTTACACCATGCTTGTCCGCCCTATTCTGGAGTATTATTATGTGGTGTGGGATCCGCATCAGATGGGACTGACAGATGACATCAAAAAAGTACAAAAAAGGGAAGCTCGTTTTGTATTATCAGGAAGTAGGGGAGATAGTGCCACAGACATGACATGAGAATTGGAGTGGCAATCATTAAAACAAAGGCGTTTTTCTTTGCAACGGGTCCTTCTCATGAAATTTCAATCACCAGTTTTCTCTTCCGATTGTGAAAACATTCTGCTGGCACCCATCTACATAGGGAGAAATGATCATCACGATAAAATAAGAGAAATCAGGGCTCACACAGAAAAATTTAAGTGCTCATTTTTCACGCGCAACGTTCAAGAGTGGAACGGTAGAGAGACAGCTTGAAGGTGGTTCATTGAACCCTCTGCCAGGCACTTTATTGTGAATATCAGAGTAATCATGTATACATAGATGTATTATTATTATTATTCTAAATTGGTCAATGCACACAAACGTAAACCAACAGAACCATAAACTGTGACAGTCTATTCATCAATATGATACAACTACAATGGCAGACTGACATCCCAGCTGCCAGACTTTAAAAAATTCAAGCCAGTTACGAAACACTTGGGTTTACAATTACTGGTTTGACAAATTGCCAACATGAGCACAAGATGTGGCACTTACAGTGTTCAGAAAGACCACTTGAAACTGGCTGTACCATAATTAAATATAGTGGCCCAATGTGAGTGGACTTGTTTGTACTTGGATATGAGAATGTGCCAATTATCCACAAACAGATTGCTGATTGCAGTACTTTATAAGTCTGCTGCACTTTGTATGACAAGATGCCTCTGTCTTATCATTTCTGGGCCTTGTAAATGGTGACAAAAATAGAAATTCATTATTTGAGGTAAAATATTAAGGCCTGTAACTGGAATAAAGAAATTAATTGTTGTAACTGCGACCGAAGGTCGCGGGGTTGAAGTGACGGAAAGCGCGGCGGGACCCGCGAACAACAATACAACGGGAGAGGACAGACACGACCAACGAAGGACAGAACAAACAACAACAAGATCGAAACAACGGAGTCACAAGGAAACCTAAGAACCATGTCCACTTGTACACAGAACAGGAAAGTAAGTAAGCCGTCTAACACAAGGTGATATGTCCAAAGACGAATGCAAGATTAGACTGTCTGGCTGAGCGAGAGGCAGGCGCTTAAGTACTCTATCTGGGGGGCCGCTATTGGCCGCTGGAACCACGTGTTCCACTATGGCGCCCTCACACTGAAAACGGGCGAGGTGTCTTCGACGTCCGTGACGTCTGGCAGGGATTCAAATTACCAGATTAATGTTTCCTGGATGACTGAAAGATCCTGTGACTTTCTCAATACTCGTGAAATCATGTATCGACAAGCTTTAAATGCAGACATGGATAAAAAAAGCCATTAAAACTTTGTGGCATTAGCTGTTACAGTGCATATAATTATATCAATAGAGCTAAATGTGAGTGCTGTGAAGTTTTCCTGATGACAGAGAATAATTTCACAGAGAGAATCAATTTTATAGGTGCTACTAACTGGGTGACTAACGTCATTCTTCCACTGATGCTGTATGTGTAGCTCACACTCATTCTTTTTCCGTAACAAGATAATGAAAGACACATCCTGGTGCATAACAGCCTGTAGACCATGTCAAATGAAATTTAAACAATAGTATAAACTTTTTGCACAAGCATTTTGTATGCTGTTCTGTGAACATATTGCTGAACAAGGAAGTGAATGACACAAATGCAAATAAAAAAGATTTAAAAGCACTATAAAGTAAAATGAAAAATAATTTTTTTCTTTTAATCTTTGTCATCAATAAAATGGAATGCTTCTCACATAACTTTCTTCATCAAAGCTAATCGGATAGATAAAAAAATCCATTCATCAAGATGCAGCAAGAGAACACACATATAAAAGGTATTAAAGTTTTCTAGTTTTTGGAGCCAGTGGCTCCTTCTTCTTGCAAAAGGGTTGAAGAGGAAGGATGAAGGGTGAAGGAAAAGGACCGGTGAGGTTTACGAGAAAGGGTAGAATTTGGAAAAGTCACAAAGAACCACAGGTCAGGGCAGACATGCCAGACTGGATGAGAAGGAAAGATTGATTGTCGGGGACAGTAACGGGCAAGATTTGAAAACCTGAGAGTTTAAAGGTGGAAGATACGGTAATATGCAAGACAAAGATTTCTGCTAAAACATCCTGTATGAGTTAATAAGGGCAAAATTCTCAATGCACTGTATGTGGTAGACATGTGAAGGAGATGGCGAAAAATAGACAGGTCAGAAAATGAAAGATGTGCAAAACCAAAAGGGAGTGAAGAAAGGAATAGTTACTGTGCAAAAATGCTGAGGCCGAAGAAGTTTACATAAATTATGGCCAGGTGGGTGGTAAGAGTGAAGGGTGTGTTGTAATGACAGTGCCTACCTGTGAGGTTCTGAGAAAGTGGTGTTTAGGGGAACAATAGAAAAGTTACGTGTGGTGAAACAGGCACCGAGGTCACGAACGCCATGTTGTAGAGCACACTCTGCAACACGATATTCTGTGTTGCCAATACGCTCCTTCCATCTAAAATCATTCATCCTAACTAATAACTTGGTGGTAGTCAATACATAAAATGTATTTAGAGCTGTGAATGTGGACAAACATCAACTGTATAATGGAATGACAAGAATGGAAATTTGTGCCAGACTGGGACTCGAACACGGATTTCCCGTCTATCGTGAGCGGTCGCCTTGCCATTATGTTATCAGAGCACGACTCACAGCCAGACCCAAGCTTCCATATGTTGTCTATGGCGTGTATTCATACATCCGTTACATGCCTACCCATACAGGCGAGACATTTAACTTGTAAGCAGCTCGCTGTACGGATAAATACGATATTGCAGTGCCTGCATTATGCCAAATTATGATGCAGTGTTCCTCTGGACATCCGTGCACGTCCAAAGCAACGGGCACTGTGGCGACTGCAGCCGTTACGATAGAACGACCAATTCTAATCCTGCAAGTATTACGGTAGTTCAACAAATAATGGGTGACACACAGTGTAGCCATTAATAAGCCTGGATGAGTGGCTACACTTTGAAATAAAATAGAAGGTAATATTACAATTTTTTTCCCTCTTTTCCTTTATTTGATGTTTAAAAGATTAAAAGTGTAGTCTTCCACACTTAGGTGTAAATTGAAGTGGAGAGGATAAGTAAGGAAAGGAAAGGGAGGGGATCACTACTGTTGGCTGCATCAGCACATTATGCAGAATCAGCAGCAGCAAGTGGAAATGTGTATTGGATCTGGATTTGAACCTGAGATCTCCTCTTACTTGACAGGTGCATTAATCACTGCACCTTCTGGGACACAGCGTTATCGCCGCAGTGCAGATTATCTCGCTAAGCATCACGGTCGGTTCACATTCCCACCGAGTGCAACATACCCGCAGTCCCTGTCCATTTTTGCAATGTTTGCTGTCTGAGATTCCCAGAGGAGCTCAGACGTATTTACGCATATACACTGAAGAAGATGGACCCACTGCCCAGCTAGGCCAATCAAATTATGTGAATGTAAGACCTCTGTTCTTTCGGACACGTTAGAATGAACAGACGCCACACATCCATACAATCCCAGATTTAGCCTACATAGGGCCTGCACATACTATCAGAGAATTTTTTTTCCAATATAGTCAGATCTCTTAATCAGGCAGGTAGGTTAGAAAACTTAAAAAGGGAAATGGATAGATTAAAGTTAGATATAGTGTGAATTAGTGAAGTTCAGTGGCAGGAGGAACAAGACTTCTGATTAGGTGAATACAGGGTTATAAATACAAAATCAAATACGGGTAATGCAAGAGTAAGTTTAATAATGAATAAAAAAAATAGAAATGCGGGTAAGCTACTACAAACAGCATAGCGAACGCATTATTGTGGCCGAGATAGATACGAAGCCCATGCCTACCACAGTAGTACAAGTTTATATGACAACTAGCTCTGTAGATGACGAAGAGATTGAAGAAATGTATGATGAGACAAAAGAAATTATTCAGATAGTGAGGGGAGACAAAAATTTAATGGTCACGGGTGACTGGAATTTGATGGTAGGAAAAGGAAGAGAAGGAAACGTAGTAGGTGAATATGGAGTAGGAGTAAGGAATGAAACAGGAAGCCGCCTGGTAGAATTTTGCACAGAGCAAAACATAATCATAGCTAACACTTGGTTCAACAATCATGAAAGAAGGTTGTATACATGGAAGAAACCTGGAGATGCTGGAAGGTTTCAGATAGATTATATGACGGTAAGACAGAGATTTAGGAACTAGGTTTTAAATTGTAAGACATTTCCAGGGGCAGATGCAGACTCTGACCACAATCTACTGGTTATGAACTGTAGATTAAAACTGAAGAAACTTCAAAAAGGTGGGAATTTAAGGAGATGGAACCTGGATAAACTGACTAAACCAGAGGTTGTACAGAGTTTCAGGGAGAGCATAAGGGAACAATTGACAGGAATGGGAGAAAGAAGTACAGTAGAAGAAGAATGGGTAGCTCTGAGGGGTGAAGTAGTGAAGGCAGCAGAGGATCAAGTAGATAAAAAGACGAGGGCTAGTAGAAATCCTTGGGTAACAGAAGAAATATTGAATTTAATTGATTAAAGGAGAAAATATAAAAATGCAGTAAATGAGGTACGCAAAAAGGAATACAAACGTCTCAAAAATGAGGTCGACAGGAAGTGCAAAATGGCTAAGCAGGCATGGCTAGAGGATAAATGTAAGGATGTAGAGGCTTATCTCACTAGGGGTAACATAGATACTGCCTACAGGAAAATTAAAGAGACCTTTGGAGAAAAGAGAATCATTTGTATGAATATCAAGAGCTCAGATGGAAACCCAGTTCAAAGCAAAGAAGGGAAAGCAGAAAGGTGGAAGGAGTATATAGAGGGTCTATACAAGGGCGATGTACTTGAGGACAATATTATGGAAATGAAAGAGGATGTAGATGAAGATGAAATGGGAGATGGGAGATACGATACTGCGCGAAGAGGTTGACAGAGCCCTGAAAGACCTAAGTTGAATCAAGGTCCCGGGAGTAGACAACATTCCATTATAACTACTGATAGCCTTGACAAAACTGTACCATCTGGCGAGCAAGATGTATGAGACAGGTGAAATACACTCAGACTTCAAGAAGAATACAGAAATTCCAATCCCAAAGAAAGGAGGTGTTGACAGATGTGAAAATTACCGAACTATCAGTTCAATAAGCCACGGCTGCAAAATACTAACATGAATTCTTTACAGACGAATGGGAAAACTGGTACAAGATGACCTCGGGGAAGATCAGTTTGGATTCCATAGAAATGTTGGAATACGGGAAGCACTAATGACTCTACGACTTATATTAGAAGAAAGATTAAGGAAAGGCAAACCTACTTTTCTAGCATATGTAGACTTAGGGAAAGCTTTTGACAATGTTGACTGGAATACTCTCTTTTAAATTCTAAAAGTGACAGGGATAAAATACAAGGAGCGAAAGGCTATTTACAATTTGTACAGAAACCAGATGCCAGTCCTAAAAGTCGAGGGACATGAAAGGGTAGCAGTGGTTGGGAATGGAGTGAGACAGGGTTGTAGCTTCTCCCCGATGCAATTCAATCTGTATATTGAGCAAGCATTAAAGGAAACGAAAGAAAAGTTCAGAGTAGGTATTAAAATCCATGGAGAAGAAATAAAAACTTTGAGGTTCGCCGATGACATTGTAATCCTGTCAGAGACAGCAAAGGACTTGGAAGAGCAGTTGAACGGAATGGACAGTGTCTTGAAAGGAGGGTATAACATGAACATCAACAAAAGCAAAATGAGGATAATGGAATGTAGTCGAATTAAGTCGGGTGATGCTGAGGGAATTCGATTAGGAAATGAGGAGTTTTGCTATTTTGGGAGCAAAATAACTGATGATGGTCGAAGTAGAAAGGATATAAAATGTAGACTGGCAGTGACAACAAAGCATTTCTAAAGAAGAGAAATTTGTTAATATCGAGTACAGACTTAAGTGTCAGGAAGTCGTTTCTGAAAGTATTTGTATGGAGTGTAGCCATGTGTGGAAGTGTAATGTGGATGATAAATAGTTTAGACAAGAAGAGAATACAAGCTTTCGAAATGTGGTGTTACAGAAAAATGCTGAAGATTAGATGGGTAGATCACATAACTAATGAGGAGATGCTGAACAGAATTGGGGAGAAGAGGAGTTTGTGGCACAACTTGACAAGAAGAAGGGATTGCTTAGTAGGACATATTCGGAGGTGCCAAGGAATCACCAATTTAGTATTGGAGGGCTGCGTGGAGGGTAAAAATCGTACATGGAGACCAAGAGATGAATACACTAAACAGATTCAGAAGGATGTAGGTTGCAGTAGGTACTGGGAGATGAAGCTTGCGCAGGATAGAATAGCATGGAGAGCTGCATCAAACCAGTCTCTGGACTGAAGACAACAACAACAAAAACAACAACAGCAAGTCATGCTTTTGATTCAGATGATACTAGCCTTCAATGTGAACGTTTCAATTTTCTTTTTTCTTTTTATTTTAATGTACCTGAAAGTATAAAATTATACTGCGCACGCATAACTTCCGTACTTGCAGGCTACGGCAGGCAGTCTGCTCTGTTGCTCGTCCTGCCCTCTGTCTTCAAAGCTGCGTACTAGAGATGAGCAGCAGCTGCTGCCCCCTTTCAGCATCACTCTCTGGCCCTAAGTTACTCCAATTTATGAAATATGAAGAACGTTTTGGATATTTCGCTACGGCTTTATCCCTGGTGCAATGCGATTGCAAACGAGTACACTACACCAGATAAATTTTCTCAAGATTGGTGCCAGATAGACCTCCACCCAAGTCTAATGAAAGTTCAGCATCTTAGATAAATTTCATGTGCAGCAACACATTATGTAATATGCCCCAAACAAAAATTATACCGTCCTCCGTTTGTCATTGAAAACTTTTTGAATTTTGCACGGTGTCTTACTTTAATGTAAATATCACAATAACTATGACCTTAAAGAAATGACGGGCACATTATCACGAGCCTGTCATATAAAACTGTAAGCAACGCAGAAATCAATAATCAATTTTTTTTACTGAAAACTTTCTGTAAAATAGTCTGAGAAATACTGAAGCGCGTATGTCTCGATTGTATCACCACCGGCCAGCTGGAAGGTGAAAAACTGGTAACTGTGCATCGGGGTAGTTTATCCTGCACACACTCTACCTCTGTTACTAATAAAATGGACTTCGTCATTCTTCACAAAGAGATTTCGCCAATTTGTGGAGATATAAAATACTGAGAAAAATTATGTTTGAAACTAGGCATAAGATTCAAAATATAATAAGACTGAAGTAGCTCAAGAGCAACAAATTGATAAATATTGCAGAACCTAAGAATGAGTTTTTATATTTATGGAAATTGAAGATGATATTTGGCTGGTCAATGAAGTAAATAAACAGGAAAGTAAAAATAATGTAGGCTACTTTACTGTAAACTCAGTACGGTTTGTAACACTGAACTTCCTAACTGTCCAAAAGGGGAAGTTTAGAAATAAGAGGATTACCACCAGCTTCGACTTTAAGCAACGAGATTTGTCGTGGACTCCATTTAAGAACGGAAACTATTCTAAAGCTGAGGTTTCTTCGGACAGCAATGCTGAAAATGCGTGTTGGAAGTTTTTGTGGGTATACAGGAAAACACACAGAGGGTGAGGGCACAAACTGGAGTTGCAGATGTAATTGTGGCTATAATGGAAATGTATGGGATGCAGGCAAGACACAAAGCCAAGGAGATCATATGGTCAGTCGACCGAGAAAAATCCTTGCTGCCTCTATTCAGAGATGTAGAAAAAGAATTTAACAATAAATCCACAGAGAGTACAAAATATTTTAAAATAAATACACAGGGATAACAGACTTAGTCTCTTTGTATTTGTTACTTATAACCACAAACAGTTAGATTCAGCTACCAATTGAGTATTTATTAGGAGTGGGCAATACCTTGTGTATCTATTATAAATCTCAGTGACTGAGAAGTCACATTAACTTTACACAATCTGGCTGCGATTTCAGTCACAACTAGGAGTCGCAAGTAGCTTTTAACATTCAAGCCGTGTGCCATCTGTTGGGTGACTTTCATACTTCTTACTGTGAACCTGTTCTTCTTCTCCTTCTTCTTCTTCTTTTTTCAATCCCCCCCGGCGAAGGGGTCGGGCTGATAGCAGCTTAGCATACCGCTCTTCAGCCTACACAAGTCCTAAAAGTATAGTGCGAGGAAAATAAATAATAAAAGCAGGTGATAAAAACGGCAAAGTTTAAATTATAAAATAGCGGAAATTTGTTAAAGTTAAAATGTAAAATGAAGGATTGGTGGCTATTCTAATTAAGACACACAGTAAATTGACAGGTACAATACTAGATAGACAATTTAAAAAAAGACGGCAACAGAATGGTTACTGTTCACAAGAGATAAAAAAATCACACTTTGCGATAGTATGGAGTCTGTTCGCAACACTTCATAACAGACACACAACACTTGACACTCTCTTAAAACACTGGACTACGAAGTTGACATGGAGATGACACACCACAGCCTAAGGCAGATGTGGGGGGAAGAGAGATAGATGAGGAGAAAAAAGGGGGGAAGGAGAGGAAGAAGCAGAAGGAGCAGATGGAGGGAGAGGTTTCTTAAGGGAGAGGATTCATTACGGAGGCCAGGGCGGACAAGAGAGGGAACAGGGAAAGGCAGAGGAGGGGAATGCAAAAGTACTCGGGGGAGAGAAGGGTGTCATAGAGAGGGTAGGCTGGGAAGTGGGAAAAACAGGATGGGAGTGGGGGGAGGGGGGGGGGAAGAGGTAGCCCAGGAAAAGGGCAGAGATAGAGAGGGGGAGGTGAGGATCAGAGTTGATAGGAGGGATAAATGGAGGGAGAGAGGGCATCACCCAGGAGGGGGAGTTGACGAAAGCTAGCTTGGGAAAGGAGATGAAGGGTGTAGAGGTGGGATACAATGGTGAAGGCACGGCAATGGGTGGTGGTTGGAGAGGAGAGGAGAGGAGAGGAGAGGAGCAACCAGGGGATGGGGGATCAAGTCTGCAGGAGGTGTAGAGGACTTGGATATGCTCGAGCAAATGAGCAGATGAGGAAAGGAGTCAGGTCATAGAGAATCTGTGTGCGGGACAGGACACATATGTGGAAGGGGAGGCCGAGACATGGTGCTTGAGGAACTGGAGGGACTTACAGAATTTGGGGGGGGAGTCCGGAAATCCAGGCTGGACTAGCATAGCAGAGGATGGAACAGACCAAGGATTTGTAGTTGTGGAGGATGGTAGAGGAGTTCAAACCCCATGTCTGGCCAGAGATGAGTTTAAAGAGACGGAGGCGGTTGTGGGCTTCGGATTGGATAGAGCGGAGATGAGTGGTCCAGGTCCGGTGACGGTAAATGGTGAGTCGAAGGTAGGTAGGGTGGGGGAGAGGCAGACAGGATGGGACAACCTATGATGAATGCCTGCGTCTTGGAAGGATTGCTTTTTAGGAGCCACCGGTTAGACCGTGTGGCAAATAGATCATGGCGATTCTCGAGAAGGCATTGGGATCGTTCAAAGGTAGGAGTGAGGACAAGGAAGGTGGTGTCATCTGCATACTGCAGGAGGTGGACTGGAACGGGGTGTGTGTGTGTTGGGGTATATCTGCTGTGTACAGGAGGTAGAGGAGAGGGGAGAGGGCAGAGCCCTTGGGCACACCTGTGGAGGGGCAGAAGGTGCGGGAATCGGTGTTACGGACATTGACGTAGGAGGGCTGGAGGGAGAGGACGGAGGCAATTAGACGGACATAGTTCATAGGAACAGCGTAGGTCTGGAGTTTAAACAGGAACCCGGGATGCCATACACGATCGTACGCCTTTTCGAGGTCTGGAGAGACAAAAATGGCAGAGCGATGGAAGTTCAGCTGGAGGGAGAGGTGATGGGTGAGGCATAGGAGTTGTGTTTAGTGCGGAGTGTGAGGATGATGTCCTGTGTACTGATGGTGGTGTGAGGCCCACGTACTGGAAGATAGGAGCAAGGGGAGGAGCGGTGGTATCCGTACGTTTGATGATGACGGGGAGGAGGGAATAACCAAATAGGGGGTCATCTGGAATTAAAAGGGCTTCGGATAGTTGGGAGGCAAAGTGGTTGGCCTTACTGAGATTGTCTGGAAAGAGATAGTCATCAGGGAGGAGAGGGTAATAGTAGGTAAGACGGTTCAAAGTAAGGCGGTGGAAAGTTGACCGGTACTCGGAAGAGATTATTGGGAGCGTGGCACTGAGTTGTATGCACATCTGTCGCCAGGCTCAGCATTTCTTCACAGTAAGCACGTTGTGGACGTGTCATTGCAATTGCCGGTAGCGAGTGTGTGTGTGTACCGGTCACGAGCACAGAGGACGGATCTGTACAGTCGATGGGATTGATGAAGGATAAGGACGGCCTGTGGGACAGGGCTGGGCAGATAAGGAGGACAGCTCTGGTAGGGATAAGAGTGGCTACAACGTCAGTCAAGAGCTGGTGGAGGAAGGTAGCAGTTCGGGAGCTGTCGTCAGAAGATTGGAGGGTAGGGCTGTGGTGTCCGACCTGGGTGTGTGTGGAGACCCGGTAGGCATCCCAGATGGCGTAGGAGTAATCGTGGACAAGTTTAGGAGGAACGTTAGGATGAGGAAAGGGGCGGGGATGGCGACCGTCAGAGATAGTGAGGAGGACAGGGGTGTGGTCAATACCGATGAGGCGAATGCTTTCCTCAATTATGCGCCCGAGGAGGTCGGAAGAGGCCAGGATCACGTCAGGAGTGGTATTGGATTCTGGTCAGGTGTATTGGGGGAGGGAAACCAGGTCTCCACGGAGGGTGGTGATAAGCCGATGCCACCACTGGAGGTCAGCAACAGCATGGCTGTAGATACTGAGGTCTGCAGCAATCACATAGGTGCGGCCAATATGGGCCAGGAAGTCTTACAGGATGGGGTGTGGCAGTAGCTGTAGACGATGGCACATGTGATGGTAAGGGTGGGGAAGGAGAGGCTGAGGATGAGATGGTTGGCAGGATTATTGAGAAGAGGTTGGAGCCAAACAGGGAGGTGTTTAAGGTAGCTGATAGCAATCCACCACACACCGAGGGGTACGGGTTATCAGTGCAGTGGAGGTGTAAGGGGCTGTGGAGATGGAAAGACGGGGTTGGAGGATAGTTTCACTGAGTACGAATTCATCCACACGGTGATGATTGAGGGTGTGCAGGAAGAGGTGTTTTTAGGTGGGCAGAGAGCGGATCTTATGGTAAAGGATACTGTAATGTTGTTGCGGCGTTGTAGGGGAGATTTAGACAAGAACGGTAGGAAGGTGAAGCAGAAGTGGGCCTGGTTGTCGGAGTAGGTGGCATAGGTGGTGAGGTGAAAGACGGAAAGGGCAGTGAGGGCGATTTGGGAAATGGTGTGGGGGCGATGGAAGGGTGAATGTTTCGTAGGACTATGGTGACGAATTGGAGGATGTCCTCTGCAGTAAGAGGAGGGCAGAGGGAGTTGCTGGGGTGGATGGGACCACCTACTGGCTTACATTTATACAAGGATGGGATTCAGTGCAGGTATTACAAGAGGTGGAGAGGCGAGTTTGGTGCAGTTATTGAGGAAGAGTGAATCTTTGCAGTGGGGACAGGTAATGGGACTCTTACAATCAGCAGTGACATGCACATTATGTTTAAGGCATCGTTGGCAGCGGTAGGATTGTAGGGGGGGGGGGGGGGAGGGGACAACTTTATGGCATCTGTTAAAGATAAGTGCTCCCTGTGAAAGGAGGCGGTCAATGGAGGAGGAGGAGGAGGAGGATTCGGTGAAGATTATTACAAGATAAGTTGGCTCGGCATCATTAAAGATGTGACGAGCCGAGCAGATTTCAGTGTCAGGGTGGGAACTGAGTCGGGGAGGTTGAGGCTGGCAGGGAGAGAGGAGGGTGTGGTAGGGATTAAGGGTGGCTCACAGGCCAACGTGGACATGTGGGATTTTTCACAGGAGATCGGTGCAGAAGGCTGCATTGAGGGATTTGATGAGGACGGAGTCCTTGGGAGGAATGAGAAGGGAGATTGGGACATTGGGGAAGTATTTAGGGATGGCCAGGGTGAGAGTGTGGGCATTGAGAAATTGAGGGTCAGGATTTGAGAGGATGCAGCTGTGGGGCAAATTAGATGTAGGGGTGGGGGATGGGTCGTGTCCACGGGGATGGGCGGGTCGTGGGGATCAGGGGTGGTCTTGGAGGACAGGGTGGGGCAGGTTTTACATTAAGGTGTTTGGTAGGTTTCTTGAATAGGACAGGTTGGGAAATGGGCTGGGGGATGGTTTACAGGGGTAGGTGTCAGGGGACAGGTCCTCCCTGAAGGGCAGGTGATGCAGGGTTGGGGGTGTGGGGCAGTAGAGACTGTGGCACCGCGTAGTGAGATTTGTGCGGGCCGGAAGCCCGATGTAGGTGGCGTAGAGAGTGGTGGGAAGTCCGAAGATGACGAGGCAGTGGCAGCTAAGGGTGAGGGAGAGTGGGGGGGGAAGTGTCTGCTGAAAACAGCACAGGAGTAGGGCAGAGAGGGAGGGAAGTGGAAATGGGGATGGCGTCTGCTGACGAACTCCACGTGATGGCGGTTGGAGCAGTGGAAGGGGAGGTGAAAATAATGGAGGCGGTAGTGTGCACCACATTGATGGTGAGCATGTGGGGGGGGGGGTGAAGATGGTGACAGTGGCAATGACGGCAGCAGGGACGAGAAACGACAGCATCGGCAAAGAACTGCAGTGATGGGGGCAGCAGCAGTCGTAACGAGGTAGCCCCGAGCGAAGTGGCTGGATGATGAGGGCAACAGGGGCAGCTCAGGATCCCTAGCTAGGGACGGTGTCCACGGCAGGAACTGGGGCGGAGCAGAGCCCCACCGGGGCGGCTAGCACTGGGCGGCAACGGCAGCAGTGAGCACTGGAGCTGCAGATGTGAGCACCGGGCAGCGGTGACGAGCACTAAGCAGTAGCAAGTAGCAACTAAAATCCGCAGTTAACATTAGACGCCGTATGCGAGCTGTTGCCCTACCTCCGTACTTCATTTCGAGAACCTAGTGTCTCACAATATGAATGTACTACGTGCTTATAGTCGAAGAAATGAACGAAGAAGCTGATTTGTTCTACAAAAAATTATATACTCCATCGAGAATTGGGGCAGCCGAGTAATGTGAAGGCCGAATAGAGGTTGTGGTAGCCTTCCGGATATGCCTCCCGTCCCCCACATGGATCCTCTATGACCTGATTCCTTCCCCCTCCCCCCCCTACTCCTTTTCCTTTAACATATCCGAGTCTTCTGCACCTCCCATACACTTGATCCCCCCTCCCCTCTATTCTCTGGTTGCTCCTCTCCTTTCCAACCCTCACCTGCTGCCACGCCTTCACCATTGTATCCCACCTACCGTCCACCTCTACACCCTTCATCTCCTTTCCCAAGGTGGCTTCTGTCAAATCCCCCTACATTTATCCCTCCTATCAACTCTGATCCTAACCTCCCTCTCCCTACTGCTGTCCTTTTTCCAGGCTCTCTCTTCCCACCCCCCACCCCAACCCATCCTGTTTTTCCCTCTTCCCCGCCTACCATCACTTTGATTGCATTCTCTCCCCTGAGGCCTTTTGAATTCCGCTCCTCAGCCTTTCCCCACTCCATCTCACCTCTGCTCTGCCCCCCCCCCCCCCTCTTATGAGTACTCTTCCTCCATTGGCTCCTCCCACCCATTTGGCTTCTTCCTATCCTCCCCCCTTTTTTTCCCTCATCTGCCCACACTGCCCCCATCTGCTGTAGACTGTCATCTTTGTGGCAACTTTTTAGTGCAGTGTTTTAAATGGGTGATAAGTGTTGCGTGTCTTTTCCGAAGTGTTGCTAACAGAAACCATACTGTTGCTGGGTGTGATTTTTCTCTCTCTTGCGAACAGATACCAGACTGTCACTGTGTTTCTTAATTGTCTGTCTACTAGTGTACCTGTCTTCTTCCAGTGTATTTAGTTATCAACGCCAATCCTTTGCTTTATATTTTAACTTCCACATCTTTCCGCCATTTTACAATTGAAAAGTCACCTTTTTTTTATCGCCTGCTTTTATTACTTATTCTCTTCGTATTATGTTTCATAAATTCTGTAGGTTGAAGAGCAGCGTATTAAGCTACTGCCAGCCTGCCTCTTTGGAAGGGGGGGGGGGGATCTAAACTCAATAAAGGAAAAAAAAAGTTGTGGTAATAGAAAGTTATGTAAACACACTTTTCATCTAAAACGCTAAAATTGCACAGCAATTTCAAAAACAGATAATGGATAAGTCTCCGATGAGTATTTTAAAGTGTATTACATAAATGTATCATACATAAACTACAAAAAATTCAGTCTGGTGCCTACTATGTAACTTTTACCCAATGTTTAACAGCTGTATTCAGAAGACTGATATTTTTTCCAACAGTCCAATACGCATCTAAACTTTTGTCTGAATTTTAAAATATTACATTAGTAATATTCCCAGTTTCAACTTTTAACAGGAAGATCAGTACATTCCACTGTTTTGACATGCACATCATCAATATTAAAACACGCAAGTTTCCGACCTAACCTAGACCTTGGGCTACGCTACAGGTCAGTCTGTCATCGCAACCAACATTCAAGGTGAGAGGCACAGACTGATCAGTATCAAACTCTAGTGAGTCTTTATCATTAAATACACTACAGAAAATTTTGGGGAATGGGATGAGAGATGAGAGTGGATGGTTCAAATGGCTCTGAGCACTATGGGACTCAACTGCTGAGGTCATTAGTCCCCTAGAACTAAGAACTAGTTAAACCTAACTAACCTAAGGACATCACAAACAACCATGCCCGAGGCAGGATTCGAACCTGCGACCGTAGCGGTCTTGCGGTTCCAGACTGCAGCGCCTTTAACCGCACGGCCACTTCGGCCGGCTATGAGAGTGGAATTTTCATTATTTAATCACAGTATAGTTCAAATTTATTTATCATCCCTTTCAAATCACATAATGACTTCAGTGATGCACTGTACCAATACTCATTTCGCACACTTTATTATCAGCTATGGCTCTTTTATGCTGCGAATTCAAGAGTCGTTTTGAATCTTCACGATTATCTCTTCTAGATGTAGATGTGTACATAGAGCATAAGTAATAGAAATGGGAACTGTGTCTGGAAAAATCATGAGGATTATTAAAGGTTTGTATTGCTACTAATTACTAGCAATATAATTCACATTATACAACTGCTAATACTTCTGGAAATGAAAGCACTTGAGTGAGGGGAGGTTTCACACTTTGCACAAACGATGGCCTTATGTTCATTCTCAAACTTAGGAACTAACCTTACTTCTGACAAAGACGGTGTTATGACACTACGGAAACTTTCAGATATTTTGAATTATCGCTATATCTAGTGACTTATAATGGGGTTCAGATACTTGTGAACATAACAACATGGTTAGAATCCATATTCTAAACATGAGCTCCTATGGTACTGTGTGATAATTTGTGTTATGAAGCTCAACATCACACTGTCAATACTTTCATACTTGTTCCATTAATTTAAACTAAAGCCAAAGGAAGAAGATATGTAAAACATTCTTAATACTGATTGTTTCATTGAGATGACATTTTGTCTGTGGGCAAGCATATGTTACGTGTATGATGTAACAATTGAGGAATAATTGTTGGAACTAATAATAATACCAAGTCTGAATAATTCTTGTCCGTTAAGTTACTGAAACTGTTACATTAAGCCCTCACAAACAATCGTCTGTACAGGCAAAAACATGTTTCTGGGTTGCACTGACACGACACAGTTCACTTCTCATTTGCGACTAAGACAATGTAACATCTACGGCGATAAATCGCAGATATCGCATCAAGTGCAGAAGTCACAGGAGTAAAAAAAAATCGCAAAAATAGTGGAGGGATACAAGCTGTGAATTCATTAACTGCAATTCTTAATTGCGACAAATCGCAAAAGAATTGCGGTTACCGAAAGGGAGCATTCACAGGAATCACTGATATTTTCTCTACGTAGTTTTAGCACAGACAACATCCGTGCCACCCAAAAATTAACAAATTAACCTCATGCAATTTGTCAACAGTTTTCGAATAGTTGTATATGTAGAATACTCTACAACAAATATCGCTACGTATGAAGTATTCTTGTCATAAATAATTCAAAGATACATGTGTATAGCAGCAGACTAAAAACAGTTGAAGTGAGGGACTTGTTTATTGCATCCACCATCTGCCTGCAGAAATTCTAATTGCAAACTGAAATCAAATATGAAGAATTCAAATCATTGAGAGTGAAGTTCCAGACTGCAGTGCAGCTAGACATAACCGACAGATTGTAACATTCCCTACGGTTCATGTATTACTTGTAACATCCCCTCCTCGGAATGACAAACCCTATCTTATAACGTACTGGACCCCTCGGTACGGTAAGCGGTAGATTGACAGGGGTGTGTGGCTGGTCCTCTTTGCGACTTACCTGCACGGTGGCAGCGTAGTGAGCCTCCGCATCCCTCGACCTGTAATCTTACCTGCCCTCACCTGCAGTTCAGCCGTTCGTACGTTATTCGGCACCCTGTGGATTCTGGACTCAGTAAATACGCAAAACTAGGGTTTTGGAGAAGAATTCTGGTGCTACTAAATAATGCAATGCATCTCTCACAAAAGCAATTATATTGGCCTCAAAATCCTCTGGTACAATTTATTACAAACTAGTTGCAAAATTGCAGATTTCACACCAGAATCCAGTTGGGTAGCGGTCACATGGATACGTCCTTCTAACAAGGGAACCTCCCCATCGCACCCCCCTCAGATTTAGTTATAAGTTGGCACAGTGGACAGGCCTTGATAAACTGAACACAGATCAATTGAGAAAACAGGAAGAAGTTGTGTGGAACTGTGAAAAAAATAAGCAAAATATACAAACTGAGTAGTCCATGGGCCACATAGGCAACATAATGGACAATCTGGGCACAGGAGCGGAGTGGTCCCGTGGTAGCGTGAGCTGCTGCGGAATGAGAGGTCCTTGGTTCAAGTCTTCCCTCGAGTGAAAATTTTACTTTCTTTATTTTTGCATAGTTATTATCTGTCCGTTCGTTGATTGACGTCTCTGTTCACTGTAATAAGTTTAGTGTGTGTGTTTTGCACCCGCACCGCAGAACCGTGCGATTACTAGATGAAAGGACGTGCCTCTCCAATGGGAACCGAAAAAATTTGATCGCAAGGTCATAGGTCAACCGATTCCTCCACAGGAAAACACGTCTGATATATTCTATACGACGCTGGTGATGGCATGTGCGTCACACGACAGGAATATGTTGTCGACCCACCTAACTTGTACACTTGGCGAATGGGTAAAAAGATTCTTCTACCTTGCCCGATTTAGGTTTTCTCGTGGATGTGATAATCACTCCCAAAAAAGTGATGAAAACATAAGAGTTTGCCACATAAACTGAAAATAAAAAATTAAACTTTTCACTCAATGGAAGATTTGAACCAAGGACCTTTCGTTCTGCAGTTGCTCATATTACCACGAGACCACGGCGCTCCTGCAATCCCAATGTCCTTGATATTGCCTATCTTCCCATGAACTACTCAGTTTGTATATTTTGCTTATTTTTTCACAGTTCCACACAACTTCTTCCTGTTTTCTCAATTGATGTGTGTTCAGTTTTTCAAGGCCTGTCCACTGTGCCAACTTATAACTAAATCTGAGTGGGGTGCGATGGGGAGGTTCCCTTCTAAGTGGGTTTCAGGCCACTGTCCGACACCGATTGCATTCTGTGGTTGTCGCAGTCAGGCAAATCCTAATAGGGATTGTATTAATATAAATCATTCAGCTTCCACGCGAGTCTTTTAGTTCGCGAGGCCAGGATCTTGTATTACCGGATGCCACGGAACTCAGTCTTTACTTACGCTCGATACCCCCACACGAAAGTAAGCGTGATCGTAACCAATTGTCCATGCCGATTATTATCGGAAAACAAAATCAGAATTAGCAATGGCAGGAGCAAGCACAGCTGCTGACTTACGACTGTTCGATGCCTTTCGTGTTGTTGCACACAATAAGCTTTGCTGAATTAACTATTTGCGTCTATACCTCAGTAACTGTCACCTATTGAGATAAACATTCATTCACAGCCAAAATAACTTCACCACTTATGTGAACGTTACTTTGTTACGATCTTCAGCAGCTTAAGACACAAAGCAAAGCTCCGTTGGAAATCTTACAGGAGCACAACTACCGGCCATCCGTACTGCTCGCCGGTCTAGCCGCTAGCCCCCAACAATGGCGTGCTCTGCACTCCTTCTCCCCCACTAAATTACTCGTGACATCAGCCACCATCTCTGAATTAAAACAGATACATTTTACTTTATACTTTCCCTTTTGCTTTCTACGCAAATACACTTTTGAATTTCACTCTTCTGGAAATTTTACTCTGGCCGTCTGCTCTAATATAAAGTTTGTACAAACAAACTACTTTTCTAAACTTCGGCAGCCTCCGGTCGGACCGATCCACCTTCTCCTTCACCGAGAGGTGCCCGCCTGTGGATGCTGCATCGTATTTTTAAACTGCCACTCGCTTTTTTGTGTCCTCCTGCATTCACGTTCTCGCAAGTAACCGTGCTGGCCTACCACACCCGTCTCGGTTCTTATTGTAACCCTCTGGCACGCTACCTCCGCTCTGGCCGGCCGTCCGTCTGCCATCCCACTGCACTGTAATCGGTGCTCGCTCAATTTAAATAGTTTAAAACTATTGCGTGTCTGCAGCGTGGTCATTTGTGCACAGCGAACTGCCACATTTCATGGTGGCATCCTGATACAATGGCTGAGAAAGTGTGGTGGTTCTCCCGTTCGCTTTGCTAACAGCAGTCGGCAATCTGCAGTTACCAAATATTTCTAGCCACACGAGTCTTATACTTCGCTTCTTTAAAATAGGAGAAGTGATGCATTTTGATAAGTTTCATGATCATTGTACACACGTACTATTTGCACTTGACACATTTTACAGTAGTATAAAAATTGCTAAAATATACCGAGAAATTAAAAAGAAGTTTATATTATTCAAATTACATTTTAATGTCTGTTATAGTTTTCATGTCTAGTTACAATTCCACATGTCCTGTAATACTACAGTACAAGCAAGTAAACAAATAATAAAAGCGTATTTCAGGGCCTAAATACCTTACTATAAATAGACATGACAGTCTGTTTTGTTGCTTCAGTCATATGTCTTGCTTCTATTATCATTCCAACGACATTTCGCGACCAAATACGACGATTCATCAACTCTTTAACCTCACGACACTATGCGGCAATTTTCATCACATATTAGTTGAAGATAAAATACTGCGTGTGATGTAGCTTCTGTTCTCTGTTCCACATATATCCATAGGCCAGACTGTTACTTACAGCGTCTCTCACTTCCGGAGGGCTGAGGAACATAGTGTCCAAAACCCAGCACTTTTGGTTTAGAGGACACAAAATACATCATATAGCCTACATAAAAGCAAAGTATAAGACTCATGTGGCTACAAATATTCAGGTACTGCCCACTGCCAAATGCTGTAAGCAAAGCGAAGAAGAGAACCACTGTCAGCCTATCAGGCTGACGTCTAGCAACACTGCGTTCCGGGGCTTTGCCCTAAACAGTTCGATTTCAGTATGCAATTAGTTGGAAGCAATAAACACCTCCTTCACTCCAACTGTTTATAGCGCGCTGCTATAAATGCAAATATCTTCCAATTATTTATGACGAGAATACTTCACAGCTAGCAATATTTGCAATAGAGTCTTCTACATATATATGACTATTTATCACATTTCCTTTCGTATATTCACTTAACCTAATTTTATCTCCATTTTTTTTACTCTAATCCTCACCTCCCCCTCCCCCCTTCACTCCTGTTTTTCCAAGCCTCCACCCTGTTTGACTCCAGTCTCTCCCAAGTCCTTTTGCTTTACCCTCCACTGCCTTCACCCCTCCTTCTCTGTCCGCCCTGCCCCTCACTTTTTGTTTCCCCTCTCCATCCATCAGCCACCCCCCTTTTGCCTTTTCCTCTCCTCCCCCCACTTTTTTTCCTCCCATCTGTCTGGGTCTTCTCTCCTAATTCCCCCCTCCCCCCCTCTGCCTTAGGCTGTGATGTGGGATCTTCATGTCTATTGTATATTATTATTGAGCTTTTCCTCATTACAGAGGCTTATCTCCAACATAGTAATTTACTCAGAAATTACTATACAAAATGTTCTTAAACTACATTTTCAAAATATTCCTCCAGGTGTTTCGATGTTGCATGTCCTCTTCCTCTGTGCCCGTTCTCCTCGTTATGTGCTGTACATTTTGGAGCCAGGTGTTTATAGGTCATCGTCTTCTTCTTCTCCCCTCCGGTTCCCACTCCAGTATCAATTTTGGTATTCTGGCTTCTTCCATTCGTTGTACATGCCTGTACCACCGTAATTTCTTCCTATCCATTACATCATATATTCTTCTTTTATTTCCATTCTCCTTAATATTCCAGTTTTCCTCAGCTTCTCTTTCCTGGAGAGTCTTGCCGATCTTCTCCAGAAGTCCATTTCTAGAGCTTGTAATTTTTTAATGTGCTTCAAGTTAATTATCCAGGTCTCCGTTCCGAACAGAACCAGACTAATGTAGATTTGTATATTAATTTTTTGTTCTATTCATTACATTACTGCTCCGTAAGACAGAGTTAAGCATCCCAATGACCTTCCATCCGCTACTAATTCTTTTATTGATTTTTGACTCTGATTTTCCCAGATAACAGAAAGTGTTTATCTTTTTTATTTTCTTTCCTTCAATGTATAGCTCATCTGAATTATTAGTCAAGTATTCTCTTTTTTGGTAATTTATCTTCAAACCCCAAGTTTTGTATGCAACTGCTAGTTGATTGCACATATAGTTAGCATCCTCCCCATCTTAATAACATATTTAAGAAAGAGGATCGTAAATTTTTTTCGAACTATTGAGGAATTTGTGTTACAAACACACTAATGGGAATTTTTGCGAAAGAAATTAAAAAGAAACTGGAAAAAAAATTTTAGAACCCAAGAAGAACAATGTGGTTTCATGGCTGGGAGATCATGTGTAGACCGCATTTTCACATTATGACAGATTTTGGAGAAACATAGGGAAAAATCAAAAAATATAGGATTAATTTTCATACATCTAGAAAAAGCGTATGGTACTGTTCCAAGAAAACTACTTTGGAGAGCACTACATATGGCAAAACATAAACCCTTCCTTGATTAAAATAACATAACAGATGTATAAAGATAACATTTGCGAAATGAAAGTTGGTAATAAACTTTCACAGAAATTTAGAACAAGCAAAGGCCTTTTACAGGACTGTCCCATGTCACCATTATTATTGAAAATCTATATAGATATTAGCCTTAGAACATGGTCTCGTAAATGTAGTAGTATGGGATTAGAAATAAGAGATGGAGTTTACCTACATCATTCATTGTTTGCTGATGATCAAGTGTCTACTCTCTATACTGCAGTGTTTACGTGAGTGTTCAGTGTTGTGCATCCTCTTTTTTAAGTGTTGCAAACAGAAACCATACTGTCGCCGTGTTTTTTTTAATTGTGCCTGTCTACTTACTGTGTGTCTTCATTAGTATCGTCAACCCCAAGTTCTTGTATTTTAACTTCCACACCTTCACAGTTTTTTAAAAAGTAACCGTTTTATCGCCTGTTTTTATTGTTTGTTATCTTTCCATTCTGTTCTTCAACTCTTCTGTAGGCCGTAGAGCAGCATATTAAGCTGTCGAGATTTGCACCGTTTAACCACAGTAATAGAATCTCGAAGGGTGAAGCCCCTTACATCCAAATCGAAGGATTACTCTGCCTGGGCTCCACTCAGGGTGCAAGCGACACTTTCGGAAGAGCCCCTGCCGTTGCGGTCTGTCCGTCTGCGTGGCTGCAGTCTGTACATCCACCCGCCGTCGCCGTTGCCAGCCGTCCGACCGTCGGGTGCTGCCCGCCGGCCAGTGTTTTCCATCGGCCTACATCACCGTACAGATGGCTTCAAAAAGTCAATCCCACTGATGGGAACCTCTCCTTGTTAGACGCAACCAATGAGCCGCACTCTACACGGTCACGACCTCTGAACTAGTTGTCTGTCTACACAGACGACCACTGCCAAACTGTTCCTGAGATACATCCAGACCACCTGACACTGTGTGTTGAACTTCTAGAACTGCTTCACAGCCTGTGCCATCTGCATCCTTCTGACCAACACCTACTTTTCTGAACCGTGCAGGTGGGAACTTTCCCTGCAACGTATTTTGCAACCCCGTAGCCCCCTTGCTCAACTTGCTAACTCCCTTCCCCACTCGCACTGCAGGCTTATATGCGGCTCGTATCCCACCATCGCACCTACGTAGTCTTTTCCCCTTCTTTGCTCCTCCACCCCCGGCAGCTCCCGATGCTGCACCTACCAGCCCCTTATCCTGCCACTACAACTCCCTGCTCACTCCTACAGGCAGCTCTAGCACCTCCCCCCCACCCATAACCTGCTAACCTTCCCCATCCCCACCCCACAGCTCTTCTGCAACCCCACTATCCACGCCAGCAAAAACTGTTGCAGTCACAGTCATTTCTTAGCACTCAGAGATGAGTGGTTATGTCTCTGAGTCATACAACTGAATGTGGTACATCTTGTCTACGTCTGATGAAAGACTCGACAGCTAAATTATATACAGCAGTCTTTACTCGAGGTGCCCATCGACCGTGTAATGCCTTCCTTATGTAGAGAGTTGGTATCTATCCTTTTCATAATTTAATGGCTTAATCAAACCAATTTACAAGCTCTTCCTACAGGATATAATTACAAACACCAGACACTTTTCAGAGAACCACAAATACACTACCACAGGCCTATCATGAAGGTGTGACTCAAGCTCTCAGCAAATAGACTGTGCACTTGAACGTCTATCAAGCCGAGTTCCTGATATCGTAGTGTGGAAAAAGCATCGTGGGGAGTCTCTCAGTGGTATTTCAACTGAACCCCATATGCATATACATCATTCTAAGTATCAGCAAATAAAAGGTCTCCCTAAAACCTATCATTAACGGTAGGAATTGTTGCGATAAAATGACTGGAAACATCACATCGGTGGTTAATGAATTATTGTAGCTCGAATATTATGAAAGTATGCCACAACAACGGCACACTGAGGATCCATTAGAAACACAATGGTCTTGGTAAAATTTGTTATAATTACATGCCAGTTAATAACACACCTATGTTTAACACTCTCAGGAGATGTTAAGATGCAAATTAAGGTCATAACACTCATAGCTGGTATAGCACAATGAGCAGTGCCTCAGAATTCTAATGTGTACGTCAATATGTCGTCGGTCCGCACCTCCCTGGACACAAACACTTTTTTACTAACTGGCACTTTTCTAGCAGATTCTGATACTTTCTTATTAGTTTAATAAAAGTATATTCTCCAATATTCCATGTCATGTAAATGCACGTACATTTTCTGAGGAGTCCATTTGCTTGATTGGTTTCAGCTACAAGACAGCTCACACTACTTGCACTTTCTTGTTCTGCGTTTATTTCACGTGTTGTACTGATTCTTGCTGAATAAACAGTGATCAAGTAAGAATGACCTTAGGATTTTACTAAAAAGTGAGAATAACAAAATCACTTCAATCTTACATGGAGAACTATTATCAATTTTTATTGCACTATTTGCAATGGAATTTTTGTACGCCACTCTTCTTACTGACTCAACATGGTACATTCCTTTTTGCCTTACAATATTTCCATGGCTATTAAAGTTTTTATTTATGTATACTACAGACAAAACAACAGACTAGCCTACGGACATGAGAGTAAATGCCCATTTTAACAGAGCCAACATACGAATTTTATGCCCATCCATTTTACAAACAATAAGACGTGTGAGCGGAACGCAGTCGGCAACAGTCACGGAGTAATCTGCAATCGCATAAACCACATAGAGGGACATGTGTCATACGCATAAGTCATATTGTTTCTAAGTGTTCAGCAGCCAGTTGAACATGGCACACTCAATGTTGACATTCGAAACACACAGTGTGTGTGAACAGCTTTAACACTACGCCACTGGTCAGTGTGGGACAATACTGATCCGAACAAGTTATGTCCATAAAAAGATATAAAAAACTAATATTTCCACAAAGTATATTACTGTCAACCAGAACACTAATGCACACATGGCAGCATATTAAACAACTGGTTAACAAAATAAATTGAAAATATTACAGCTTATTTACACTTGGAAACCTTGTTGGCTCTGGCAATTTTTCTCGGAAGCAGTTTGTCGTCCATATTAGTGTGTGAAAGAAAAGCATCACATTAGGAGACAGAGGCCAGTAATTTTAATTACAACTCTAGCTACTGAATCAATGTGAGGTAAGACATACAAGTGACTTTCACATGTGTGTGCATGCGCCTCTGCTCTATCTCTCTACCACAAACAAACAGTTCAATAATCAAGGCAGTTACCTCATTTAGCATTATCAGTATATGCAGGAACAACACAGTGAAACTTGTTAGAATACTGTAAGACATAAATAAAAAAATAAAAAATCATGACTAAAATAACTTCTGTGATCTTAGTCACTTCTTGAAATAAAAAACAACCACTATTTATTTCACAAGTTTTAAGAAATGAATGAGCAATGCAGATATTAACAATTCCAACTGACATATGATGAATGCTGACTTAATTAACTGCCTCTCAGTACGGCTATCATAAATAGCTCTCCAAAGAGAAATCAATACGAGGCCTCAAAAATGAAGATCTGGCAAGATAAACAAGAAAAATTAGGCTGTTGGCACATACTGTTGCTCCAAAAAAGCCTTACAACCGGGGAAGGGAGGGGAGGGGACTGGGGACAGATGGGGGAGGAGCAGGAGTGGTGGTGCAATGTAGCTGAACAAAGGATTTATTCTGAAAGCTAGCAAGTTTTCCTGGGTCGACCGAGGCGTCAGATCCAACCCGTCGGCTTTGACCCGTGACGTAAGGCCGTTTTGCTGTGTGACGTCACGACGGCGAGGAGTTTGGTTTGTGAGTGTGGCACGTTTGTAGGTGTCATCGTGTTGCGGTTCGTGGTGCTCTCTGGTGGTGTGTTTAGGGGTTTCGTGTTGTGTGGTGTATTGGGTTCAGTTAGGTGTTACTCATTCAAGTGGCTTGTTCTTGTTTTGTCTGTGTTTGGAGCAGAATTGGCTTCAGTGAGTTAACGATTTAGTGGTTCTGTGTGAAAGTTACTGTAGTGCTGTTCACTGTAGGTCGTGTGTTAATGTGACTAAATTAATTTGTTGTTGCTCTTGTTAGGTATGGATATGACCGATAAAATAAATAGTGCGTGACTCCATGCTACGATGGATGTGACTCAGTTGGGACTGATCAAATTTCTACAGCTTTTTTGGCTGATTGCGGAGGTGGTTAAGTGAGCTGTCTGCTGGAATGAAATGACATTGGCGAAAGTTCCGACGTCTCCGACCAGGGACGATTATATGTGGCGGTGCCGTAGGGATAATCTATGGCTCTCCGTACGTCGTCGTTCCTGGTTCGAGAAGTCTAGGTTGGGCATGCGCGAGATTGTGTTGTTGACTTATTACTTTTGTTATAGACCCTCTCGAAGTTTTTGCGTGCATGAGACTAGCGTGACTGTTAGGAGTGTGCTTGACTGGTTTTCGTTTTGGTATGAAGTACGTTGTGAGTTTATTAAGTACAGGGGTAGGGTTGTGGTGGAGGCGGACGAGTCGCAGTTTGGGAAAAGGAAGTATGGGAGGGGTAAGTCTGTGGTTGTTCTCTGGGTGTGAGGGGCTGTTGTACCAGGAGGGGCAGGGGGGTGTTTGGAATGTGTTTTTAGGGTTGTGGAGGGGTGGATTAAGGCGGAATTAGTGGGATTAATTGAGAAGTTTATAGAACCGGGTTCCACTGTAGTTTCCAATGATTTTTCTTCTTATTGGGGGTTGGGTGAGAGGGGCACAATCATTTAGTTGTTAACCATAGTTTAGAGTTTAAAAATTATGAGACGGGAGCTTGCACAAATACTATAGAGGGGATGTGGAGGGGCCCTTAAGTCAGTTCTTGGGAGTGGGGGGGGGGAAGAGGATCTCTTCTGACCTTCAGTCTCATTTAGATGAGTACTGTTGGCGGAAGAGCGTCCCTGAGGGCTACTGTTTTTTTTCGGTTTTTTAAGGGTTATTAGTAAGATGAACAGGCTGAAAGTGGTTAGTTAGGGTGGTTTGGGTGGGTGGCTGCGGTTTGAGGGGGGGGGGGGGGGGGAGGTTTTAGTTGTTGGTACTGTTTGTGTAGAGGGGGGGGAGGGGGGGGGGGGAGTGTGTTGGTTTGTGATTTAGATGTGGAGGATCTATTTTGTTGCAGTTTTTGTTGAGTTGTAGTGTGTGATTGTATTTTGTTTTTGTTTATGGGTATTTTATTTTGGGGTGTTTGTGGCTGGGTGTGTGCCTGCGTGTAATTGTGGTGGTCGACCTAGGTTGCAGTGCCAAAACTTTGTTGTGGTAAGTTTTTATTTTTCTTGTTCTCAGTGTATTTGTTGTGTGTTGGGGTCGAGGGAAGTGTTCCATTGCAAAGTGTGATTGTGGCTGTTCCGGTATCATGAGTTGCTGTTGCGATATATACGTCAAGGGAAGTGTTCCAATTCCAATTTGTGGTTGCTGTGGGTGTTCTGGGATCGGGAGTTGCTGTTGAGCTATATCTGTCAAGGAAAGTGTTCGATTCCAATTTGTGATATCGGGAGCTGCTGTTGAGCTATATAGCTCACGGGAAGTATCCGATTCCAGACAATATTGTGTTTAGTGGAATTTGGGGAGTTCTGTGTTGTAGGTTTTTTACGTGTTCTGTGTGGTTTGGTAAGGTGGTGTGTGTCTAAATTTGTTTATATTTACTCTGTCCTCATCCAAAAACACCCAATTTCCCACGATTGTCCCGTTAGTTTCATTAGGTCTTTTTGTGGAACGTATGTGTGTTGGTTTTTCGATGTATTTTCGTGTTTGTTGTCATGTTTACGTAATGACGTCATGGCCGCCATAATGGAGACGTGGTGTGTGGTCGTCTCCGCCATATTTGTGACGTCATGGGTCAAAGCAGACGGGTGGAATCGGACACCTCTGTATTTCCGCTGATGAGCTATATAAGTCAAGGGAAGTGTCCGATTACAGATGTTATTGTATTTAGTGAAATTTGGGGAGGTTTTGATGTCTTTTTTTTCGTCGTTTTGCGTAATTTTGTATGGGGGCGGGTGTCTAAATTTGTTTATATTTAGTTTGTCCCCAGCCAAAAACCCCCAATTTCACGCTCTTGTCCCGTTAGTGTCATAAGGCTTTTTGTGGAACGTGTGTGTGTGTGTGTGTGTGTTTTTCGATGTATTTTCGTCTTTATAATGTGTACGTAACGACTTTATATGCGCCATATTGGAATCATGGTGTATGGTCGTTTCCGCCATATTTGTAACGTCATGGGTCAAAGCAGACGGGCAGGATCGGACACTTCCATATTTCCTCATCAGCAGCTCCCGATCCCATCAATTAAGATCAAACACTGCCCTTGGCCGATATCGTTCAAAAACATCTCCCAATACCACTAGCAACATTCACAGCCACACATTGCAATAAAACAGTTCCGTCGACCCCAACACACAACACATACACTAAAAACAAAAAATAAAAACTTACCACAAAAAAGTTCCGGCACCACAAACTAGGTTGGCCACCACAATCACACACAGGCGCACATATAACCGTCCCTGGTCCGAGACGCCGGAACTTCAGCCAACTTCATTTCTTCACCACAAAAAGAGCATTTCACGATCTCAGCAATTAAACCAAACAGCTGCAAAAACTTTATCAGTTCAAAAACGGTGTTTCCCATCATTTCCCGCAGATGCGCGGCATTAATTTTATCCTTCGTATCCATTCCTGAACAAAAACAACCGATTATTTTAGCAAATTATCATACGACCTACAGCGAATGACAAATCAACCTTCACACAAATCCACTAAAATGTAAACTCGCTGAAACGAATTCCACTACAAACACAGTCAACACTCGAACAATTCTGGATAATGAGCAAGACCAAACTGAGTCAATTACACCACACAAACGAAAGCCCTGAAAGCACCACCAGAGTCACAACAAACCACAACACGACGACATCTACAAACACGCGACACTCACAAACCAAACTCCGCGCCATCATGACGTCACACACCACACACCCTTGCGTCATGGGTAAAAGCCGACGCGTGGGATGGGACACTTCTGTCGACCTGTTTTCCTGTGCACTTGCTATATATTCTGAGGGAACATACCTACAGTAATTGAGCAAAATGTTTGTACGAAAGCAGAAAGTAGTACAACTATTAAATAAACTAGATAACTGTACATCTTACACAAGGCTTTTTAAGGATATTTGAATTCTTACACTCTGTTCCCAATATATTTACTGCAAAATGGGTGTTGTTGCTGACAATAAAAATCAGATTTAGCTGAAATGTTTCTTACACGGTCACAATAAAGACACAACAACAATTTTCATCTAGACTTTTCCTGCTTGTGTACTCTGATGGCAAGATATTGAACAAACTTCCCATCCAACATAAAGCAAGAAATTGGAAATCCCTGCGAATTCAAAAGAAAATTAAAAACACACCTCATTAACAACTCTTTCTACAAACTGTCTGAATATCTAGGTTCAGTGATTTAAATGTCCTTTTAGCCACATAGTAAGTATTAGTATTTGTGATAAAGCTGTATAACAAATAATAATGTACTATAAATAGCACTCCGTATTTATGGATGTAAAAATATTTTCTTTGAAAAATGCAATTGTAATAAAATGAATAGTAAGCTGCCAATACACGATAAACAAAAGCAATATAGTAAAAATTAGGAAGCAGCAGCTGCTTTCAAAATAGCAGCTTTCTTTCCAGTTTCTTGGATTAAATTCAGATGGTATTAATGTGAAAAGCCTTAAGTGGTATTGGAACGATTTACTGTTAGCAGAGTATACATATTAAGTATCTTTGATTCATCTTCATTTTATTAATATACTGGTATGCCTTGACACGTTTCTCATTCCTGAAGATTCTCTTTTTCAGCGATGATGATGATTGGTATGTGGGGCGCTCAACTGCGCGGTCAGCAGTGCCCGTATCAGTTCCCAACCTTTGCTCAGCCCAGTCTCGCCACATTCATGAATGATGATGAAATGATGAGGACAACACAAACATCCAGTCATCTCGAGGCAAGTGAAAATCCCCGACCACGCCAGGAATCGAATCCGGGACCCTCTTTCTCAACGAGATCTGCAGAATGTAACCAACTGATGCAAACGTTTCATTTCGTACTAGTTTCAAAAAACCATATTTAGATCAGTGAAAGTACTACAGAATATGTTCACTCTTCCATTTACTCCTTTGACTGTCTTCAACTATCGTTAACTACAAATCATCACAGACAGAAAGTGTGACTTCATTTTAAATTCGTACAGTTAACTACTCAATGAGTGGATTTCGCATCACATATTACTCCTGTCTCATTATTACCGACACACTGTCTAAATGTTTTCAGGTTTGCTCTATTACCTGCACTAGAGGCAGAGTGCACAGTGTCACAGCTAGCTAAGAAATAAAAGCACCTACCAGCTCTCATGTAAGCCACAAATGGCATGAGGTTTCACCTATGGCAGTGACAGATTTATACACATTCAATGCACACACACAGGTTCTCAAGTATTCGACAACCTACAAGGGCACTTTAAACGTCGTGTAGATAATGTGATGGAGTATAAAATGAATTTTCTATTGGCCAACTCCTCATACTGCACTGAAGAGATGTGTCACAGAAACCATCAACTACAATATTTTTGATTATTTGAGAACTGGCATTGTAAACTACAGACTCGCCTCTCCACAGAATCTGTGGTCTACAAGTAATGTAATGGATTACCCCGAAAGAGAATATCACCCAAGATCATAGTACCTGAGGCCTCTTGTCCCGTCTTTGCTGAGTACGACTTGCACTCAGGCAGCCACTACAGGGCACGAAGGCTTCACAGCCAACATATTCCACTTGCTGCAGTGGCAGAGCTGCTGTCCAGTCCTAAGCAGATCCGTGTATCCTCACACCAGGAATTCTAAGACATTCAGCACCTTTTTTTTAGACACCTCTGGACACCTTAAAAGTACAACTAGCCTATATTATAACATCATTTACAAACATTGCACAAAACGATACATAATGGCTTGAGTATGATACTTCTCCCCCTCAAAACCTTGCCTCTGATGACAGACAGGCCTGTCATGCGGCCTGAGATTCAGGTTGGGTTAGAAAGTAACAGTCAGGTTGGAACAAAAATAACTGCAGGCTGCAACTGGATAGTGTGCAGAACTTTCTCATTTCTGGACTAATTCTTACTGTCAGTTACACAGATGAGACAACCATGAAATTCTTTAGCCCAATGCAGCTGCAAAAGCACAAAGGCCATGGCACCAATATATTAACATGTTATTCTCAATAACATAAGGTTTCTCCTTGACAACTTCTTGTACTATGTAAAAGTATCTCTGTCACCATAATTTTTAGAAGGTGGAAAAAAAACCCTTTACAAATGTTCACCATATAGCCACATTTAAAGATTAAGTTAGGCATGCCTGTAAAATTATTCATTCCACATCATTATGATTTATGGTACAAATATGCCAGGGACCAGAACCCAACAAACAAACAAATAACTAACACAACTCAAAGTACACATCCATTAGAGTAATTTGCAAAAATTTCTTGAAAGTAAGGGTAGTTTTCGAGCAAATGCCTATTTATGATTCTTAAGCAACAAATACCTCCTTTGTATCATTTGCGAGGAGTGGTACCAGGAAAATTCACATAACGGTAATATTACACATACTATTTTCGTCCCATATTCAGTCATTTGAACTAAGAAGTAGCAATACTGCAATATGCTCCGAGGAAATTTTAAAATAATCAAGGTAGGTAGGTTCCCGAAATTTGCATTAATTGTTACATTATACTTTAAACTTAAATACAAAGTGTTGAGCGCTGATGACTTCCCTGTCTGTGGAACTTAAAAGTAAAGGGAAGGCAATTTGCACCATGAAACTAACTGTTTACATAGAATCCAAGTGCTCCTGTGTATAATAAACTAGTTAGGAGAATTTGGTAACATCACTACTATCCTCTCACATAAAAAAAAAAAATTATAGCAATTTGAAATAATTACTGTCTTCCAACAGCTTCAAACAACTATAAACATGCGAAATTTCATAGTTCCCCATTCTTACGTGGGGCTTCTTATAATGCTATATTCTATATACAATACTAATACAGATTTATCTGTTTTCAACACACTTCTAGAACGATAGACGGATGTTGAACAACCGCAGGTCATGTGAGAATAGTTGTTCTTGCAGCACATCGATTATTTTATTACGATTACCATAAACGTGCTCTCTTGCTACGTGTTACTAAAGACAGCTCCGATATTTTTTTAATAATCAAAATTCAAAGCAAATTCAAACACTAATATTCCCGCGCCAAACATGTTCACATTCCACAGTACACCTGTACCACCATTCCATTGCCAACACAAAAGAGTTTGGAAATGAGAAGTCCGTAAAATATATTCAGTGTAAACATTCAGGTGTTGATTATTATACAGAATAGCAGCTAGAGAAACTTATATCGGAGAAATTTAAGTCATATGGAGAAAGGCATACATACATATGTCCCAACTAATCAAAAAAATAAAAAATAATAATAATTTATCGTCAGTATATTACACCATTAATTGATATTAACAGAAAATTTAACGAGTTTATCAACTCAAACATTCCAGAATGCTAATTATTAGATTCCAATATGGAATATTCCAACTTTTATCGTTTCTCTGAAAGTTTTAGATTTTTCACTGTTGGTAGTTTACTGACAAAACAGCGTTTTCGAGGATTCGCCCATTCGCGGAGCTTCGTGGGTTGGAGTGGGGGTAGATTCCACGACCCACGTGCATACAAGACCAAGTTTATTCTCTTGGAAGCTGTTGTGGCAGTAGGTGTGGGGTACTGCTGTTTACGCTTCATCGTCGTTTATTTTAAGGTAAGCAGTTCATTTATTTTAATATGAAGTCACCTTTACTAGGAGTGCGAAGAAATTACATGTGGTTGAAACGTGAAATTTATTAATATTATTTATTCCAGATGCCCAGCGAAACTGAATAAGATTTTCTATGGAGCGATGAGAAGCTGGAAATGTTCCAACCGCAAAAGAGACAAAGAATCTAGAGCTGTGTAAGGAGTGTGGTGCTATACTATAGTGACAATGAATTTGTAGAACATTTTCGGGTGCGGCGTCACGTGGCAGTTGACTTTAGAGAAAGATTGAGAAATTCAAGGTTCTGCAATTATCAGGCAGGGGGAAATGGGGAAACTGCTCCCACTGCAGCAAATACTGGTATTTTTGTAGTTCGCCGGCCATGAAGCTGCAGGTTTCATGGATGTCGCAGATAGGTTTAATATCTGTATTTCTTCTCTGCGTTGTTATACAGAGGGTTACTAACTTCATCAGTGATTTAGGAAGATAAGTTATGAAGTGGCAACCTTGGAAGTGGCCGTCCATCGAAGAAAGAGCAGAGATTGAGGCTCATTTCCGGGGAAACGGATTGCCTGGTGGGGTTAGGGCAATCGACGGTACACACATTACAATTGATAGTCCTCAGAAAGATCCCCAGTCATATATGAATAGGAAGAATTATTTTTCCATTCAGCTGCGAGTAGTTTGATCATAACCGACGGATTAGTAACTTGGTCGGCTATCCGGGCTCTGTGCATGACGGGAGTGTGTTCAGGACGTCCACACTCTACCAAACGCTCGAAGAAAAGTGTGGAGATTTTCATCTTTTGTTTGACAGTGCCTATCCCTTCACCAGAAATTTATTAACACCGTTCAGAAATACAGGGCATTTCTCCAGTGCAATGTGACTTCAATATGGCACTCTCGAAAAACAGGTGTGTTGTAGAACATTGTTTTGGCCTGTTGAAGCAGCGTTTTAGACAATTAAACCAGCTGAAATTGAAGAGTGTTAAAGAGATGGCTCACTTCATCCAACGTGCTGTGCTCCACAATCTCGCCGTGGAAGATAACTTGGAGTTAGATGACGAAGGTACATACTTGCTACATTTATAATTTTGTAAACGCTACTGACATAAGCTTAATATACAAATAACTTGTAATTGTTTTGAGTCTATTTAAGTTTCTGATCCACGCAGGTGAAGATGATGATGCACCATCTGAAGAACCAACATTGATGACAGAAGTGGCATTGCAAAGAGGAACATGATTGGAGCGCAGTTGCAAATGTACTAGCAGCACCAGATGCCCCATCACCAACATTTGGCAACAAATGTAAGTAAAACCCCATTGGATGACATTATACAGTCTGATTAGTAACTTTAGTTACTACAAATTTGAAGGTTTAATGTTCAGTGTCTAATAATTTCATTCATTCTTTATTGATTCATGAACACATTTTGTGTACAGGGAGTACATGATATGGGATAAGTCATTATACTAGTGAAACATTAAAAAAATACATAACACCATATTAAATACACCTAGACTTACACAGTTCTATCATAGAGATTACGGGATATAGTATTAGTATATTCAAAAGTTGTTGAAAATTAAGGTCAACAAGGCACAAATTAAAATCTGTGAATACATTTTAAATCAAATTAAGTACAGATAAGCATTGTGTAATTTATACAATAGTTAAGGTTTACTGGATAAATAGAAGTAAATACAAGTAGATAAATTTTTAAGTTGGTTAGGCCTTACTGAAATTTGTTTTGAAGGTAAATTATAGTAGAGGAAGATGTGTGCAAATATATTACATAGAAGAATCGCATTAAATATATTCATGTAAGTTACAAAAACAGTATTTTAATAATATTGATTTAAGCCTCATTTTAAAATGTGCTGGGTTGTTTTTTATTCTTAGTGGTAGATTATGATAAGGTTTAATCCCCATACATTTTACACCATCAGCATATAATTTGGTGGAAAGGGGAAACTGTGTCAGCAAGTATTTCTCTCTAGTGTTGTGCTGGTGGTAGTCCAGATTTTGCTTCAGGCTGCCAATATTTAGCTTGATAAAGCTTAGTATCTCCAATATGCACTGGCATGGAAGTGGAGCAATACATAGTTTTTGGAATACTTTTTTACATGTCTCTTTGGTTTTTAAATAACACCATTCTGACATTAGGATTGAGTGAAAGAGCATGGTACACTGATGTTGAGATATTTCTACTCATCAGTTCCTTGGCTGACAAAAGCATAAAACATACTTTACTGAGGTAGCAGTACATTTGATTCTTATTGTTTGTTTTTCCTCTCTAGATCGTATTATTGAAGTGGATGTTAGGGTGTGCTGTCACGAACTACACACCAGAGCTCAAGGTGAAGGAAGCCAACTGCAGGCTATGGAGGAAGAATAGAGGGCTGTCCCAGAATAATCAACAGCTAAGACATGTAAAGGGAAGTAAGAGACACATCAAAGGATTTCCACATAAGCTGCTTTAAGAAACAATGTTAAAGAATGGAATACTGTAACTCCTTAAGTATTTGGTTTCAGCACAGCTATTCAATTATAGGAATACTGTCAGGCAGTGTTATCTACAGGTCCTGAGTCTCTGAAAGACTTTTAAAAAATTTTAAGTTGTGAATGTTCTGCAGATCAGTCACTGCAGTGTCATAATTTTGTTTAGTTTTTAATGTAGACCATATTAGTTTTTAAATTGTATTGGTTTTTTCTTGCCAAACAGGTTTCCTGTTCATGTTGTATGTTATAATTTCTCCTAGATATGGTATTCAAATTGCTTCACTATTTTCACCTGTTTCTTATTTTACTAGTGTCTGTTACCACCATTCTAGGTGCTTCAGTCTGGAATCGCGTGACCGCTACGGTCGCAGGTTCGAATCCTGCCTTGGGCATGGATGTGTGTGATGTCCTTAGGTTAGTTAGGTTTTAGTTCTAAGTTCTAGGGCACTGATGACCTCAGATGTTAAGACCCATAGTGCTCAGAGCCATTTTGTTAGCACCATATTCTTCTCCAGTGATATCTTGGATCCTGATTTTGTGCTATATTTTTTTTGTCTGGACTTCATATTAATAGCAAGTTAATGCTAAATAGTCTGTAAATCCCAAGCAATTTAAGTGCTTGATCTTTCTTCATTCCAATTTTTTTCTCAAGGTTTTCATTGTATTATTCCCTAAGTATTACAAATGGCTGAAGAGTAATGGTAATAGACCATCACCCTGTTTTAATCATAAATGGCTCATTGTTCCCACCTATCCGTAGGTACATTTCTTAGGCTGTTGTCATTTGTCCTTTTTAACTCTCAAAAAATTAGAGTAGTTGCAGAAACATGACCCAATAATTTTTCCTTCCTCAACATAAACTAATTGAATACTTTCTGCGGGGAAACTCTGCAAATGCTGGTATATAAATAAATTCAATATAGCTTTCATATGAACAACTTCCTTTGTAGTCTACTGCAAAAGAATCTCCCAAAATAACAATTTTTTTAAATTTAGTTAGTGAAATATTTGAGGCATGTATCTTCTGTATCAGTTTCTCATTAATTCTTCTCCATAACATTTTTTCTGGAAATAGCTGAGTTATTGTATTATGAGACCACTATATATCAAAGTATTTTCCACACAATGATTACAAGAAAGGAACATAAACAATTACAAAAAATTGTTTATGTTGACAATACAGTTAACTTGTTGTATAATGGTACTTGGTCTTCATCCTCAAAGTGAAAAAAATCACTCATTCCATTACTCGTGGAACTGCCCTAGGTTCAGAATTGATGCTCACATTGTGTGTATCCATCTAGAAGGCAAGACAAAAATGTGCAGTAACAGTTGCTTAATGTCTTGTTCATTCATAATCACGTACCCACTAGCTGAAAAACAGCAGTCATCAATCTGAATGTTGTTTTGAATGTAACTATACTGTACTTGGCATGGTCATGTTTATGACAAGCCGTTGCCTTCCTCCAACATTTGAACTGACAAGAGGACCTACAGTTTACAATGGCCTGGGGATTGAGCCTGAGACCTTTGGATTTTTAGTCTCGCCAAAAGAATTTTCTATTTCGTAGTATCAATCTTTGAGAGTCGATTGTCGACAAAAACAAATTTCCAGTAAATATAAAGCTACACTTCTGTTGTCATGTCCCAAAAATTTGTCATTTGTAATTCTCATGTGATTATCAATAATGAAACTGACTGTAGAGAATAACAAGAAGCTATTTATCCCCATTGTCAAAATCTGCAATCTTTGTTCTTAATTATGACTAAACATTGTTACTTTACTACAGAAAACAGTTTATATATAAATCCTGAGAAACAATTTCAAGTACAAAATTCATGCCAGTACTAATTTGGATTATTTCCTGTTCCATAAGGGGCTAGAACCAGGGTTTGTAACATTTTGCTCAGTGTCAGTGTTCACATAGAGCAGATTTAGTGTCCAGAGTTTGGTCTGGTATAAGTTGCAATGTGATCAGTTACACTCCTTGTATGGTTCAAGTAAGTTGCACATTGTACTTTTGAGAAAATGTTTGGGATGGCCCAATCAGGAAAACAAATGCCAATAGACATTAAGGTTAAATGATTTGTAAAATATACAGATTATAAACATAAAATGAGGTAATTTATGGTAGTGGTAAATGACAGGAATTGAAAAAAGCTTTCATTTTTTATCACTTTAATTGTTCCAATATTATAAGCGCACAAAGGGTATTCAAACAACTGCCATGGATTTAGGGACCCATCCTGGCATTTGCCTGACATGATCTGGGAAAACTGTGGAAGACCCGAATCAGGATGCTAGAGGAGGGTGGGATATTACAATATACAATTACAATTTATAATCTAACCACATATACAGTTCACAATTACAATTTAACTACAATCACATAGACAAGTCACAATTAAAATTTAACTATAATCACCAAATACAGTTTACAATTACAGCTTAACCATAGCGAGTTGAAGAAAGTGTGCCATCTCCGCAAGTTCACAGGTTCCGCCACCAGATGTCAATTGCTCCACTTGTGACCCACAGAAATACACGCTGCACACGAAGTTATTGATTCATAAAATTTATGTAATCGTATGAAAGGTCGATGGATTTGATTAACTTGCCTCAGTAGACATCAGTTGTCAGCTAGTTTGGATAGTTTCCGGGCGGTCTTGGAAGTTTTTGAAGACTTACTCATTCCGAATGTTTAATGCGAGTGAAAAGCTGGCGTTTCATATAATGGAGAATCAGCTTGGAAACTGCCCATCACATGATGTTCGCAGCATCCGTTAGATATTTCAACACTTAGGTCTTCCAAACCATTGAGGCAGTCATAAATGTCTCCCCATAAACTGTCCTCACGGAGTTTTACCACGGCTATTTTCCACCTGCATAAGAACATAGAAGAAATCTTTTGATGGCTGTGTGAGCAATGTCTTTCCTGTAGAAGAGCCGTAATCTCTAATAGATGTAAGTAAAGAGAATGGGATGTCAGACGAATTTCCACTTAGGCACAGTGCTTTCAAGACTCTCTGGAATATGTTGTGGATTGGGATGAGCCTCTGTGAAGTTATGTGGAACACAGAGCATTTTTTAATTATGTCTTCAATTTCCAGAACTGTCTGTTCTATTGCTGCAAATGTCTGGCTAACGTCTGCATTTGGCATACATATATGAAAATTCACGTTTATGTTCGCAGCTTCCGCCGGGAGATAGGGCTAGTTTTACAGGAATGTAAACGCACTGTAACATGTGTAAGCTCAAGAAGTCTGTTACTGACAGGTGATCATTTGCAGCTCAGGGACCTTAAGATACCAAAATGACGTTCAAGTGGGTCCTGATCAAATTTTGCACTCAAGACATAGCTGAAACCTTTTTCCCACAAATATTCACATATCTCCAATGTACTTTCAATGGTTACTCTTAGAGGCTGGAGAGTTCTTTCGGAAGCAAAGCTGTTATTTTTATCGGCGAGAATGGTTTTCCATTTCATTAATGTTTTCTGACCCTCTGCGTTTTTGTACAATGCATCCTTAGGAAATGAAGAATTGTGTCCATGATGTTGGTCATATATCTAGTGAAAGATTCTGTTGATTCAGTGCCTTTGAATCCTGTTGCTTTACTGTCCCTGAAGAATTTTATGCCTTAGGCTACTGTGTTACTGAATAACTGCAGGGCTAATCTTACATTCATTTGTTGAAATGACGTCGGGTTGAAGATGGTGGAAGTTAACTTGTGGCAAACTTTTAATCCGCCAAATCCTGGGAAATTATCTTCTTGATAGACTCTGCGATAAAAATTATAGTTGACGATCTCATCGTTAAAAAGTACTTGAGTTTTATCACAGAAATCATTTCTTACACACCTTACTGTGTGAACAGCGTCTGAAAATGCCCAATCTCTTCTGGTTTTGTCAACAGGATTTGATATAGAGCCAGTTACTTTATTTTTTTGGCACTAGTTCAGACATTGCCAGACCTTTTATTCGGTTGACTGCCATCAAAAGTGAATGCAGTAATTCTTGTTCCAGCTGGATAATCACTTGAATTAATATCTGCAAGACGACATCGCCTGGAGTTGCATTGCAACTTGCATACACAGCAACAGGTTGGATCCAGTTATGCAATACAGGAGCAAACATAAACATGAGAGCATGATTGGCAAGTTACTCTTACAGGTGTCAGGAGTATACTCTCGTAAATTGACAAAACCATCAACTTTCAGGGAATTGTTATTAAATTGCAGTTCTTCTTGGAGCTTAATTTCATCAAAAATCAGCACACCTAAGCATTTGTTTTCATCTTGTTCTTCCTGAAAATAATTCTTAATTGCCTCCACAGCATGTGTATTTATCCCATATGAGCATTTGAGACCCTTTACTAAATTTCGAAGGTGTGTATCAGAAAGAAGTGGCAACAAACCATGCTTCAAATAATGTCTGTATCCTTTGGGTGACTTCATTTGTAAGAAACTTGTCATACCACATTCCCTTAGTGCTTTTTAATTGACATTGATCATAGTGTCAATCATTTTCTGTTTCTTACTCAGTTTGGAATGATCTAAGATTTGATTGAGCTGTCTTACGCTTTTCATCTGAGAGCTGCTTTTGCAGTAGATGGATTTCTGTATTCGCTGTTCTTAGTTTATTGCGTAACTGCCCAACTTCCAGCTTCTTAAACTTTGTTCTCTTTAGTGAAGTGAGCGCTGCAACTGTTACCTTTCATACGTTTTCCTCGATGGATGAAACACTGGGAAACATTGGAACTTCTTGTTGACCATTTTCTTCACAGCAGCTACTCTCTTGAGTGTTTTACTGGTGGTGGTTTTCTTTTGTGTAATATTTTTGATAGCTATTTCTGTATACTTTGAAGTAAATGAGGAACCGTTATAAACTAGAAGTCTTTTAAAGTAGTTCATGTGATGAATGTATGAAGTATTGAATGTAGCTTAGTTGCACCATCAACCCAGCCCTCAGGGTAAATGTTGCTCATCTTCTGAAAGATCTCGTCCATTTCTCTCATGTACATGAAATGTTTTCGACCTCTACCTGATTTCTTCTTGTTGTCCACTACACCCTTATAAGTATGTAGCAAACATAGCCATTTGTTCTCACACTGCGCTTGCGAAAACGTCTTTCCCGAAGCTTCCATGATAGAAATGGACATTGCGTTCCAGAATTGCTGCTTCCGCTTCAGGTCTCGGCTCTTAACGAACCATTCATTATGAATTCTATAGAATTCAACAACTTTCAAGGTAGCTTCCCTGTCCTGCAACGGTTCTGGTGTGGGGCATTAACGATACGGTTCTTGGGTGCGAGGTGAATGGAAAACAAAGAACTCTTCCATTACCTCGTAGTCTTTTGTGTAATATTTTTGATAGCTATTTCTGTATATTTTGAAGTGAATGAGGAACTGCTCTTATTTTAGAGACCAACTTTGTCTTTAAATTTTAACTTGTTTACCCTCGATGACGAACATGTCAGCTTTTATAAGTTCCTCACAGAAATGTGAATCACACATGAAACAATTGACAGTTACAATTCTGTGTTTCTGAGGAATTGCTCCGACCCATTTTGCAAATTCTACTTCTTGTTGTGGAGGCCTAAAAAAATGATTACCTTTACTTTCTCGGTAGCCACATTTGCACGTTGGCATTTTTATCCTTTTTTCTTCAAATATAAGTAACTATATCCCTAAACAAAACACACTGCAGACTTCAGCTATTCAACATTCCCTCACACCATAAATACACTCAAAAAATAAGCACAGAAAATAGCGAAACACACCTTTGGATAAAGCAAAATTGCGGGAACTTGTCTAAAGCGACAGTGCTGCTCATCGTTCACAGGCATGCCACCCATCCTATGCTGCCTGTGTTAACTTAACGGGGGGCGGGGTCGGTACACTTTCTCTTCTACTCGTTATAGTTTAACTATAACCACCAAATACACAGTTCACAATTACAGATTATAATCACTAATCCTTCATTGCTGTTCACAGATAGCATCTGATGCCCTCAGCTTCCACCTGTAAAAACAATGAGCTAACGCCCTATCGTGTGTATGACAAGATGTTGAGCTCATAAGGACTTTAGTACGGAAACAGGACAAAGCTATGTGGTTCCTGAAATCATTTAGAATAAAGTCAAACGATTACTGCATCAGCTAATTTTGGTGCAAGTAAATTTAAATCCATAACATACTGTAGTTATATCTGTGTGATTTTTTTTGTTATGGTTTGGAAGTGGGTGAGGTATTGTTGAGTATATATAGGCGGGATAAAATTGTATAGTAGATTACGGTAAAAAGAAGGTGAATACAAAGTGAAACTACTGGGAAAAACAAAAAGAGAAAGTAAGACGACAGAAAAGATTTCGAAATGCAACAGTGACAATAACAAACGTAATTGTTGGGTTCAAATTAATGATATTAATGATAAATACTGTAGTTAGTCACACCAGTTATTGAATTCCCTGTTTCAGAAGGAAACAAAATTGGTAAATCTAAAACATGGAACAGTTGCAAAAGCACAGTTTATGGATGACATGTCCTAGGTCCTTAATAATAAATATGTGGAACGATGGCCAAAGTGTGACAGTCCCAGGCCCTCTTTGTAGCATTGTAGGCAGTGACCACACAGAAAATGTTGGGGATGCAAACCAGAGACTGTATCTGATTGGCAGAACACTCAAGATTTAACAGCACTACAAGAGGATGCTTACAGTACACCTGTCCATCCTTTGCCACCGTACTGCTCCACAATATGGGATCCTTACAAGATTGGAGGCCCCAAAAAAGTTTAAAGGGCGCTTGTTTTGTATTGTCACAAAATAGAGGGTTGTCATATGCAAGTTTGGGTGGCAGCAATGAAAACAAATGTACTTTACTTTGTGGTATGAGGATGTCATGAAATGACATTTCTCCTGTAAATGTGAAAATATTATGTGCAACTACAGGGAAATGGATACGAGAAATCTGAAGCCAAACCAGTTGATTCAAGTGAATTTTTCCCCACATGCTTGGAGTGGAACAGTAGAGGAAGTGGTTCAGTGAACTGGCTTCAAGGCACTGGAGTGGGAATTGCATATGTCATGGAGCTGTAAATCAGTCGCATGGCTTATCTGGATGGGAAGATAATGAACTTTAAATTACCTAGCATTTGCACCTAATTTTGCTGTACCATGTGGAGAAATCTCTGAACAGAAACCACTGAATCCCACAGAACCATCTCTGAAAATAAGTTAATTTACACTTAATATAGACACCCAAAAATTTTAATGACTGGTCAAATAGGTGAAAGTTCAAGTAACTCTAAAGACATTTCAAGAAATGAATTAGAACAATACGACAATTGATACACAAAACAGGACAGAATGAATGCAAAGGTAATTTTACAGGAGCAACTGTGCTTCACTGTGAATGGCACTTACAAATTAATGTCTAGCAGTTCATTGTAATCTAACATAGCTATCAAGAAACTGAAAGAATAAAATTTCTTAGGGCCAATAACATGCAAAGCATTTTTGTAAATCAAATGACAAAATATAAAAAATGAGTAATGGAATTAATTTTTTGGGAGTTAAACAGGGCAAATGACAACAGCCTAAGAAACGTGTCTACGGATAGGTGGGAACAAATGAACAAGCAATATCTTAGCATTTAATTATAAATAAGTGGCTCTCCTCCCCCCTCCCCATCCCCACACTAAGGTTTCAAATTTAGGATTCCAAAGGCATAAGCATTAATTGGTGTGAGCTGTTCTGAAGGGAAGACATGTTGGGGAGAAAATATTGGAGGAAAAATAGAGCAATGAAAGAACAAATAGCCACACAGTCCCGAATTGACCAAAGTATCTATTTGGGGACAGACATTGCAAACATCAGATTTTGGTTTATTGGTAGAATACAGGGGAAATGCAGTCAGTCTACAAAGAAGATTGCTTATAAATCACTTTGCCACCTGCCCTAGAGTTCTGCTCAAGTGTGAGAGACCCATACCAAACAGAAAGAGGTATACAGAGTATACATAGACAGTCTGAACAAATGGTCACATGTTAGATCCATGAAAGTTTCACAGATGCTTTAAATAACTGGTAGACTAATAGTCAGAAAGTGTCCCAAGAAACCCTACTTACAAAGATTTAAGACCAGCTTTAAAAGACTGTATTAGTCCCCTACGTATAACTCCTGCAGGGATTGGGACAACAAGATTAGACAAATTACAGCTCACATTTAAACATACATGAACATAATGGGAAAATATAACAACTGGTACAATGCCATGCATTTTATCAGCAATAGAAAGAGTGGTAAATACCTATCAAATTCCCACGCTTACCACTAACAAACCCCTATTTAAAGTTGAAGTATCTAGCAGAGAGTTCAAGAGGTAATTAGCAAAATTGGCCATATATAAATTATAAAAATAGAAAGGGCACAATATGAAGGAAAAATTAGAAATGAAATGTTGGAGGATAACACATCCGAGCCTCGAAATACTTCCTGAGGAGCATATTACGCTCTGCATGTTGCTTACTGGCTGCCAATGTTGCCTCCAGCAAAGCATGTTTCAGTTCCAGGCTTGCCCGTTTCAGCTCCAGCTTCTCATTTCCCCTCTGGTCTCGCTTTTCCTGTCTTCCGCACTCCATCTCAAGCCACTCCTTTAAATAATTGTTCCTCCCTTCTTGGGTATCTCTTTGTGTACAACTCTTGACTTTAAGCTTCTTGTGGGGGAGGCGGGGGGGGATGTACTTGCAGAGTCCTTTCTTGTGCATAAAAATTGTCTACATGCTCATACAGAAGTGTGGCACAGAAAAGTATTCCATCATAGCCATGTTAGAATTTACCCAGTGATAAAAATAATGTAGCACTTGAAAGAAGGCACTAAAAATACAGAGTAAAATCAGATTTCCTTGGATAAAGAGAATGAACTTGGTGAAATAGCAATACTTTTAGGCACAATTAATTTAAATGTCTCTAGAAGGAATAATCAAAAACTGGAAGATGGTGCAATACTTATCAAGGATAAAATGCATATTAAGCAATGCAAAAATAAAGAAATGACTTACAGTGCCTCTAACCAAGTAGATTATTGGCATTACTAGTTTACAAAGCAAACTGGGGTCTTACTTGCTTGGCAGATTACTGCCTATAAAGAAATTTGAATTGAACTATCAATGAATGAGTACACTTAAAAATGAATAAAGTTCACATAAACATCCACTATACTCCCACAGTTACCACTGAGAGAACTGGCGACCTACAAAACTTTCGACCGAGATCTCGCAAATATGAATCGAAAAAAGATTTTTTATATTTACACATAGTGGTAAAACAAAATTGTGATGCATCCAGCTACCTTAGAGGATGAATGTAAAAATAACCTATGCACTTAAACCATAAATTAAAGGATACAGAAATAGGAACGACATATACAAGAAGTCTATGAAACTACAATGCTCACACCCACATGGACTCTTAGCATTTACTAGTTAACACCTAGGTCAGACAGTACAAATGAAACTATCAGAAATTATTTGCTTGGAAAATACTCCATACAAAGCACTTAAACATGCTTCAGTAGCTTTGTATGAATGTCATAAAAGGCACAGTCAGCAATCATGTAGGCATATTTCGATCAAAGAATTAAACTTTCCCTGGAGCAGCCCGGTCGCTTGGTTGTTCGTTGGTCGCTGCCTCCACCACATCTAAAGAAATGCACATCAAAAACCGTTATAAACTATCGAAGTATTTTAAAATAGTTCATGTGATGAATGTATGAAGTATTGAATGTAGCTTAGTTGCACCATCAACCCAGCCCTCAGGGTAAATGTTGCTCATCTTCTGAAAGATCTCGTCCATTTCTTTCATGTACACGAAATGTTTTCGACCTCTGCCTGATTTCTTGTTGTCCACTACACCTTATAAGTATGTAGCAAATGTAACCATTTGTTCTCACACTGTGCTGGCGAAAACGTCTTTCCCAAAGCTTCCATGATAGAAATGGACATTGCGTTCCAGAATTGCTGCTTCCGCTTCAGGTCTCGGCTCTTAACGAACCGTTCATTATGAATTCTATAGAATTCAACAACTTTCAAGGTAGCTTCCCTGTCCTGCTACGGTTCTGGTGTGGGGCATTAACGATATGGTTCTTGTGTGCGAGGTGAATGGAAAACAAAGAACTCTTCCATTACCTCATAGTCTGAAAATAACAGATATATAATAGAATTTCCATATTCTCAAACATAATTAATATCCACAGAACACTTTCACAATTAACAAATAATCTTACTTTGCATCACCTCGTCCCCATAAAAGTCATTGCTGTTGCTACTGCACAGTCGACGTTTTACAGTAACAACTGAAGATCAGCTACGTCACATGTGACTCCAACCAGAAATGGGCTGAGAAGTGTACGAGCAGCACAAGTATCAAGTGCGGAAATTCTATGTCATCGTAGCTGTGCATACGCAGTAGCACCTTATTTCTCACACTGGAAAACTCCTCTCTGGCTACTGCTCAAATGAATTATTCAGCCGCGGCAGTGCGTCTGCTGCATTTAGTAGTGAAGGTCCAGTGCAGTGGGTGAAATGGTGGTGGACCCTCCACCTAGTGAAAAGAAGTGACGCGAGAGGGCAGCAGCTGCCAACAGTGGCGAGCACTGTGCCCCTGTGTAGTACCGACAGAGGGATAGTGCGAGGTGCAGAGGGGGCAGGAAATGTTTTAGCGAAAGCCCCGGACATTGCACAAGCCCTGCCCATTAACCACCTCTCCCCACTTCCAACCAACCGAGTGCGAGTGTAGTCTTTGCCCTTGCCAATTAATGATCTTTGGACGTCGTCAAGCGTAGCGCATCAATGTGTGTGTCGCTATTTGTAGAGTGAGAATTTGCTTGTTCCCTCTTTTTTGTAGTCCACGTGTTTTACTGCAGTTGATTATAGTAGCAGTGTTGTGTTGTTAGAAGTTCTTCTTAGCAGTTTGTGTAATTAACCCTTTGACTGCTGGAGGCGCACGATCTGCTTGGCACGCTGAGGTGCTGCGGCCTGCACTGTCATCCGTATACCTGCGCTAATGCGGCTGACCCTCGATCTGCCGCCTGGGGCGGAGCGCCCCTCGCTGCCCCACCCGTCCTGTGTTGAATATTTCTGCAGTGACTGTGACTCCACGCGAAATATTGTCTCATCACGGCTGATACAGTATACTCGTAAATGCTCTCACTACGTAGTTCCCCTGCAGGTGAATTACTACAGAATAAAACTGTCTGGGAAATCTATTTTCCATCACCAAAAATGATACCTTGCTCGTAGTTTTCTTGCCCTATTTTTGTAGATTTTCAAAAGTGACGTGATTCGTTAGCTTTACATCTATAGTTTACTGTTCTTTCTTGGATACCCGTTTATAATGTCCGTGCGTTCCTCATCGTACTAACTCGAGAACGAATAAAGTAAGCCATAGATTATAGATTACTGTATGTTATTTTTGTTGTGCAGAACATTTATAGGAGATAGCGACATACAGATCATCTTTCATATCGCACTACATCAGAATTTGTGAGCAACGGTAAGAACAATTCTATTTCATGTCGTTAAATTCGTATTCTGGTGTGATAAGAAATTTTACATGGCCTACTGTTTGTATTGCTGAATTGCCCCAATATTTGTTGTGCTTTGTAATTACCCGATAATGCGTAATTTTGTTTCTTTGATGAAATTTGTACAATACTTGTGATTGTTGCACATAAGTATTCCACTGATTTGCCAACATTTGAAAGCTGTGAAATCTCTTTTGTTAGCACATCAAATTCACAAGTTAAAAACATTTTTATTTTGTTGTTCCCTTTTTATAATTTTTTGTTTTCGAAGTTTTTTTGTAATAGCATTATTGTATTCGTTCTATGCTGCTATTAGTAATTCTGTTTTGTGTGGTATTTTTCAAAACAGGGTACAACACACAATGGTACCTTGCAAGTTTTACATTCGTACCTGCTTTCTCGGCACACTTTTTGTTTCCAGCAAACAATGCATCTACGCATTAGTGCACTTTTCTTGGATTGCTCACTTATAATGTATGGAAAAAGAGGATTATCAGAACACCTTCCTCTGCCAGCTTTTCTAAGCTCTAATGCATACGTTTCTGTAAGTTCCCTTACCAGTGATAGATGAGACTCTATCATCGTCTTACGACCTGTTAGTGATCTGTATAGGACATGAGCATTTAAAACACACAGATCTAGAATGTGAAAAAAGAACTATTTATACCACTTATTGTTCTCCGTATACATCCGACACAGCTAAGCAGCAAATCAGAACGGTCAACTGCTCCCATATTACAGTTCTAATCTGCAATGCTTTGTGGTTTCTTAATTTTTTTCTCCAGTATTCCTGTCAATCTTTCCTGTGTCAAGCATTTCTGTGGTGTTACATGTGGCCAACATCCACACTTCCCTTTGGTCACACCACTTTATAGCAAGCATTTTATCAGTACACATAAATTGAATATCTCCACGTTCCAGTTTCTTCTGAAGTTTCGGCATGTTGTGTCTGTTCTTACAGGTGGTACCACATGTGTTTGTCCCATGACTGTGAAGCCACGCTAACAAGTCTGGGCTTGCGTACCAGTTATCGACGTAGAGGGTATGTCCACGTTCTAAATAGGGCTTCATAAGTGTAGCCACTATGTCACCACTTCTCCTAAATTATGGAACTCTGTTTCTGTTGATGCCCCTGTATAAACAATGAAATCCAAGACATAGCCAGTCTTACAATCACATAACACAAATGTTTTTATACCGAATCTACTCCGTTTCGATGAAATGAATTGTCTGAAAGATAAGCATCCTTCGAATAATAACAAACTTTCATCAATGCAGAGTTTCTAATGTGGATTAAATGCACAACGGAAAGCTGCACGAATTTTATTGACAGTGTTCCTAATTTTGAATAATCTGTCTCCTCCAGTATTGGCAGAGTTGTCACTGAAATGTAACATTCTAATAAGTAACAAAAAGCACTCTCTTGACATGAGTTCACTAAAAATTGGCATAGTTAGAACATCATTTCTGGTCCAGTATTCACTAATTTTCAGTTTTTTCACGTGAGCCATCAGAAGACAAACAGCTATGAAACAATACATTTCTTCATATCTAGCATCTTTCCACTTTGAGATTCGAGAATGCACTGATTCGGGAGTATTCTCCTTGGTGAATATATAAAACAGATTTGCTTCGTCAGCCATATATTTCATCAGTTCTTGTGTAAAGAACAACATGAAAACTGACAGAATACTTGACTCATTCCCTATTTGACACAAATGTCCTGACAGCGTATCATCAAATGCGTGATTAACTGGCTGAAAGACATTTTTTCCAGTCAAATATATCACTAAGACGTGCTTTCTTCATAGGTGTTTCACTATTACTTTCTGATTCTTCAGATCAACAACTAACATCTCTTGTTGAAACATGACTGTTTTGACACCTCTGCTGACCTGGACAGTTTATGAATAGAGCTTTCGGACTCTGGAAGAGCTATCACTTTTGTCAAAATCAGTTAGTTCAACCTCACTGTCGCTCCTCGTAAGAATGTCCGTGATTTCTTCCTCAGTGCAACCACAACGTCTCGCCATTTTCTTTGTAAAATACACGACTTGAAGAACACTGATGTAAATTCCGATGAACAGTGAACTGTAGTGCAAAGCCGAGGCTCACAACAGACAAGCTAGCGGCCAGAATTGTGAAAGGCTACTGAGACATGGGACGGGAAGTCCGCTGTCAGTTATCTCGTCATCAGCACTCGGGTAGTGGTGCGCCTATACTCTTGATCAGCGCTCAGGGACCGGCAAGCGGGCGCGACTTAACTCGTCAACAGTGCTCAGGTGAAAACCGGCGGCCGCGACTATACTTGTCATTAGCACCCAGGGAGCGGCACGCAGTGTAATGGGTAAACTTGTCAACAGCAGTCAAAAGGTTAAAGGATACAGAAATTAGGAAGGTCATATACAACAAAAAGCTATGAAACTACAATGCTCACACCCACACGGACTCTAAGCATTTAGAAATCAACAGCTAGGACAGTACAAATGAAACTATCACATCATCTGCTTGGTAAATACTCCATACAATGCACTTCGACATACTTCAGTAGCTTTGTATGAATGTCATAAACTGCACACTTAGCAGGCATGTAGGCATATTTCAATCAAAGAATTAAACTTTCCCTGGAGCAGCCTGGTCGCTAGGTTGATCATTGGTTGCTGCTTCCACCACGTCTAAAGAAATGTACATCAAAAACCGTTGTAAACTAGAAGTCTTTTAAAGTAGTTCATGTGATGAATGTATGAAGTATTGAATGTAGCTTATTTGCACCATGAACCCAGCCCTCAGGGTAAATGTTGCTCTTCTTCTGAAAGATCTCGTCCATTTCTCTCATGTACACGAAATGTTTTCGACCTCTACCCAATCTCTTGTTGTCCACTACACCCTTATAAGTATGTAGCAAACATAGCCATTTGTTCTCACACTGCGCTGGCGAAAACATCTTTCCCAAAGCTTCCATGGTAGAAACGGACATTGTGTCCCAGAATTGCTGCTTCCGCTTCAGGTCTCGGCTCTTAACGAACCGTTCATTATGAATTCTATAGAATTCAACTACTTTCAAGGTAGCTTCCCTGTCCTGCAACAGTTCCGGTGTGGGGCATTAACGATAGGGTTCTTGGGTGCGAGGTGAATGAAAAACAAAGAACTCTTCCATTGCTTCATAGTCTAAAAATAACATACATATAATAGAATTTCCATATTCTCAAACATAATTAATATTCACAGGACACTTTCACAATTAACGAATCTTGCTTTGCATCACCTCGTCCCCATAAGTCGTTGCTGTTGCTACTGCACACGGTAGATGTTTTACGGTAACGGTAACAACTGAAGATCAACTACCTCACACGTGACTACAACCAGAAATGGGCCGAGAAGTGTAAGAGCAGCACAAATAGCAAGTGCGGAAGTTCTAGGTCATCGTAGCTGCGCATGTGCAGTAGCGCCTTATTTCTCGCACTGGAAAACTGCTCTCTGGCTACTGCTCAAATGAATTATTCAGTCGTGGCAGTGCGTCTGCTTCATTTAGTAGTGAAGGTCCAGGCCCAAAAAACAGTGCAGGGGGTGAAATGGTGGTGGACCCTCCACCTAGTGAAAAGAAGTGACGCGAGAGGGCAGCAGCTGCCAACAGGGGTGAGCACTGTGCCCCCGTGTAGTACCGACAGAGGGATAGTGCGAGGTGCAGAGAGGGGCAGGAAATGTTTTAGCGAAAGCCCCGGAAATTGCACAAGCCCTGCCCATTTACCCCCCCTCCACGCCAACCGAGTGAGTGTAAAGGCTTTGCCCATGTTTCACACCACTATTAATAGGGAATGCTTCTGTTGTTTTACCATTGAAGCAGATTGTTGCTTGTGTTTTCTCATGGAAAGAGAATTACTTCTAGTGGTTTAGGTGGGCATACAATCTTCTGCAACAGTTTGAAAAGCCTATTTCTGCTCACTAAATCTAACGCTTTAACAAGGTCAATGCAAGCAATATAAAGTGGCCTCTGCTGCTCACGACATTTCTCTTGTAGCTGTCTTAAGGAGAAGATAATTACTATGGTTGATTGGCCAGGCCTGCAGCCACACTGAGATTCTGGAAGCTGAGATTTGTAATCGTATTAGGATGGCTCTTGCATAAGCTTTTCAGGCTACACTTAGTAATGAAATGCCTTGGTAATTGTTGCAGTCACTTCTGCTCCCTTTCTGTTTATATAGAGTAACTATCCTCAAATTCTGCATACTCACTGGGACATAATCTTCTTCCCAGCTGGTTGCGATAAGTGAATATAAATGTTTGAGAAGAACAGGCTTCTTATACTTAATAACCTCTGCAGGGATCCCATCTTCACCTGGGGCTTTCCGTTAGCAAGAGAATCTATTTTTCTACTGAGTTCTTCCATAGTCGGCATTTCATCTAGTTCTTCCATAACTGGCATTCGTTTGATGGCATTACATGCATCCTTGCTAACTTCATTCTCGGCTGCATACAACTTGGTAGTGTTCAACCCAGCGTTCCATTTATTTGCCTTTATCAGTAATGACTTCACCCGTCTTTGACTTCAGAGGAGCTCTTTTTCTGACAGTTGGTCCAACTGCTTTCTTAATATCATTGTACATTGCCTTAGCATCCCCAGAATCGCCCGCTTTCTATATACCTGCACATAAATTCAGGCAGTAGTTATTTGCGCATCTCCTGGATGTTTGCTGTGCCCTGTTCTTTGCTTTTCGTAGATCATTTCGAGGTCTTTCATTTGGGTTTCTTTTGTAAGCAAGCATGGCTTTCTGTTTAGCCTCAGTGACTGGTTCCATTTCTTCCAAATTTTGCTCATACCAGTCCTTACTTATTTTTCCTTTTATTCCATAGGCCAATACTGATGAGTTGTAAATTGCACCCATGAGTTTTGCCCATTTCGTATCCACACACAAACCATAAATTAAAGGATACAGAAAAAAGGACATACACAACAAAAAGCTATGAAACTACAATGCTCACACTCACATGGACTGTTAGCATTTAGTAATTAAGATAGTACAGCACAAATGAAACAATCAGAAATCATTTGCTTGGAAAATGCTCCTTAAAATGCACTTCAACATACTTCAGTAGCTTTGTATGAATGTCATAAAATGCACCCTCAGCAAGCATTTCAATCAAAGAATTAAACTTTCCAGAATCAGAGTGAGAATTAGAAAAAACTAACCTTCAAGTATCCTGATAGCCCGGGAACAACCTGGTCACTTGGTTGTTTGCTGGACGTTGCCTCCGCCGCAACGTTTAAAGAATGTACATCAAAAACCGTTATGAACTAGAAGTCTTTTAAAGTAGCTGACGTGATGAATGTACAAAGTATTGAATGTAACTTCCTTGCACCATCAAGCAAGACCTCAGGGTAAATTATGCTCTTCTTCTGAAATATCTCGTCCATTTCTTTCAGGTACACGAAATCTTCTCAACCTCTCCCCAATTTCTTATTGTTGTCCACTATGCCCTTATGAGTACATAGCAAACATCACCATTTGTTCTCACACTGCGCTGGCGAAAACGTCTTTCCCGAAGCTTCCCTGATAAAAATGGACATCGCGTCCCAGAATTGCTGCTTCTGCTTCAGGTCTTGGCTCTTACCGAACCATTCTTTATGAATTCTATAGAATTCAATAACTTACCTGTCCTACAATGGTTCAGGTGTGGGGCATTAAGGGGTTCTTGGGTGCGAGGTGAATGGAAAACAAAGAACTCTTCCATTACCTTGTGGTCTGAAAACAACATATTATAATGGAATTTCCATATTCTCAAACATAATTAATATCCACAGAACACTTTCACAATTAACAAATAATCTTACTTTGCATCACCTCGTCCCCATAAAAGTTTTTGCTGTTGCTACTGCACACAGTCGACGGTCAGCGTTAACGGTAACAACTGAAGATCAGTTACCTCACATGTTACTACAACCAGAAATGGGCCGAGAAATGTAGGAGCAGCGCAAGTAGCAAGCGCATAAGTTCTACATCATCGTAGCCATGTATGCACAGTAGCACTTTGTTTCTCGCGCTGGCAAACTGCTCTCTGGCAACTGCTCAAACGAATTATTCAGTCAAGGCAGTGCGTCTGTCGCATTTAGTAGTGAAGGTCCAGGCCCGAAAAACAGTGCAGGGGGTGAAATGGTGGTGGACCCTCCATGTAGTGAAGAGGGGTGACGCGAGAGGGCAGCAGCTGCCAACAGTGGCGAGCACCGTTTCCCACGTAGTACTGACAGGTGCCGAAGGAGGAAAAGAGCGAGATGCAGAGCGGGCAGGAAATGTTTTAGCGAAAGCCCGGGAAGTTGCACAAGCCCCGCCCATTTACCCCCCCCCCCCCCCCCCCCCTCCACGCCAACCGAGTGAGTGTAAAGGCTTTGCCTGTGTCGAGTAATGATCTTTGCACGTTGTCACTTGTAGCGCATCAATATGTTTGTCGCTTTTTGTAGAGTGAGAATTTGCTTGTTCCCTCTTTTTTTGTAGTCCACGTGTTTTACCGCTGTTGATTATAGTAGCAGTGTTGTGTTGTTAGTACTTCTTAGCGGTTTGTGTAATTAACCCTTTGACTGCTGGAGGCGCACGGTCCGCTTTGCACGCTGAGGCCCTGCGGCCTGCACTCTAATCCGTATACCTGCGCTAATGTGGTATCTAGCAGAGAGTTCGAGGTAATTAGCAAAATTGGCCATATTTAAATTATAAAAATAGAAAGGGCACAATATGAAGGAAAAATTAGAAATGAAATTTCGGAGGATATATACTAACAAAGAGATAGAGGGGCTGGCCAGTACTTACCTCAGCTCAGTACAGCCGATAGGTACACAAAAACAGAACCAAAAATTTACGTTCCTAGCTTTTGGAAGAAATGTTCCTTCATCGTGGAGGGGAGAGGGGAAAGAAAGGGAAGAAGGGAAAGGAGATTGTTACTCACAACCCAGGTTATGAAGCAACAGGGAAAGGAAAATAGGGAGGGTAGCAAGGATGGAGGCATGGTTGTCAGAGGGAAGCCAAAGATATTCTACTGTAAGTACTGTGCCAGCTTCAAACCAAAGAGGATGCATACAGAAGTAAAGAGGTATATAGTATAAAGATAAACGCAACTATGTTGAATGAAAAGATGCGTGAATGGCTAAAGAGGAAAGGGAAAGAGTAGAAGACTGAAGAGTAAATGGGAGTGAGGTTGTTTAACGTAGGTTCAGTCCAGGGGGATGGCGGGATGAAAGGATGTGTTGGAGTGCAAGTTCCCATCTCCGCAGTTCGGAGGGACTGGTGTTGGGTGGGAGAAGCCAAATGGCACATACGGTGTAGCAGGTTCCTAGGGCCCTAGAATTATGCTGGAGGGCATGCTCCACTACTGGGTATTGGACATCTCCTAGGCGGACAGTTAGTCTGTGTCCGTTCATGCGCTCAGCCAGTTTAGTTGTTGTCATGCCGATGTAAAAGGCTGTGCAGTGCAGGGATGTCAGTTGATAAATGAGATGTGTAGTTTCACAAGTAGCCCTGCCTCGAATTGTGTGCGTTTTACCAGTAGCGGGGCTGGAGTAGGTGGTTGTGGGGGGGATGCACAGGGCAGGTTTTGCAGCGGGGTCGGTTACAGGGGTGGAACCGCTGGGTAGAGAAGGTAGTCTGGGAATATTGTAGGGTTTAACAAGGATGTTACGGAGGTTAGGGGAGCGACGAAAGGCAACAATTACACCAATAACCTTACCAGTGCTTTCCTCTCCCGCAACTATCCTGCAGACCTTGTCCACACAGACTACCCGAGCAATACATTCCTCCCCGTCCAACAATATTCCTACCCCCAGACCACACAGAAGCATCCCCCTTGTCACCCAATATTATCCTGGCCTCCGCCAGGGATATGACTTTATCAAGTCAACCCCTGAAATGAGATCATCCTGTGACAAAATTCTCCCCACACCACCCAGAGTTGCCTTTCGTCGCCCCCCTAACCTCCGTAACATCCTTGTTAAACCCTGGCGACCTACAAAACATTCGACCGAGATCTTGCAAATATGAATCGAAAAAAGATTTTTTATATTTACACGTAGTGGTAAAACAAAATTGTGATACATCCAGCTACCTTAGAGGATGAATGTAAAAATAACCTATGCACTTAAACCATAAATTAAAGGATACAGAAATAGGAAGGACATATACAAGAAGTCTATGAAACTACAATGCTCACACCCACATGGACTCTTAGCATTTACTAGTTAACACCTAGGTCAGACAGTACAAATGAAACTATCAGAAATCATTTGCTCGGAAAATACTCCATACAAAGCACTTAAACATACTTCTGTAGCTTTGTATGAATGTCATAAAAGGCGCAGTCAGCAAGCATTTAGGCATATTTCAATCAAAGAAGTAAACTTTCCCTGGAGCAGCCTGGTCGCTAGGTTGATCGTTGGTTGCTGCTTCCACCACGTCTAAAGAAATGTACATCAAAAACCGTTGTAAACTAGAAGTCTTTTAAAGTAGTTCATGTGATGAATGTATGAAGTATTGAATGTAGCTTAGTTGCACCATCAACCCAGCCCTCAGGGTAAATGTTGCTCTTCTTCTGAAAGATCTCGTCCATTTCTCTCATGTACACGAAATGTTTTCGACCTCCACCTGATTTCTTGTTGTTGTCCACTACACCCTTATAAGTATGTAACAAACATAGCCATTTGTTCTCACACTGCGCTGGTGAAAACATCTTTCCCAAAGCTTCTGTGGTAGAAACGGACATTGCGTCCCAGAATTGCTGCTTCCGCTTCAGGTCTCGGTTCTTACCGAACCGTTCATTATGAATTCTATAGAATTCAACAACTTTCAAGGTAGCTTCCCTGTCCTGCAACGGTTCCGGTGTGGGGCATTAATGATAGGGTTCTTGTGTGCGAGGTGAATGGAAAACAAAGAACTCTTCCATTACCTCATAGTCTGAAAATAAGATGTATATAATGGAATTCCATATTCTCAAACATAATTAATATTCACAGGACACTTTCACAATTAACAAATAATCTTACTTTGCATCACCGTGTCCCCATAAAAGTCGTTGCTGTTGCTACTGCTGAGTCGACGTTTTACAGTAACAATTGAAGATCAGCTACCTCACACGTGACTCCAACCAGAAATTGGCCGAGAAGTGTACGAGCAGCACAAGAAGCATGTGCGGAAGTTCTACGTCATCGTAGCTGCGCATGTGCAGTATCGCCTTATTTCTTGCACTGGAAAACTGCTCACTGGCAACTGCTCAAATGAATTATTCAGTCGTGGCAGTGTGTCTGCTTCATTTAGTAGTGAAGGTCCAGGCCCAAAAAACAGTGCAGGGGGTGAAATGGTGGTGGACCCTCCACCTAGTGAAAAGAAGTGACGCGAGAGGGCAGCAGCTGCCAACAGGGGTGAGCACTGTGCCCCCGTGTAGTACCGACAGAGGGATAGTGCGAGGTGCAGAGGGGGGCAGGAAATGTTTTAGCGAAAGCCCCGGAAATTGCACAAGCCCCGCCCATTTACCCCCCCTCCACGCCAACCGAGTGAGTGTAAAGGCTTTGCCCATGTTTCACACCACTATTAATAGGGAATGCTTCTGTTGTTTTACCATTGAAGCAGATTGTTGCTTGTGTTTTCTCATGGAAAGAGAGAATTACTTCTAGTGGTTTAGGTGGGCATACAATCTTCTGCAACAGTTTGAAAAGCCTATTTCTGCTCACTAAATCTAACGCTTTAACAAGGTCAATGCAAGCAATATAAAGTGGCCTCTGCTGCTCACGACATTTCTCTTGTAGCTGTCTTAAGGAGAAGATAATTACTATGGTTGATTGGCCAGGCCTGCAGCCACACTGAGATTCTGGAAGCTGAGATTTGTAATCGTATTAGGATGGCTCTTGCATAAGCTTTTCAGGCTACACTTAGTAATGAAATGCCTTGGTAATTGTTGCAGTCACTTCTGCTCCCTTTCTGTTTATATAGAGCAACTATCCTCAAATTCTGCATACTCACCGGGACATAATCTTCTTCCCAGCTGGTTGCGATAAGTGAATATAAATGTTTGAGAAGAACAGGCTTCTTATACTTAATAACCTCTGCAGGGATCCCATCTTCACCTGGGGCTTTCCGTTAGCAAGAGAATCTATTTTTCTACTGAGTTCTTCCATAGTCGGCATTTCATCTAGTTCTTCCATAACTGGCATTCGTTTGATGGCATTACATGCATCCTTGCTAACTTCATTCTCGGCTGCATACAACTTGGTAGTGTTCAACCCAGTGTTCCATTTATTTGCCTTTATCAGTAATGACTTCACCCGTCTTTGACTTCAGAGGAGCTCTTTTTCTGACAGTTGGTCCAACTGCTTTCTTAATATCATTGTACATTGCCTTAGCATCCCCAGAATCGCCCGCTTTCTATATACCTGCACATAAATTCAGGCAGTAGTTATTTGCGCATCTCCTGGATGTTTGCTGTGCCCTGTTCTTTGCTTTTCGTAGATCATTTCGAGGTCTTTCATTTGGGTTTCTTTTGTAAGCAAGCATGGCTTTCTGTTTAGCCTCAGTGACTGGTTCCATTATTTTCCAAATTTTGCTCATACCAGTCCTTACTTATTTTTCCTTTTATTCCATAGGCCAATACTGATGAGTTGTAAATTGCACCCATGAGTTTTGCCCATTTCGTATCCACACACAAACCATAAATTAAAGGATACAGAAAAAAGGACATACACAACAAAAAGCTATGAAACTACAATGCTCACACTCACATGGACTGTTAGCATTTAGTAATTAACAGTTAGTACAGCACAAATGAAACAATCAGAAATCATTTGCTTGGAAAATGCTCCTTAAAATGCACTTCAACATACTTCAGTAGCTTTGTATGAATGTCATAAAATGCACCCTCAGCAAGCATTTCAATCAAAGAATTAAACTTTCCAGAATCAGAGTGAGAATTAGAAAAACTAACCTTCAAGTATCCTGATAGCCCGGGAACAACCTGGTCACTTGGTTGTTTGCTGGACGTTGCCTCCGCCGCAACGTTTAAAGAATGTACATCAAAAACCGTTATGAACTAGAAGTCTTTTAAAGTAGCTGACGTGATGAATGTACAAAGTATTGAATGTAACTTCCTTGCACCATCAAGCAAGACCTCAGGGTAAATATTGCTCTTCTGAAATATCTCGTCCATTTCTTTCAGGTACACGAAATCTTCTCAACCTCTCCCCAATTTCTTATTGTTGTCCACTATGCCCTTATGAGTACATAGCAAACATCACCATTTGTTCTCACACTGCGCTGGCGAAAACGTCTTTCCCGAAGCTTCCCTGATAAAAATGGACATCGTGTCCCAGAATTGCTGCTTCCGCTTCAGGTCTTGGCTCTTACCGATCAATTCGTTATGAATTCTATAGAATTCAATAACTTCCTAGGTACCTTCCCTGTCCTACAATGGTTCAGGTGTGGGGCATTAACGAAAGGGTTCTTGGGTGCGAGGTGAATGGAAAACAAAGAACTCTTCCATTACCTCGTGGTCTGAAAACAACATATTATAATAGAATTTCCATATTCTTAAACATAATTAATATTCACAGTACAGTTTTACAATTAACAAATAATCTTACTTTGCATCACCTCGTCCCCATAAAAGTGGTTGCTGTTGCTACTGCACACGGTCGACGTTCAACGGTAATGGTAGCAACTGAAGATCAGCTACCTCACATGTGACTACAACCAGAAATGGGCCGAGAAATGTAGGAGCACTGCAAGTAGCAAGCGCAAAAGTTCTACATCATCGTAGCCATGTATGCGTAGTAGCACCTTTTTTCTCATGCTGGCAAACTGCTCTCTGGCAACTGCTCAAACGAATTATTCAGTCAAGGCAGTGCGTCTGTCACATTTAGTAGTTAAGGTCCAGGCCCGAAAAACAGTGCAGGGGGTGAAATGGTAGTGGACCCTCCATGTAGTGAAGAGGGGTGACGCAAGAGGGCAGCAGCTGCCAACAGTGGCGAGCACCGTGTCCCCACGTAGTACTGACAGGTGCCGACAAAGGGCAAGTGCGGGGTGCAGAGCAGACAGGAAACGTTTTAGCGAAAGCCCTGGACTTTGCAGCACAAGCCCTGCCCATTGACCCCCCTCCGTGCCAACCGAGTGCACGTGTAAAGGCTTTGTGCCGAGTAATGATCTTTGGACGTCGTCACGTGTAGTCCATTGATGTGTTTGTTGCTTTTTGTAGAGTGATAATTTGCTTGTTTCCTCTTTTTTGTAGCCCACGTGTTTTACCATGGTCGATTGTAGAAGCAGTGTTGTGTTGTTAGAAGTACTTCTTAGCAGTTTGTGTAACTAAAACATTTAACCCTAGAGAAACAAGGTGCTAATCCCAAGACATAAATAACGAGGTGTGGTAAAAATTTACCCAACGTTTTTCTGATATATTTTTTCACAAAAGAGGTTCTGGAGGAACATTAGGTGATAATCACACAATATGAAACATTTATTACAAAGTATAGTTATGTTTCATAATTTGACAAAGCAAATCATAACTATATCAATGCATTTTATTGTATCATGGTTGTCATATGCAGAAATATGACACTGCACTTATTTTTTGCATTCAGTTACTCTTAGTTATGAAATTGCAAAACAATAGAATAAATCAAAACGCATAAGAATCATTGAAGGAAATAACATAAATTGGTAAAAAGTATAAAGCAAACAACTACAAAAAATAGTTCCTCATGTGAAAGGAAACACAGATTTCATAAATTATTTTCAAAATTTGATGATACTTTGAATATACCAAATATTTTCAAACTGAACTATTATGGCAACTTTGACAAATATTTTTCTGCTGGTCCTTGCACACTGGTTTCGAACACACACTTCATTCAAAGGAACTTTTCCAGTGTTCTTTTCGACTGCAAAGAAAGCATTGTCCACTTTTTTAGATTGTTTCTGGTTGTGCTGCTGATCTTGGAATATCGCTCCCAATATGTGTCAAAATCTGTTCCACTGTTATGCGAAGTTCTTTGGGTAAATTTCTTCTCGTGATTCTGTCCTCCATTTTTGCTTCAATCAGCCCGAATGCCAATGACTTGAGAAAATTGCTTAGGCTGTTTGTGCCGCCATTATCCTTAAAGACGTGGGTATTTATTCCCGATGCATCTAAAAGCCCTTACGTGTATCGCATTGTCCAGCGCCTGGTTTTTCATGCTGTGGTCTTTTTGTGGCATAGTAAATCAAATACATGAACTCCCCCTTTATCATTGTAGCAAAGTATTATGTTAGATTTCTTCGTCTTCTCACCTATTTCACCTATGTCGTGCATCGTTGACAAAAGAATGTTTTTATTTTTCTTCGGATTGTATGACTCAAACATTTTTTCTCTCCTGTATATGAATACAGATGAAGACACTGGCCTACTCTTGGTTTGAAGCAGGGATTCAGGTATTTCTGGTTTATTCTTGCGTAAGGTGGCAACCATTGTCAACTTTTTGTCAGCCAGTTTGTCGGCTACTTCACAAGATGCAAACCAGTTATCCATTGTAATGTTCCGGTTCGTTCCGTATACAGGTTCACATAATTTCATCACATATGTAGGAAATGAAACACATTTGTCCCTAGTCTCTTTTCCCAAATATGGAATTCCTGCATAAAAATAAGTCTTCACGTCACATAATGAAATTATCTTCAGCCCGTATTTGTCCGGCTTGCTTGGCAGGTACATTTTGAATGGGCACCTGCCTCTGAAGTTAAGGCGTGCCTTGTCAATGGTTAGGAGGGCAGAGGGAGTGTAAAATTCTTGACTACATTTGACAAACATACACCATAAATCACAAAATGCAGCAAACTTATCTGCCGTTCTTCTTTGCAATCTGGTATGTTGGTCATCAAATCTTAGATTATCTATCAAAAACTCTAATCGGTTTTCCGCATAACTCCTCGGAAAAATGGGGACCTGTATACTACAGACCATGCATCAGTAAAATTCAGATGCACATTTTTTAGAGCTCCACTCATAAGTATACCAAATAAAGCTTTTATATTGTTTTGGTTGGTATCTCCAATTAACCGTTGGGGTGACATGAATTTTTCCCTTGAATTAGCAATTTTTTGGTTTGTGTATGTAACTGTTAGTGAAACCGTGTCGCTAGTAAACATCATTTCAAATAATTTCAGGGGAGAAGTTTCGTTTATTGCCTTGTCTAGTGCACCAAGTGCATGTACCACTATATTCTTTGCTAGCACTCTCACACTTTTTGTGGAAGGGATGCGCGTTCCAACAATACCCATTTCTGCCATATAAAATTTTCCTTACATGGCTATCTCCTTCGCCTGATGAATCGACCTCAAATGGCGGTACATCGAATTCGTCATCCTCCTGGTCGTCTGTGATACTACCGTCTTCAGGTTCACTCACATCGTCTGACTCACTCTAATATACGTTTTCAGCCTCTTGACACTCAAATTCTCGTATTATTCTGGGCTGATAAGAGAGCCACCACTATGGGTTGTAACAGCGCCTACATTCACCTTCAACATTGTCACAGTTTTTTTTTTTTGCTAGCTTAATTTCAGCTGTGAGTTCTGAAAGCATTGAGACAACCTTTTTCTTTTCAATTGACACTGCTTCTTGGTTCTTGCAAGTAGCATTTGTGCTTACTTGTGCAAAAACTGCTTCCCTCTCATCAATCATCATTAATCTCATATCATCAATCACGTCACCTCTGCTCTTCTTTTCTGTTTAACGTCATTGTCCTTCACAGAGCAGACATCATTAGATTTTGAAGGATGTTCTTCCCAACCACTGTCTACCTGTGTAATGAAGTCATCCATTAAAACAGACTTGTGCCTAGTACGAATGTCTTTTATTGTACTAGTTGCCTTTCCCTTCACTATCACAGTAAGCCTATCAAACAGCTTTGCAGCTACAATGTCGGTGCTGATATACCTTTTTTGAGCCGTTTCACTTCGTTCACATTAGCACGTACATATTTCAAAGCCTTGTGCATACTCTCCAGGTGCATGTTGGTATTGAGTCCAGCTTGCATCCTGTGACAATATGCCCAACAGTTGGCATTTTTTTCGTAGTTGTTGTTGTTGTTGTTGTTGTTGTTGTTGTGGTCTTCAGTCCTGAGACTGGTTTGATGCAGCTCTCCATGCTACTCTATCCTGTGCAAGCTTCATCTCTCAGTACCTACTGCAACCTACATCCTTCTCAATCTGCTTAGTGTATTCATCTCTTGGTCTCCCTCTACGATTTTTACCCTCCACGCTGCTCTCCAATGCTAAATTGGTGATCCCTTGATGCCTCAGAACATGTCCTACCAACCGATCCCTTCTTCTGGTCAAGTTGTGCCACAAACTTCTCTCCTCCCCAATCCTATTCAATACTTCCTCATTAGTTATGTGATCTACCCATCTAATCTTCAGCATTCTTCTGTAGCACCACATTTCAAAAGCTTCTATTCTCTTCTTGTCCAAACTATTTATCGTTCATGTTTCACTTCCGTACGTGGCTACACTCCATACAAATACCTTCAGAAATGACTTCCTGACACTTAAATCTATACTCGATGTTAACAAATTTCTCTTCTTCAGTAACGATTTCCTTGCCATTGCCAGTCTACATTTTATACCCTCTCTACTTTGACCATCAGTTATTTTGCTCCCCAAAAAGCAAAACTCCTTTACTACTTTAAGTGTCTCATTTCCTAATCTAATTCCCTCAGCATCACCCGACTTAATTCGGCTACATTCCATTATCCTCGTTTTGCTTTTGTTGATGTTCATCTTCTATCCTCCTTTAAAGACACTGTCCATTCCATTCAACTGCTCTTCCAAGTCCTTTGCTGTCTCTGACAGAATTACAATGTCATCGGCGAACCTCAAAGTTTTTATTTCTTCTCCATTGATTTTAATACCTACTCCAAATTTTTCTTTTGTTTCCTTTACTGCTTGCTCAATATACAGATTGAACAACATCGGGGAGAGGCTACAACCCTGTCTTACTCCCTTCCCAACCACTGCTTCCCTTTCATGTCCCTCGACTCTTATAACTGCCATCTGGTTTCTGTACAAATTGTAAATAGCCTTTTGCTCCCTGTATTTTACCCCTGCCACCTTTAGGATTTGAAACAGAGTATTGCAGTCAACATTGTCAAAAGATTTCTCTAAGTCTACAAATGCTAGAAATGTAGGTTTGCCTTTCCTTAATCTTTCTTCTAAAATAAGTCGTAAGGTCAGTATTGCCTCACGTGTTCCAGTGTTTCTACGGAATCCAAACTGATCTTCCCCGATAGATTTTCATAGTAGGTCGTGTAATAATGATGAAATTCGGATGTATCTGGATCACTATAGAGCTTCTGGAGTGCTTTTTGCAGTGATTTTTCAGATATGGCAATGTCTCTTACCTGCATTAATGTCTTGATGAGCTTGTACACCCCAGTTCTCTTGTCCTTATGCAGAGCTTTATTGTTAATGTTGTTCCTCCGTGCTCTATCCACATGCCAGGTGCCGTTCGAGTATCTTTTTAGGATGCCCCATTGCTCTGTTCCAAGTGATTCTGCCAGATCTGACATGAATACTTTGGGCAGATCTGTCCAATCTGAGTCTTTACATAGTTGAAAAATATATTTAATACCTCAATCATTTCTGTTAGAAATGAGGAATGTACATGGAAATCCTTGCCTCATATCATCCAGTACTAGTATTGTGGTAAGTTCTAAATTGTAGCCATTTATACCATCTGTCCCATTGACACACATACAATCATTTCCATATTTTGCCAATAATTCACTTTGTGATGTGTTCATTATTACTAACATGAAATCCTCGCTTGTCAATTCTGGATGTTAGTCAGTGATTATTTCTTGAAGCTTATAAAACAATGCACACGGATTATCACTTTCCTTAACTTCTTGCACCCAAGCTTAAACACTGATGGCATTATTTTGATGTCCGGCTGCCTTTGAAGCCAAATTATAAGAAGCTGCAAGGTTATGCAAGTCCTGCAATTTTGTGAGATGTACTCTCTTCGAATTTGAACGCTGCACTGTCGATCAAATTTGGTCAAGAACAATGGGAAACAGGATTGCTACAGCAATGTCTGCAGCTATGCTCTTATGGTGTCAGATTCAGATGACTTAAGTCTAGATTGTGTCCAACACATGTGGACACAAATTTGACAAGTCACTTTCTTTCCTTATAGAGGACTTTCATCTCTGCAGGGCACTTTCCATTAAATGTTACTACCTGCCATTTTGAGGTGTCTCATCCCTTCACCTTTGGAAACAAACTGACCTGAATAATGGCAAACATACTTACAGGTTGAGCAATTGTCGACAGGCTTTGTAACGGTGTTTGATGAATCTGGATTGTGTAGTATGTTCAATTTCCTCTTTCCACTTCAAAAATTCACCTTCACTAGTGAACTTCAGATTTCACACGTATTTGATGAGTGGCTTGCAAATGATCAATCCAACACTTTTTTGACTCTGCTTCAAATGTGCATGTCATACACTTCAACCTCTTATGCAGCTTCATTATGCCACGAATGTCTTGTTGGTCGAGTTTTAAACGTCTTTTACAAGTAAAACTCTTTCGCATATCTAGCACTGATAGGAATTTGAAGGTTCATTATTTGTAACATGAGGAACGATATTGTTCAACTGCTGTGGGTATGCTCTGGAAATATGCCGTCTCAGTCTTCCGATAATTGTATTTGTTTCCACGAACTTCACACTTAAAAGCACTCTTTTTTAAATGTTTTAATTACACACACACACACACACACACACACACACACACACTGCTAAGAAGTACAAGATGGCAGTGGCTCTATTTCTGAGTGGAACAGGAAAGGAAACAGCAAGTACTGGTGGAGAGTACCCTCTCCATGTACCGTACGCTGGCTTGCAGACTACCTATGTAGATGTAGAATAGCATTTTACCAGGAAAAACTCGGGGAATTTCAGGAATGTTATAAAATTCCAAGGAATTCTGTGATCTATTGTAGCATTGAAATTGAGTTTTGCAAATTGTAAAATACCTAATATTTGAAAGAGTGTTACTTACATTGATATTATTCCACATAAATTTGTGGTTGTTAAAAATTAGTAAAACCACTGCTTATGGCTGGTATATAGTACAGCTGAGATAAAGGAAAAGTCATTATTGTGGTACTCCGCCCATGCTGCTGCTGTCCCCCCCCCCCCCCCCCTCCTCCCACCCACACCCACCTTTCCCTCTTAGCATTACTTTGTCAGCAATGTATTGACGCATTCATCATCCTCAAACCTGGAATTGTCAGGAAATTTTTTTCCAAGTTTGAGTAGCTTAGCACTACAAAATTATTAATACTGCTGTTTATTTTCTTTGCACTGAAGAGGTGATGCTGTTAAACTGAAATAAATTTGCAGGCGTTGCACTATTCTTCAATGTAATTTGCAATACAGCATGCGGAATAATGCCCTCCTTCAGATTTATTGAGGCTGCTGTGACAGTACAAAAGAAATTATCTATGTATTTGTTATCTGCAGTTACCTACATCTGAGTTTCTGCTCACTATATGTAAATACAGCATGTGTTCCATAAGTAATGTGACCAATTTTTTTCTGGCACAACGGTTAAAAGCAGTCCTGAAAGGAAAACATTGTGACACGATTGAAAGGATCCAGGCACATGTTACATCAGCTCTAAAGGATATTCCGGAAAAGGCATTCCAGGATGCCTTCCAGGCATGGAAACACCACCTCCAGAAGTGTATTGACACAGGAGGGTGCTATTTTGAAAATTTTTGAATGAATATATTCAGTAAATGATTTTTTATGAATCTGGTCGCATTACTTATGGAACGCACCTTGTATATGGAACTAAAACGATGTACCTACTCTGATCACTGTGAGAGCTTAGAGCTTGTATGTGTATGTGTTTCAGTGCAAATGATTGAATGTTTATATAACAACTCACAGCTCATGCTTCGTTTTATTTTTGGTGTACAATATTTTGATTTAATTTACATAATGCCCACGTGATGTCATATCACTGTACTAATTTATTACATTTTGACACCCAGTGTAGGGCATAATTTAATGTACACAGTACATTCCTTTTTAATTTTTTGCGTTTACCAGATACTGTGTTGTTTTGTGTGACCTTTACTAAGCTAAGCAAATGCTGTTTTCAAGTTTTAGATCATTTTAGCCACAAATGTTGTAATATATTTCAACCACACTATCTGTGTTTCATAAACTAACTCGGTTCCCTGAAACTGTAAACATACTGAATTGTCTTATTTGGTTCAAAGCTCTAGAGAAAGATTTAAATTTTGGATTCACTGAGAAAAATGTTATTGTTTTCTTGAAGCAATTTTCGGAGTTTAATATTTTATTTAGTAAGCATTATTTGAACTACAGATATGATAGTCACTTACAACTTATTCCCACATTTGTTTTATTCAGGTGTCTGTAATAGTTATAAGAATTTTACTGAGTTAATAAAAGTATATCTGTACAGAATTTGCTTCTTATTGACTACCCTGCCCATTTTACATAACTAAAATTACCCATTGGAAACATGAAGGGGTACCATTGAAAGCTGATCACTTGATAAGTAATTGTTAATGAACTGGTCATCCTAGCAGAGCTATACATGTTACAAATGGTGTTGCATTGCTTGTCAGTAAAAGTGCACAGTGCATGGTCCCAGCTCTCACCCATCGCAAAAATCCGACTTTTATAATGTGCTGCCTGTATCCTCAGTACCAGTGGCTGCCAGAGTTCTGAACTGGTGTTGTCATGAGGTCTATACTGTACATAGTTCTTAATGTGTAGTTCTACACTGAACACCCAAGATGATTTCATCACAAGGATTCTTTCTGGCTCGTCAAAAATTCTCTGCAGTGTGAAAGCACACACTAAATTGAAACCAAACAATGGATAATCCAAGATGGAATAATAGTTATATTAAGAAAAGGATAGTGGTACTATATACATGAGCTGTTGAGTCCCAGCTAGGCATAACAAAAAGGCTGCTATACATGGGTTTTTTGGCCAAAGGGTCTTCTTTGAATGTATAAAATACACACATTCATGCAACCACAACTGTCTCACAAATGAGCACTGTCTGGCCATGAACTTTTGTCCAAAAGCACTCACATGTATAGCAGTCTTTTGTTGGGCCTGTGTGCAACTCAGTATCTGGCTGTGATGGAACACGCATATCTCACAACTGACTACTAGTGTTACACATACGGTTACTGCAACAAGTATAAGCCTGAAGATTTAACAACATCGAAACTAGTTGCCAATAAAACCACCACAATACAGCTGGAGGAATTGTCATTTTTTAACATATATTATACCAGCTGATGTCCCAAGTTGTCAGTTTTAATTATGGATATACAAAGCTATAATTTTTGGATTTAAGAGATTTGGTGATGACGTCTGGAAGATTAACATAGAAAGTACATGGTCAGTTTGCTGCTATACACATATAACCCCAAGTTTGCAGAAACAGTTACATTGAAAACATCTGCAATGCTATAGGATTTTAGCATCAATTTCTTGAAACATCTTCAGTACCCTAATATATACAGAGTATCCCATGAGGAAAAGTGTTTTCAGGGATATGACAGCAATGCTTATTGGAACTAAAAACCCTCATGCAGACATTTTCTCTCCTCAGAGTAGCACATTTAATGTACCTTTGTTTATATGCTAGTTGTGTTCACATATATGCCTTACCCATCCAACCTCTTTGACATTACATTCTAGCCCAACATACCTCATTGCTTTCAACCTCTTTGCTCGAGATGTCTTTCTGCCACGAAACAAACTGTCTAACAATGCAATTATCCACGGTGTGTTGAGTGAAGTAGCGTTAAGGACAATTATCGGTCATGTGCTGGCTGAAATGCAACATATCTACACAGACGAATGTGCAGATGCAGTGTAGATTTACAGCTTCTGTGATTGTAGTGCCCCTGCTGCAGTCGAAGGATACAGTTATGGCTTTCTGGCACTTCAAATTCCTGATCGTATAGTGTGTGTACCATAGTTTTCAGGACTTTGTGCAAAACAGGTATTCTTCCAAATTCCCATTTCTTTCTGATTGTGCAGTTCAGAACCTGTAATTCAGTGTAGTCCTATCCACACAGTGGCTTTCTGCACATATCAATAGCCCCTCCAGCAATAGTTACATGTGGCAAACTTTTGCCCACTTCACGTACAGTGTGTTCACAATATCCAATTAGCGATAATGCCACACGTCATTTGCTTCCATTAAAGGTAATCACGGACGGTGCCAAACACAAAATAGAATCGACAAAGCACAGAACAATCATCCAGGATCACAAAATCCATACGCCACAGTGGAAATAGATTTCCAATTCATTTTTCAATCAGTTTCTGATGTGGCATAATCAGGAATACGTCGACAGGTCCAATCATTTTAGAAAAGTGAATGACAGTACAGAATTACTCGCATTTCTTGGAAAATCTGGTCACCACGCGGACTGCAATGTACTTCCAGCATGATGGATGACCACATTTTACCACACGTGTGAGGGGACACCTCTACCGCACTACCATAATCTCTGGACGGATCGTGAAGCACAATTAAGTGGCCACCAAAGATGCAGACCTTGTGCCATTAGATTTTTATTTGTCTGGATGAGGTCTCAGGTGTACAAAAGAAATGTGAATAAATGGGATGAACCACTCATTCAATACGTGAGATGAATCAGTCACATCGTGGACATGCTGCCCTCTTTAGGGAATATGCAGAATCACTCAAACAGCACAACATGTTCTCCAAAGAGTGGATAAACACACTGAAGTTCAGTGAGATATTCATACATACATACATTGTGAGCTGTACAATAGCTGTAATGTGATATGTATGATAATGCTTCAGAGGTGAGTGTAACCTTACAATGCGATTAAGACAATAAGTAACAATGTACATTAAATGCGTTCTGCCTCTGAAACTGTTCAGAATAAGGCATACACCCATTTGAAGACACTTGCTTCAATCATATACATAATACTTATATAAAATACATACTTGCTGTCGTTTAGATGTAGCACTTTAAATACACTTTCTACCCGTATACTTGAATTTCAAACAGTTCTGGCCTTGGTACTTTCTGGCTGAGTAGATGTATTACTTAAAGTGTGTTTTGGTATTGAAATAGATGGGTTTTCATTTTTCTGCAGGTGAAGCTGATCACATACTAACTAAAAAACCACAAGTGCTGACAAATAAGTTTCACATATACAAGTTAATTATCTCATAGAGCCAACTGCTGTCTATCAAATGTTCAACTAAAAGGAAAAGGTTACAGTCCACTGGCACAAATTAACACAATTCAACAGACCGTCTCATGCTGAGTGCCAATTATCACATTAGACTTTTTATAAAAGTGTGAAGTACACGGTAGCTGCATCCAGAAAGGAAAGGAAATGAACTGTCTCAAAGTAATAGGACGTGATAAAGATGCCACTATTTGCACAGACTTGGTACTTAATGGTCAGACACAGTTCCCTTACCATTCATAACAGCAGATATTGCAGATAAACTCATCCAGGCTAGTTTATAAATTACCATCCTAATTATGTGCACCATATCATACTTTATTTCATTTAATACAGTTTCACTTGCCCAATTCTCTCTCTTTGTACAATACAATTTTTCTCATTTACCACTTTTGTCTTAGCATTTGTCTCACAACACAAGAGAATGTTAGCTCATTCAGCCATGCCCTTGAAATATGGCACCAAAATATACAGTATTTTGCCCAATTTATTTTTCTTCTCTGAAAAATTTGTGACATGCAGTTCACAAACCCAATGTCTCATATTTTGTACAGTTTAAACAGCTTTTAATTCAAATTTTAATGAAATAATTCTTCTCAGTTTAGTCTTACATGGAATGTTAGTAATTGTCATCTATGACAGCCTGTTGACACTGTTTGGATGCAAAGAGTTTAAAACCTTTGACATCACAAAATTCAAAACTGCACACATTTATCTTTGTAAATGATGCCAGAGTAACAGCCAAAAAAACCGTTGGTTAAATAATATTATGATGAGGGCAGATTGCTGCTCACCATAAAAACAACAAAATTGAAAAGCCTGTTATGTGAGACCTTTCAGCCAGAGCCTTCTTCAGAAAAGAAAATCACACACACACACACACACACACACACACACACACACACACACACACACGGCCGAACTGGACACAATACATTGCAGGCTGTTAAACAAGGAATAGGTTCACAGACACGCAAATGGCTCGAAGACTTCTTAAGCTACAGAACCCAGTAGGTTGCCCTCGACGGCAAGTGTCCATCAGAGATGAGGGTATTGTCAGGAAATGAAATGATCGTACGGCATTGTTGGCCGGGAAGCCCCATGTGGGGAAGTTCGGCTGCCATATTGCAAGTCCTTTTTAGCTGACGCCACTTCGGCGACTTGCGAGTCAATGGCGATGAAATGATGATGGACACACAACACCCAGTCATCACGAGGCAGAGAAAATCCCTGACCCCGCCGGGAATCGAACCCGGGACAGAAGTGCCCCTGGGATGTGTGATAGGACTGCTATTATTCTCTTTATACATAAATGATGTGGTGGACAGGGTGGGGAGTAATATGTGGCTGTTTGCTGATGATGCTTGGGTGTAGGGTGAGCTTTCAAAGCTGAGTCACTGTAGGAGGATACAAGACGATGAAGACAAAACTTCTACTTGTGTGGTGAATGTAGAAAAATGTAAGTTAATGCGGACAAGAAAGAAAAACAAACCTGTAATGTTTCGATAAGTATTAGTAGCATCCTGCGTGACAGTCACGCCATTTAAATGCCTGCACCTAACATTGCAAAGCAATATGAAATAGTGAGAATTGTGGCAGGAAAGATGAAAGGTCAACTTAAGTTTCTTGGTCAAATTCTAGGAAAGTGTGGTACATCAGTAAAGACGACTGCGTATAGGTTGTAGTACAATCTATTCTAGAATACTGCTCGACTGTTTGGGATCCCTACCACATCGAATTAAAGTAAGACATTGAAACATTTCAGTGGCGGGCTGCTAGACTCCTTACTGGTAGGTTCGAACAATGTGCAAGTGTTAGAGATGCTTCGGGAACTCGAATGAGAATCCCTGGAGGGAAGGAGACATTGTTTTCGAGAAACACTATTGAGAACATTTAGAGAATTTTCATTTGGAGCCGACTGCAGAAAAATTCTGTTGCCTCCAACATATACTGCGCATAAGGATCACGAAGACAAGATACGAGAAATTAGGGTTCATGTGGAGGCATGAAGACAGTTTTTACATTGTTCTATTTGCGAGTGGAAAAAAACGGAAATATCTAGTAGTGGAACGGGATACCCTCTTATGTGCGTCGTAAGGGGATTGTGGAGTATCAGTGTAGATGGGGATGTAGAAATGCATCAAACGGGAGCAATAATATGGAGTGGGGCACGGAAGGTTTAGGGACAGCAGGGTGCAGCTGGGGACTCTGCGCTGTCTGGTGGAGTGTTCTGGGAGTAGAGGAGGCTGCCACGAGCAGCATCGGGAGACGGGAAGGGGTTGTGGGTGAGGGTGGAAGATAATACTTTCCTTACGAGACTTTCCATTTTTTCACAGTTAAGTAATAAGAACTACAGCGTTTTTACACAAGCATTAAATATTATACATCCATAATCTATACAGTCATATGCACAACAAGAAAAGCAGAATTAAAACTAACACTTTACTTTATTTCCATCACAACTAATTCCACGATTGCTTGCAGAGTAAAAGCCACAAGCAGCACGTGTACCATCTCCACCGAACTCTTTATTTTTTCTTACATTCTAAGACTAGTGATGAATGCTCACTTTAGTTGTTCTTAATAAACTACAATTATTACATCTATTAGTATTGGAAAATTATATGCAGTGTAAGACTACATTAATGTCCACAGCTTCCAGTAGAGAGGACTGAACTGCACATATAGCATTCAGATAGACATCATAAAAATTGATTACCACAACTAGGCCTACTATGAATCTATTTTAAAATATGGAATGCCTTTTGAGGGATGGAAGCAGCACAAATACTACTTTATAAATGTTGCAAAAAGCACCAACACCAATTTTGAGAGATCTAACTTTGTAATCTTACATAGCAAAAGGGTCATCAAAAATGTGGAACAGTACGATGCTAAAAACGTATTCAATTAATTATTGTTAGCTACATTTTAGGAGCAGAGCTCTGAGGGAAGGAACGGGAGCACAGCGGGAAGTTGTCAACTAGAAAAGAGCAGCGAAAGTGTGCGAAGGTGGGGCAGGTCTGCCGTAAGGTCCCCCGTCACCGACTCCCACGGATCTCGTTCGGGTACTCCGAACTACTCTCCGCTGTGATCCGGCTCGCCACTCACCACCAGACTTTCGGTGTCGAAGGAACGCAAGTAAGGCTCCAGCAGGAAGGGAGTGGCAACACAGAGGTGGAGCGTCACTTCTGGCCAGGCGACCCGGATCCTGTATTCGCTGTCGTAGAGCAGCCGGAGGGTCCGCAGGCGGGGAATGCCGCTGCCGGCCGCCAGGAACTCTTGCATCGCGTCCACGCTGTTGCTACTCCACACCTTACGCCTCCACAGCTGCTCCTCCTGTTTCAGTATGCCGTGCCACTTCACGCACACCTGCGTGCTCCGCGCCATGTCGTCCGGCGACAGGTAAGAAAAGATTTCCAGTAAGATCTCGTCCGGCAGGTCGTAAATTCTGGCAGCTCTTTTCGTTCCCGGTGCCGTGCCGCCTGAAAAAATAAACGAGCGATCGGTACCTCTACGTCGAACGTGGCAGGTTAGGCTCTGCACCACTCTGTCCTCTTCGATTCCGTTCGTACTTTTAGAAGTTGGAGGTTAGAGCCCGGACGTCAATTTTCTAAACCACTACTACACAATTCTCGTAACTTTCAGAAAAAAATTAGTTAAAAATGCCAGTGTGCTGAAGTGCATAAAATGTAAACCACTTCAAGTTTTTTTTCTAAGAGATCTATCAGTGTCTGCGTGCATAGCATTCTAGCCTTAGACTCGTGCAACTGCATATTTGATCATAGCTGCTAAGGTTCAGTGACCGTTTCAGATCTTTGATTCAGATTTCCTCATGCAGTTTACCGAAATGTTGTTTTCCTGTCACATATTTGCTGTTTTCTTGTATGTCATAACAAACGTTTTTACGTTACAAAATGTATCTCTATTTAAAGCAGATAAATATGTAACTTCATCCTGTTATTATTAAAGCTTACGTTATGTCTGACTCAGCTGCATCACAATTTCATGTGTCTAATTTTGAATGCACAGTAGCCTAGTTGTTTCTGCGGCTACTAGATGGCGCTCGTAGCCGCGCCGTGTTTACTTGCCCACACTTTCTAATGTGGGCACCTCAGTCTCGTTGCAACCCTTGTTCACAGTACGAGCAGCCCTTAGCGGCTCGCCATCTCACAAGTGTTCGTGACACCGCCTTTCCGGCTTAGGTCTTTTTTAATATGTGACTTGTAAGTACTGCATCTTTTCGAGTCAGTACAAACTTTAATTTTATTAATGTACTATATACCTAATGTTTTAGTACAGTTAGTCTAATTCTGAAGACTACGCTCATAGTAGCGTCGAAACCAGGACAATTTTGACTTAATATTTGTGACCGAGGGCTTGTTTGTTACAATATGCATATTTGATCCTTGTTATGAGCAACTGTATTTAACCCCTACTTTAACTCTGTATTTCTAATCAGATGCAAATACCAATAACAAATACAGAATGACAAAATTAAATTTAGTGAGAGCAGGGGCGGGGGGGAACAGCACTAACATTAGATCAAAAAAATTTCTGAACGTGCTCACATACAATGAACGGGAATAGAAATTTTGAAGCTTAAACTCCTAAAATATGTGTGAATTTATCACACAAAAATTTCTGCTTCCTTGAGAAAATATATTAATGAGTAAATGGGTAGAGTTATAGCATTATTTCTGGCACTGATTTATGTAATGTGATGTTATTCAGTGTATTCACATTTCACTTACGAATTGCAGATACTTGTGTCTGTTCATTTTTGACCACATTCTACCTTAGGTGCTCTTTGGGCTGGTGGTGGCGTAGGTGTGCAGGGCTATCTCACTGTCAACTGCAGCCCCAAGGAATATGCCAGTCAGAAGATTCCTCGAACCCTAATCAACAATGCCGAAGAAGAAAACATTGAGCTGGGGTGTATTTTTTAAGCAGTCTCTTGTCTGAAGTCTCTGGCTAGAGTTCTCTAGTTCTCTTATCAGAGTATCACAAGGGCATTGTATGTTATGTGACAGTGTCCGTAAACAAAGATATTTGTTAATGAAAACTCCAGTCGACCTATTTAAATAGAATGGGTACATAACAGTGTTACATACTGTAGTTCGACAAGGTCACGGGAGCACTAGATGAGTGTCACAGTTTACTGGAATATCTCTAACAAATTCGTAAGGCACCCCCTGCTATGACGAGCAAAACTAGTAATAAAGGAAAGTTATGACTTGTGGCTGCACGACAATTTCATTTATAAAATAAAACACCTCATTATCTTTAGTGTTTATTCATACACACAGAGTATTAAAGGTAGTATTATTACAGACAGTTTTTTTCCATTTAATATCTAGCAAGTACCTCACTTGCATTTCAGTGCCACTTAAAGGAGAAAAAGTGTTTTTGTTTGAATTCAGTTTGTTGAAGTGCTTTTGGATATGCATTATTTTTTGTTTTTTCGTCTGGTGGATACAGGTTGTCCGACCCGTGAACTGACTCCGTCCAGCCAGCTGAGTGAGAAGCACTGATTTGCCACATGTACTCTACACATTTCTAGCAACTGGTGCTTTCTCGACAACCACTGGAAATGCGACTCCCTCCAGAATCGTCTGAATTCTGATAGCTTATCTGTTGGAATTGTTTGATTGTAACTGCACTCAGAGTCAATAAAGACTCTGGAGAAATCACCAGCACTGATAGATGAAAACTTAGGCAGAGAATTGTAGCTTGGACCACGTCCTATGGCCCATACGAAAATTACAACCGACGGCAAACATACTTTGTGTATTTCATGTAAAAATTAAACCAACTGGCAACTTCATTATCGAATATACTTATAATAAAACTGAAAAAGTGGTGTGTCTGTATACTGAAAATATTTCCCAAAACCTGGTTGCATGTGAGGTGTGGGGTTTAACAGAATACGATAAGACTATTTTTAAACATGCTAAACCCAAAAACTATGATACAAATCATTCCATGTAGGCTTTCACGGCCGGCGTCTTTATCAGTAAACTCTTCCGGGCTAAGTTGCCGTGGTCGATCTGTAGAACTTCTTCTCCCTGACGTTTCGTTCTCAACTACGGAGAACATCTTCCGAGGTGAGTCGAAAGATGTTCTCCGTAGTTGAGAACGAAACGTCAGGGAGAAGAAGTTCTACAGATCGACCACGGCAACTTAGCCTGGAAGAGTTTACTGATATGATACAAATTTTCACAGGTAACTTGAGCATAGGTTGGGGCAAAATTTTGGCTTTATTTCATCAAAATCCTACCACGGGAAAAAGAAGGGAGCCTGTTCAGTTTAGTAGTTCAGATGCTTACCTAAGTGACACGATCATCACGGCATGGTACACAAAATAACCATTTTTCAGAGGTTTACATCAGAGACAGAATTAAGATCTGCAATCTTATCTCTACAAATACACACTAACATTGAATTTACTTTGTAAGAATATACTAATCTTCTGATTTCACTTTGCATGTTAAGAACTTAATGAAATAGAGTTGATCTTTGCAACAGGTTTATTTATATTTGACTTCTTGACTAGGAAAATGAATTTATTGAGTTTGCTGCATCATTTGTGTGCCTACTTATTACGTTTTGACTGTTTTGTTTCCAAATAGAACATCCAGCAAACGGTTGAATCTTTCTTAGTAACCTAGAATGGCTTGGAGACCAAGAATCTGATGAAGATCATGTGGCATGTCATGTTGCAGCTTGAGAACACCAGGCTTTAACTCATTCTTTGGAAACTCGTCCTGAAAGCGAAGTGTGTTGTAACTGATTGAGAGCATCATGCATTACCTCGCTCCTCTGTATAAGTTATCCAACAATAGATAATTATAGCTAACCGCACGAAGTGAGAGCGGGTACCTTCTGTATTTACTAGAATATAAGCCGCACTTTTTTTCCGGTTTTTGTAATCCAAAAAACCGCCTGCGGATTAGAATCGAGTGAGAAGGAAGCAGAAGTTCTGAAAAATGTTGGTAGGTGCCGCCACACTAACTTCTGCCGTCGAATATATGTAGCGCTACACAGGCATGCTTTGCAGGCACAAAGATAAATACTGGCAGCAAAACCTCTGTGTCAGCAAATAAATTAAAAGAAAAGGTAGAAGAATGTAAACATTATGCCATGTATTCTTTCGTGTTTGCTGCTATCTCATTTAAATCCTGTCTGCGTAATAAACTACGAAGCTAGAGTGAGACAACAGCAACCACGGAAGAATATACATCATATGTCATGTTTATATTTGTATTATTCTTATGCTGAACAGTGATACAGTCAGAAATGAAGCACGGCAACTGACTAGATTTTTATATCTACTATGACTAATTTCTGTGCATAATGTAATGTACTAAAGAGACATCTGCAAAGATTTTGAAACAGAGAAAATTTTTCGCTAAACTCTCGTTCAGAACATCATCTATCATACGCAGTCTATTATTTGGTTCTTGTTGATCATTATCAAAGAAAGCAGCAGTGTAAGTAACAACAAATAGCAGTCTCTTGCCATTGTTTCACTTGTAAGACAATTCCTCTCTTTTTTTTTTTATATTGTAAACGGCGGTAGCGCGCACAAAAGCGAGCTATGCCGCGAGTGGCTACAGGTCGTAAACACTCATTATCAGAATGCAAAAGAAGGGTACCCGTATAAATACGGACGGAGCGCCTGACACATAGCAATGGCTACTTGGTAAATCTTAACTGTTAAGCTTACGACTCGAACCAAACTACTGTAGCTGTATCTTCATCCATTCAACCTAAATTGTGTCTCGTGTTACAATGGACATCTTTGTTCCGATTTGGAGGTGTGGTCTAAAACTTTTCTCTCCCCTTGAATTTCGAGTCTCAAATTCCAGGTGCGGCTTAGAATCGGGAAATTTTTTTTTCCTTCATTTAGACTCTCATTTTTCAGGTGCGGCTTAGATTAGAGTGCGGCTTACATTCGAGTAAATACGGTAGTCACCAAACAGTGCCACTTCTGCAGAAACCAATTCATCCACCATACAATAGGACCCAGTGTTTCTACAACATAAAAGTTGTTCATTTAGTCCACCATACTTTTGTGGAAAATGCTTTTCCTGTAGAACTAAGAGCTGTGTAGTTCTTTCACTGCTAGGAATAAATTAATCCAATTCAACAATCAAAAACCATTAATCACATCCCTGAAAATGTTGCTGCACATTCAGAATCCTTTCTGCTTAACTGAAAAATAAAATATTGGCTGGGGTCACCATCTTACAAATAAAAATAGCACTACCTGTCTCCTTATTTGCAACTGAATCAGTAAAAGACACCTCCACAATTACAGAGAACACATGTTGTTGTGGTCTTCAGTCCTGAGACTGGTTTGATGCAGCCCTCCATGCTACTCTATCCTGTGCAAGTTTCTTCATCTCCCAGTACCTACTGCAACCTACATCCTTCTGAATCTGCTTAGTGTATTCATCTCTTGGTCTCCCTCTATGATTTTTACCATCCACACTGCCCTCCAAGGCTAAATTTGTGATCCCCTGATGCCTCAGAACATGTCCTATCAACCGGTCCCTTCTTCTAATCAAGTTGTGCCACAAACTCCTATTCTCCCCAATTCTATTCAATACCTCCTCATTAGTTATGTGATCTACCCATCTAATCTTCAGCATTGTTCTGTAGCACCACATTTCGAAATCTTCTATCCTCTTCTTGTCTAAACTATTTATCATCCACATTTCACTTCCATACATGGCTACACTCCATACAAATACTTTCAGAAAAGACTTCCTGACACTTAAATCTATACTCGATGTTAACAAATTTCTCTTGTTCAGAAACACTTTCCTTGCCATTGCCAGTCTACATTTTATATCCTCTCTACTTTGACCATCATCAGTTATTTTGCTCCCCAAATAGCAAAACTCCTTTACTACTTTAAGTGTCTCATTTCCTAATCTAATTCCCTCAGCATCACCCGATTTAATTCGACTACATTCCATTATCCTCGTTTGGCTTTAGTTGATGTTCATCTCATATCCTCCTTTCAAGACACTGTCCATTCTGTTCAACTGCTCTTCCAAGTCCTTTGCTGTCTCTGACAGAATTACAATGTCATCGGTGAACCTCAAAGTTTTTATTTCTTCTCCATGGATTTTAATACCTACTCCGAATTTTTCTCTTGTTTCCTTTACTGCTTGCTCAATATACAGATTGAATAACATTGGGGATAGGCTACAACCCAGTCTCACTCCCTGTATTTTACCCCTGCCACCTTTAGAATTTGAAAGAGAGTATTCCAGTCAACTTTGTCAAAAGCTTTCTCTAAGTCTACAAATGCTAGGAACGTAGGTTTGCCTTTCCTTAATCTTTCTTCTAGCCACAGAAAACATTTGCTCGCGTAGCATTGTAACAGAGGAGAATTAAAATGTCCTTTCATATTCTTGTAGCAACCTAGCTGTCACTTACATCATCATTTGAGTAGCTGACAACTCCCATTATTACACAGCATATCTTCTGTTACACATTGTACATACAAAGGTCTGTGTCGTGATCTACGGTGGCAAGACAATGAAGCTTGCACACTGCTGTACTTCTCATCTAAGCAATTACAGGCGAGAGGAGTTAGTGGTAATGCAATAGACACTGATGGAAAAAAAAAAATCTCAACACCAAGAAAGAGTTGTGCAACATAAATGGAAGCTCACACGAGTGTGTTTCAACATCTGAAAGATGACGCCTGTTCAAAAGTTCGCACCTGTCACATTAAGGCAGTAGCGGTCAGAAGTGTCTGACAGTGAGTGACTTCCGGATATGCGACATTCAGGCAACAAGCGGCAGCATCGGGTGATCCACTCTGGTCCCCTGCGTGCGAGCAACCACCTCTCGTTACAAGACTGCTACTAGAGCTGACCAGCTGTTTCTACAAAAAGGCACCACAGAATATTGTAGCTCAAGAGTAAGGCAACTAAATTAGCTTCACTTAGGAAAATAAGGTGATAAAGGAGAACTGTTCATGAAATTTATGAAGGAAGAAATGTTCATGGAGAATTTCATAATTTATATCATCAACTACAAATATCACCAGACAAATTCTTCGAATATAGGTAGATGAGCAGAGAGATGTTTGACTATCTCAAAACAAAGACAAATGCTTCTCATATGACAGATAACTTTAAACAGCTGATAGGTGCGGAAGAATGACTGACTACGTAAATACAAAATTATGAGTGATGTTCCACAGGTGGTGTCTGTTGCATAACAGTAGTGTATGAATATCAAGAGCTCAGATGGAAACCCAGTTCTAAGCAAACAAGGGAAAGCAGAAAGGTGGAAGGAGTATATAGAGGGTCTATACAAGGGCGATGTACTTGAGGGCAATGTTATAGAAATGGAAGAGGATGTAGATGAAGATAAAATGGGAGATATCATACTGTGTGAAGAGTTTGACAGGGCACTGAAAGACCTAAGTCGAAACAAGGCCCCGGGAGTAGACAACATTCCATTAGAACTACTGACGGCCTCGGGAGAGCCAGTCCTGACAAAACTCTACCATCTGGTGAGCAAAATTTATGAGACAGGCGAAATACCCTCAGACTTCAAGAAGAATATAATAATTCCAATCTCAAAGAAAGCAGGCGTTGACAGATGTGAAAATTACCGAACTATCAGTTTAATAAGTCACAGCTGCAAAATACTAACGCGAATTCTTTACAGACAAATGGAAAAACTGGTAGAAGCGGACCTCGGGGAAGATCAGTTTGGATTTCGTAGAAATATTGGAACACGTGAGGCAATACTGACCCTACAACTTATCTTAGAAGCTAGATTAAGGAAAGGCAAACCTACGTTTCTAGCATTTGTAGACTTAGAGAAAGCTTTTGACAATGTTGACTCAAATACTCTCTTTCAAATTCTGAAGGTGGCAGGGGTAAAATACAGGGAGTGAAAGGCTATTTACAATTTGTACAGAAATCAGGTGGCTGTTATAAGAGTCGAGGGACATGAAAGGGAAGCAGTGGTTGGGAAGGGAGTGAGACAGGGTTGTAGCCTGTCCCTGATATTCAATCTGTATATTGAGCAAGCAGTAAAAGAAACAAAAGAAAAATTCGGAGTAGGTATTAAAATCCATGAGAAGAAATAAAAACTTTAAGGTTCACCGATGACATTGTAATTCTGTCAGAGACGGCAAAGGACTAGGAAGAGCAGTTGAACGGAATGGACAGTGTCTCGAAAGGAGGATATAAGATGAACATCAACAAAAGCAAAACGAGGATAATGGAATGTAGTCGAATTAAGTCGGGTGATGCTGAGGGAATTAGATTAAGTTTCTCATTTCCTAAAGTAGTAAAGGAGTTTTGCTATTTGGGGAGCAAAATAACTGATGATGGTCGAAGTAGAGAGGATATAAAATATAGACTGGCAATGGCAAGGAAAGGATTTCTGAAGAAGAGAAATTTGTTAACATCGAGTATAGATTTAAGGGTCAGGAAGTCGTTTCTGAAAGTATTTGTATGGAGTGTAGCCATGTATGGAAGTGAAACATGGACGATAAATAGTTTAGACAAGAAGAGAATAGAAGCTTTCGAAATGTGGTGCTACAGAACAATGCTGAAGATTAGATGGGTAGATCACATAAATAATGAGGAGGTACTGAACAGAATTGGGGAGAAAAGGAGTTTGTGGCACAACTTGACTAGAAGAAGGGATCGGTTGGTAGGACATGTTCTGAGGCATCGAGGGATCACCAGTTTAGTATTGGAGGGCAGAGTGGAGGGTAAAAATCGTAGAGGGAGACCAAGAGATGAATACACTAAGCAGATTCAGAAGGATGTAGGCTGCAGTAGGTACTGGGAGATGAAGAAGCTTGCACAGGATAGAGTAGCATGGAGAGCTGCATCAAACCAGTCTCAGGACTGAAGACAACAACAACAACAACAACAACAGTGTCTTAAGTTAGGAATTGGGATCATAATCTGGTCCTGCATTAGGCCCCACCACACTCACTGAAAGAAGAAAGTTTGCAGTGAAAGTGAACAAGGGCAACAGAAAAGAAAAAACTCCAGCTGCATCCACAAACAGCATTAACCGTCCCTGTATTGACCGATCGAGTGCGACAGTCACGGACCGCCATCCCACAAACTGATATCCGGTAACTGTACACCACAGTTAATGCATGTCCGCATTCAACAGTCTGGTATAACACAAGTGTTCACGGAGAGTATTTCGGAAGTCACAAAGAGCAAGTCATTTGTGATCGACCAAGTGTATGATTGCCGTACAAAAAACTGTAATAACCGAATACACAGGGTGTTACAAAAAGGTACGGCCAAACTTTCAGGAAACATTCCTCACACACAAAGAAAGAACATATGTTATGTGGACATGTGTCCGGAAACGCTTACTTTCCATGTTAGGGCTCATTTTATTACTTATCTTCAAATAACATTAATCGTGGAATGGAAACACACAGCAACAGAACGTACCAGCGTGACTTCAAACACTTTGTTACAGGAAATGTTCAAAATGTCCTCCGTTAGCGAGGATACGTGCATCCGCCCTCCGTCGCCTGGAATCCCTGATGCGCTGATGCAGCCCTGGAGAATGGCGTATTGTATCACAGCCGTCCACAATACGAGCACGAAGAGTCTCTACATTTGGTACCGGGGTTGCGTAGACGAGAGCTTTCAAATGACCCCATAAATGAAAGTCAAGAGGGTTGAGGTCAGGAGAGCGTGGAGGCCACGGAATTGGTCCGCCTCTACCAATCCGTCTGTCACCAAATCTGTTGTTGAGAAGTGTACGAACACTTCGACTGACATGTGCAGGAGCTCCATCGTGCACGAACCACATGTTGTGTCGTACTTGTAAAGGCACATGTTCAAGCAGCACAGGTAGAGTGTCCCGTAAGAAATCGTGATAACGTGCTCCATTGAGCGTAGGTGGAAGAACGTTGGGCCCAATCGAGACATCACCAACAATGCTTGCCCAAACGTTTACAGAAAATCTGTGTCGATGACGTGATTGCACGATTGCGTGCGGATTCACGTCAGCCCACACATGTTGATCGTGAAAATTTACAATTTGATCACGTCGGAATGAAGCCTCATCCGTAAAGAGAACATTTGCACTGAAATGAGGATTGACACATTGTCGGATGAACCGTTCGCAGAAGTGTACCCGTGGAGGCCAATCAGCTGCCGATAGTGCCTGCACACGCTGTAAGCGGTACGGAAACAACTGGTTCTCCCGTAGCACTCTCCATACAGTGACGTGGTCAACGTTACCTTGTACAGCAGCAACTTCTCTGACGCCGACATTAGGGTTATCGTCAACTGCACGAAGAATTGCCTCGTCCATTGCAGGTGTCCTCGTCGTTCTAGGTCTTCCCCAGTCGCGAGTCATAGGCTGGAATGTTCCGTGCTCCCTAAGACGCCGATCGATTGCTTCGAACGTCTTCCTGTCGGGACACCTTCGTTCTGGAAATCTGTCTCGATACAATTGTACCGCGCCACAGCTATTGCCCCGTGCTAATCCGTACGTCAAATGGGCATCTGCCAACTCCGCATTTGTAAACATTGCACTGATTGCAAAACCACATTCGTGATGTACACTAACCTGTTGATGCTACGTACAGATGTGCTCGATGCTAGTACTGTAGAGCAATGAGTCGCATGTCAACACACGCACCGAAGTCAACATAACCTTCCTTCAATGGGGCCAACTGGCGGTGAATCGAGGAAGTACAGTACATACTGACGAAACTATAATGAGCTCTAACATGGAAATCAAGCGTTTCCGGACACATGTCCACATAACATCTTTTCTTTATTTGTGTGTGAGGAATGTTTCCTGAAAGTTTGGCTGTACCTTTTTGTAACACCCTGTATGTTCCTGGGTACGGGTATCCTGTTTTTCTCAGTGAGTGTTCAATGTTGGTGAGTGTGGATTCACTGGCAGAAAGGAAGACCTCGGAGAATAGCATGGAGCCAGTAACTAGCTGGGTAGTACTATTTCAGTGGACAAAATGGTGTTGGCTAGTGTTAATTCACTGCAATAAATTTCATCGCCTTTCCTATATATTTGAGAGCGGAGTCTTTGTGTGACTCTTTCCCTATTGACTCTTTGAAGTGTATTCCTTTTTGGTCATTGTGGGGATTAATGGTGGGAGTTTGCTAGTGTCCAGTCGGAGGTGATGTGTTGAACTGTAACAGTGTACGTATCCCACTACATTGATAGGACCTGAGTATCTTTCTTGAAAGTAGTCAGACAGCTACAGGGCTTTTAATTATTGACTTTTGAGTTGCCGGAATTTTAATCCCGTAATGTTGGGCAAAGCAAGGCTAGCAATCTTTATTTTTACATGTGTAGCAATGCAGGGAATTAATTGGGTGTTACTACGAATGTTTTTGACTAAGTCCACATAGTAGCACCACACATATTTTGTCTCTCACAAAGCACATCGCATGTCGATTTCAGCCTCCACAACTAATGTGTTTTTTGTGCAGCAGCGTGCAAACTCCGAAGAATGAATGAAAGGAATGTTTCAAACCTTAGGAGAAACAAAAGAGTGATGGTAAATTACATTAAAAAGAAAACTTTCAGAACCAATGTATAAAAGTCTCAAGGACAATCCCTGCAAAATTGTAAAAACACATTATCAAAGAGTAAAATAAAATCAATAAGACAGAACTGGATCCTCTTTATTCTGCAAATGATGTAATTATACTGCAAAAGTAGTTGATGTAATATATTTTTTTAATTATTTCAAACCAAGAGAATTAGTGCAACCTGCATTCCGTAGGAATGTTACTGTTCCAAGCATGGCCATAGTACACAAATAAAATTTCTGGAGATCCAAGCACAGCATTTTACTGCATGTATACATGCAGTTTTGTTTGTGTTTTTGATGGAGGGGCACGGGGGGAGTGCAATTTTTTTTTTTCATTTTTTTCCTTGCCTCCATTTATCAGTCAGAAGCCAATTTTTAAAAGTTTTCACAGAAAAAAAAATCAAAAAATTTTATGCATATCATCATTTCTCAAAATATTTGCTTTTCAAAGTTACACTCTTCTGTATGCGTCCAAATTAGCAAAGGAAATGTTTTGTTCACTCTGATGCTGATACCTCAAAACTGTGCTTTCAGAAGGGTGCAACAGTGTTCTTTTAATGACGAAAATCTCCATCCGTGTGCATTCCTCATTTAATAGGAGGGCAACACAAAGCCGTTAGGTGATAAATCGTGGCAACGGGACAGTAATTCGATATTTCCCTCTGCCATATAGTCAGCCGTTTGACATGCTGTGGGACAGCTGGCACTCTCATTGTCAAGAATGATGCAACGTGTCAGCTGTTTCACCTGATTTCATTGCTGGCCTGTGGCAAACAAACTGTTGTGTACCTTTTGGCACTGTTCTTCAATCACAATCGGTGCTCAATCTCTGACTCACATTTTGTCTCCCGTTTAGCAGTTCCGTATCGAGTTTGCATTTTCTCCGCCACACGTTTGGAGCATTTTCTTACTCCAAGTTTTTGAGTATCTTGCAATATGGAACAAATCTTTTTCTCACCTAATTGTCCACGCAAAAGGTATTTCAGTCTCTGATATGCTTAAGGATGCTTACCACTCGGCAATTCCCGTAAATTTTTTTATTGACAGCATCCACCCTTTTGTAGTAACTACCAATTTTCACTGACATTCAAAATATTATTACTGGTGGAAGCACGACTGTGAAGAAAACTCTACAAACCAACTGCAAACAGTCATTTTTTAAGGTGATCTTCTACGATTGCAGAACAGGAGACATTGTTCCCATCTTCAAGAAAAGCAAAAAAAGACTTTGTAAAAACTACAGAGCAATAACCCTTATGAGTCATACAGCCAAGATTTTTGAAAGAATTTTACTGAATCGAATAAGTGAAAAGATAGAAAAGGAGCAGAGTGAAGAACAGCATGGGTTTAGGAAAGGAAGAAGCACGATCGACCTGATATTTTCTATCCGTCAACTGATGGAAAAAAGTTGGGAGTGTAACAAAAGGGTGATAATGGTTTTTATAGACATAGAAAAGGCATATGACTCAGTTAACAGGGAAAGACTCGGGGGAAGAAACGAAGAAGATAGATATAGAAGATGGTTACATTAATGTAATAAAGACAATGTATGGAGGACATAATTGTAGAATTAGGACACTACGGGGAACTCTGAATGCTTTGAAATAAGACAAGGACTTAAGCAATGAAGTATTCTATCTCCTGCATTTTTTAATGTTGTGATGGAGGGAATGAACAGGGCAGTTAAAGATATAGTAAAAGAAAAAGACAAAAAGATGATTTTTGCAGATGATATGGTATATGGGGTGATAAAGAGGTAGATGTACAGTTACAGCTTGATGCGTGGAAGGAAATAATGAAAAGGTATGGATTAAAAATAAATAAAGATAAGAGTGAAATAATGGTATTTGGAAGAGAGAAAGGGATCAACGGAAATATTACCTTGAATGGAGAACCCCTCAAAGTGGTAGAAAGTTTCACTTATATAAGGAGTGAAATATCCAGGGATGGAAGAATAACTAACGAAATTAATAGGAGGTTACAGAAGGGAGGCAATTTCTACCAAACAATAAAACACCTGATTTGGAATACGTAAGTTTCAGAAAAAGCAAAACTCCTTATGTATAAGAATTATTACTTCCCTATTGTCACCTATGGTGGGGAAACATGGACAATGACAGAAAGGAACTGGAGCAGACAGCAGGCAGGGGAAATGAAATTTCTTAGAGCAGTTAAGGGAAAAACAAAAATGGACAGAGTAAGGAATGCAGAGATTAGAAAGGACCTTAAACAAGAAAGTATGAGAGAAGAAATTGAAAAAAAGAGATTAAGATGGTATGGGCATGTTAAAAGGATGCATGGGCAGACTCTCCCCAAAATTATGGAAGAACTAAAGATGGATGGGAAAAGACCTAGAGGGTGCCCAAGAACACGGTGGAAAATGGGAGTGAGAATATCTGTAGAAAGGAGAGGTGTGACCTGGCAGCAAGAGGAGGAAGAAAAGTGGTGGGAGGACCGAGCCAAATGGAGAGGACTCATCAGCACCCAGACCCAGCAGTAACTGGAGCGGGATTCGTATATAGACGGATAGATAGATCTACTACTGGCAGTTGAAAAAAGCATTTTGAGGTCTGTTGTTGTTCTGCTTGCCACAATCACATCAACTATCAATCCGTAACACTGCAAAGGGACACGAAGTGGAATGGGCGCATAAGCTCGGTTGTGGTTCTGGTGTATGGTCGACTTGGATTTATGGAAATAATTCTGGGAAAGTGTAGCTCGTGTATAAAAGAGACCGTGTAGAGAACAATTGTGGGACTCATTCTCCAGTACTGCTCAAGTGTTTGGGATCAGTAGCAGCAGTTCATATTAATGCCTTACCATAAAATTCCGAGTTATCTTGTTTTCATTATTTTGACAGAAACTTACAATTCGGAGTATACTCGGGAAACTTAAGAGTAGACCTCTGAAAACATAAAATCCTGCTAGTATCCATTTCAGCACTGATAGTTAAGTGTTTGGCCACTAGAGAGCATCCGGTCCTGCATTTGTAGCCTGGCCGTCGCGTTTCAGTTGAGGTGCTCACCGCTAGATGTCGTCTTTACTGCATGCAGCTGTGGATACTCGAAAACAAAACATATCCTTTCAACCTCTCTCCTGTATTATTGTTTACACAGTGCTTTCAGAAAAGAATCACAATAGTGATCCTGAGTTGATAATGAATTTAACAGCTCAGAAAACGAATAAGAATGTCATGTCACTTCATCGGAGACTGTAACTGATGACAGTTCGTCAGTCGAGTGATAAGTACTCGCCAGCTGTATGAGATAAATACTTCCACTGAACTACAGCTATCTCTTCCGAGATTTATGTTCGTAGGAAACAATTTTGAAATACATGATTGGACTTCATAGCTACACAGAAACTAAAAATGACTTCAAGTTACCTGATATTTTGCTCAAAGCCCAGTGCACGAGTATACTTGGGATTTTATTATTGGTGATGTTCAAAATTTTGTAACTCAATATTTTGAGCTTTAAAACCTGTCTTTAAATGTTTATATGCAATATCATTCATTATAGGAGGTTTTTCATTAATTAAAAAATATTTTCTGGAACATGATTTGAGGAAACAACTGTTAAGTTAACGGGTCAAAAGAAGATGTGGACACGTACTGCTATATTCTTTGCAGGTAGGTTCAATCCACACACGAGTATTACGGAAACGCAGTGCACCATACAATGGCTAGTGGAAAATGTAGATACAGATGAAAGAGTGAATGGAAGGGTCAATTAGTGATGACCCTCCAGAAATAAATCATAAGAAATTAATATTTGCGATTAAACTTACCTGATGCCATGTTTCCAGAAAGTATTAAGAGACACAGTTAAATTCCGCAAGAATTCTGGTTTGACGTGCTCACATTTCGCACTTTTCTGTCGACTTTTTATTCCAAATTGCTAGTGCCATATGTATCGACACTTTCATCCTCGTAGCGCCTTCACTGAAAAATTTATGTTTTCAAATTAATTTCACAAATAGATTTGGGTCAAATAACTTTCATTAATAACATGAAAATAAAGGATTTTTGGACATATGTTTATACAAAAAATTTTGTCTTGGTGTAAGAAACCATTTCCCAAACTCTGTAAAAGTATATCCTAATCTTGCCAGGTAAAATAAATTCATAAAGAAAATACACTATCAATGGAGTATCTAATATTTCAGCAAAGTGTTTTAGTGTTGGGAGCAGCATAAAATTCCTGGTTGTTCATATTCAAACCATATACTGTAATGTGGCAGACCAAGAAACACTACATTGATGTGATCGACATCAGAAACGATGGCTTTCCACAGGCAGTGAAACAACAAATGTTTTTTAATTACTATTAACTTCACCATTCTTAACTGTAATAAACAGAAGTCTACCAGTGTCATTATACTTTAAAAGCACACACGTGGGTAGCATAATATCATTATTTTATAGCGGGGATATTTGAGAACACAACATGAGAACAACTTAGAAATTTGTATGAGGTATTTATCAAATGTTTAACTGTAATGAATTGTTCAGCTTTGATCCTTATTATGCAAAACAGTCATACAAGCAATAATTTAATTTAAATTTAGGCTAAATTAATTTATTGCAACTTTAATCACACTGAGATTTAGTCTCACAGTTAATGACTGTAGCATATCATTTGTGTCTGTATGATTATGTATATAAGGAAAATGCCCCCCCCCCTAAAAAAAACAATTATTAAAGTGATTAACTTATTAAAAAACTTCATCCGGGGCACAGAACATTTTGGGTGTGAAACATGGAGCCTAGGGAAGAAGTAAATGAAATCAAGATAAAAAGAATACACAGGCCTACCAATCGTGAAATCTCCCAAAGAAGTGGCGATGAGACAACACTGTGGAAAACAACAGAGAAAAAAATGACATAAGGGTAGCTGTCACGTAACATGTCACAAACATTCTAAAAGGAGCCAAAAAAAGACACAGAAATGGCAAGCAAGACTCCAATCAGCATTTTTAAAACAGACCATAAATAAAAGAATAGAAACTCTCTGTAGGATTATTAACAATGTAGGGAAATACACACTGTTACTTACTGTAAATATGACATGATAAGTTTCAGACAGGCACAATTATAAGACACTTAGAAAAGCTTATGGCCACAGTGTTCATAAGCAAAATAGAAACACACACCATTCATTTTCATAAGCAAGCACACCTCACGCACCCACGACTGCCAATTCTGTCAGCTCGGACCTGAATGCAACTATCACGTGCGGTGGAAACAGCAGCCTGGAGGGGGCGGGGAAGGTGAAGTTATAGTTGTGCATGGGTGTGAGGACAGAGGAACAGGTGCAGTGTCAGGAAGTTCTGAAGCAGGAATGTGGGGAAAAAAATGTGAAAGAGGAGAGGAGTGGCAGAAGATGGGTGGGTGTATTCACAGAGGGCAGCACACCGACAGGGCGAGAGACAAGAATGGGGAGGAGATGAGAGATTAGGGGGGATGGAAACTGTTGGACGGAGTGTGTGGAGACAGTAGGTTACTGTAGGTTGAGGCCGGGATAATTACGGGAGCGGAGAATGTGCTGCAAGAATAACTTCCATCTGCGCAGTTCAGGTGAGCTGATGTCTGAAGGGAGAATCCACAAGGCTCGGGTAATGAAGCAGCCACTGAAATTGAGGATGTTATGTGCAGATGCTTGTTGTCCACAGGGTGTCAGCTTTCATCTCTGCCACAGATTGGCAGTGGCTGTTCATCACGGTGTACAGCTGGTCGTAGCCGTACCGATATAAAAAGCAGAGCTGGCAAATGACGTGGCTGCTTTCATAGGTGGCACAGCCCCTGATGGGGTACAATAAACCTGTGACAGGATTGGAGTAGGAAGTGACGCGTGGAGCGGCAAAGTGATGAACTAGGATGTTGTGGAGGTCAGATTGGTGACAGAACATCATTTTAGGAGGGTGGGAAGAATTTGGCCCAGTTGTTCCTCAGTGAGGACATGATGACATGTATTTGAAGCCCTGGCGAAGGATGTGGTTGATTTGTTCCGGTCTAGGGTGGTATACTGCGATATGATACAGGAGTCAGTAAGTATGCTGAAATGGAGTCGGCTTGTAACAAGTCTAGATTGAGATCTGCTAACACGACTGAAAGCAACCAGCCTAGAAACTGGAAGAACGGAAGTAGCAATACCACTTACCTTCATACGTATATTAAAAGAGGAAGAAGGTATTGCCCCGAATAAATCTCTCAGTACAGCAAAGAGCGAGTTCCAATATGAAACTTCCTGGAGGATTAAAACAGCCGGCCATAGTGGCCGAGTGGTTCTAGGCGCTTCAGTCGGGAACCGCGCTGCTGCTGCGGTCGCAGGTTCGAATCCTGCCTCGTGGGTGGATTTGTGTGATGTCCTTAGGTTAAGTTAGGTTCAAGTAGTTCTAAGTCTATGGGGCTGATGACCTCAGATGTTAAGTCCCATAGTGCTTAGAGCCATTTGAACCATTTTGATTAAAACTGTGTGCCAGACATGGACTCGAACCCAGAGCTTTTGCCTTTTGCGCCACCGACTAAGCTATCTGAGCATGACTCACGATCTGCCCTCACAGCTTTTTTCCTGACAGTACCTTATCTCCTACCTCCAAAATACCTTGGGCATTAGCACTCCTGGCAGAAGGGATATTGCAGTTAATTAGCTCAGCCACAAGCAAGGAGAGTGGTGGAAACGACATCTGCCCCCTGGCGGGTGTGTCCCTGTCCGAGTGCAGTGCAAGCAGAGCTTCTCTACGGGAAAAGTTTCCTGGCATTTGCAGCCATACTGTTCATCACAAATGGAAAAAGTGCACATACTTTGGCACGCACATTTAGTACAGTGAGTTTCAAAAGATTGTAATATTTTTTTAATTTTGAGGTTACAAATAGAAAATACACAAATTAACAAGCAAAGACTTTCTGCTATTTATTAATAATCTACATCTCCATCTATACTCTGCAAACCACAGAGAGGTGCATGGCAGGGGTAAGTACATCACCATTGTGCCAGTTTTAGTGTTTCTTGCTGTTCCATTCACATACAGAGGGCAGGAAGAAAGAATGATTTGAATGCCTCTGTGCATGCAGTAATCATTCTAATCTTATCTTCCCGATCGCAATGTGAGTGATACGTAGGAAAGTTTGTTAACGGACTTTCTCGGGATATGATTCTCGAGTTTCTCCCGGCGTATTTGATAGTCAAAATATCCACGGGTGTACTGCCGGTCTACAGTGTCCAATGGGCACAATATTTCGGCGATCATACATGTCGCCATCATCAGGTGAACTGACGGACTGAGCTCCTGTGAACGTGCCGGCACGGAGATCCATACACTATGGCTGCTCAGGGGGAACAGTTATTAAAGTGATTAACTTATTAAAAAACTTCATCCGGGGCACAGAACATTTTGGGTGTGAAACATGGAGCCTAGGGAAGCAGTAAATGAAATCGAGATAAAAAGAATACGCAGGCCTACCAATTGTGAAATCTCCCCCAGAGCCGCCATAGTGTACGGCTCTCCGTGCCGGCACGTTCACAGGAGCTCAGTCCGTCAGTTCACCTGATGATGGCGACATGTATGATCGCCGAAATATTGTGCCCGTTGGACACTGTAGACCGGCAGTACACCCGTGGATATTTTGGTTTCTCAGGATAGTTTATGTCTGTCTTCAAGAGCCTTCGAGTTCAGTTCCTACAGTATCTCTGTGACACTGATCCATGGATTAAACAAACCTGTGACAATTCGTGTTGCCTTTCTCTGTATACGTTCAATATCCCCAGTTAGTCCTATCTGGTATGGATCCTACACACTTGAGCAGTATTCTAGAACTGGTCACACAAGTTATCTTTTAAGCAATCTCCTTTGCAGACTGATTACATTTACCCATATTTTACAAATAAACCAAAGTCTCCCACCTGCTTTGCCCACAACTGATCCTATGTGATCATTCCATTTCATATCCCTACAAAGTGTTGCACCCAGGTGTTTTGTACGAGTTGGCCAATTCCACTCACTTATAGTATAGTTTTTGTTTTGTGAAGTACACAATTTTATATTTTTGATCATAAAAGAAAACTGCCAAATCTTTGCACCACTTTGAAATCTTACCAAGATCTGACTGAACATTTATGCAGCTTCTTTCGGAAAGTACTTGCATCATCTGCAAGCAAATCTGAGGTTACTAATAGTATCATCTGCGAGGTCATTAATATACAATGTGAACGGCAAGGGTCCTAACACACTTGCCTGGGACACACCAAAAGTTACTTCTACATCTGATGATTACTCTCCATCCAAGATAACATGCTGTGTTCTCCCTACCAAAAGTCCTCAATCCAGTCACAAATGTCACTTGATACCTCATATGATTGTACTTTTGACAATAAGTGCAGGTTCGGCACTGAGTCAAATGCTTTTTGGAAATCAAGCAGCATTTCATCTGCCTGGTTGCTTTGATCTAAGGCTTTCAATATGTCGTGTGAGAAAGTGTGAACTGGCTTTCATGTGGTCAATATTTTCAAAATCCATACTGCTTAGCATTGAGGTGGTCATTCTGTTCAAAATACCTCATTATGTTTGAGCTCATAATACGTTCTGAGATTCTGTAACAAATCAATGTCAAGGACATTTGACAGTAGTTTTGTGTGTCACTTCTACCACCCTTCTTGTAGACAGGCTCGATCTGAGCTTTTTTCCAGTTTTTTATTTGAGAGATTGACGATAGATTATAGTTAGAAGGGGGGCCTACTCAGCCCCAAATTCAGTGTAGAATCAGACAGCGATTCCATTGGGGCCTGCACCTTTGTTCAATTTTAACAATTTCAGCTATTTCTCAACATCCCTGACACTAATACTTATTTCATTCACGTTTTCAGTGGTACGAGGATTAAATTCAGGGAAATTCACTTGTGTTTCCTTTGTAAAGGAACATTTGAAAATGTAGTTAAGCAATTCAGCTTTTGTTTTGTTATCCTCAATTTCAGTTTCTGTCTCACTCACTATGGACTGGACACTAACTTTGGTGCCACTAACAGCAGTAACTTATGGCCAGAATTTTTTGGGTTCTGTGAAAGATCATTTGACAATATTCTGCTACAGTAATCACTGAAGGCAACATGTAACATCCATTACATTATCAAAAGGAGTCAAATACAAAAAACCTTTATTGCTATCTCAATTGTGTTACCACATCAATCACCATTTCTTCAATATGTCCACAACGTTTCCTCCCCAAAATAAGAGCTGTTTCAAAAATTGAAGACCAATATGCTAAATGACAGTTAAGAACTATTCTCCATGCCCAAGGAGGAATGAAATGAAATTTCTCCTTCAGTGCATCGAACTTTGTCAAAAGCCACCCCTGAAAATTATACACTGCAGTTTTAAAGATTACTCACTGATGACCTAATGTGAAAAGTTACTTGTGCAAATACTCCTTTCTGAATTCATTCTTCAAATATGGACTGTACAGAAGAACATTCCTCAAGTCTTTCAAGCATAAGCTGGAATTACTCACCCAAAAGCCCATTCTGTACACAGAATTTACACAAGCTGCATGGAGAAATTCTCCCACTCGTCTTTGTGTCACCTTACAAGAATCAAATTAATGCGTGAGATGTGCACATCGGGTGTCACTGAAATGGTGTAAATTTGTGGCACCTGTTACAGTTACAGTGCGCAACACTGAAATTTTCAAAGAATACATATAAAATTAATGAAAATGTTTACAACAAACAATGGAAAATCCAACATGGAATAATGACAATATTATGAAATGGATAGATTGCTACTAACCATACAGCAGAGATGATGAATTGCAGACAGGCACAACAAAACGACTGTCAGAAAGTAAGCTTTCGACCAAAAAGGCCATCGTAAAGGTTCCGTAATGTGAGGTACAACAGCCGTAAGTGTTTTATACAGTGGATTTTAACCATCAGCTGTTTATTAGGAAAAAACCTGTGATGCCTGTCTGTCTGATATGAGATATGACTGTCAGTATTGTAGGACAAATTATGTCAGGTGTTTGTACAATTTCACTTGATAATGTTGATACCGTTTAACTTGAAAGAAATATGGGAAGCTTTCAACTAGTCTGTTGTGCCATACATCCAGGATGATGGTTAATAACCGAAACTGATGAAAGCTTTTTTTAAAAAAAAAAAAGCTTACTTGTTTGACAGTCTACTTCTTGTGCCAGTCTGCGAATCAGCATCTTCGCTATATGGAAAGTAGCAATCTATCCTTTTCGTAACATTTCCGTGAACGACAATGTTTCTAATAAGAAACCGCATGCAGATACAAACACAATCAAGTGACAGAAGTACTCTGTTTCCGATAGCCTTCATATTCCATTCGTACTGCTCTGCCCCTTTCCATTAGTTCTAGGGTCCTGATTGACTTTCCTTCCTTATCCTTGACCAGATCTTTTTCCTTCCCTCTCTTTTCCCATTCGAAGTTCTGTGCAGTGAAAATACTAAATGGGCAGTGCATAATTATTTTTCTCACTCTCCTTGATCAGGTATGTGTAAACATGGACAAGTGTACATCAGAAAACTTTGATACCGGCTATAGTGACCACCTTTCGCAATTACTAATCATACCTGTAAATCACATTTCGACCAGTATAGAAAACGTCACCCATAAAAGAATTTATAGTAGGGAAAATATTGAACACTTCCAGTACCTAATCAGCGAACAATCTTGGAGAGAAGTATATGATACCTGTAGTACCAACGAAAAGATGGAAAATTTTTTGAACATTTTCAAGTATAACTTTGACATAGCCTTTCCACAAAGGAAAGTGATTTCCAAAAGCACAGACAGATTCAAAAACTGGATTACATCAGGCATTAGAGCACCTCGAAAAAGGAAGCGGGAACTTTTTCTGCAGTCAAAAACTCACAGCAATCCAGAATTTATTAATTATTTCAAAAAATAAAAGTTAGTTTTTAAACGGGTCATAAAAAAGGCAAAAATTCAGGAAAATGACAAATATATTATGAAGTCATCCAATAAAACTAAGTCCATGTGGAAAGCTGTGCAGGATCTTACAGGGAAGAAGACAGCTCACAAAAATATTGTGATATCATATGATGGCAAGAATGTCACTAACCCTAGGGCAGTTGCAAACAGTTTCAATTCTTATTATGCAACTGTTGCTGGAAAATTAGTGAAGGAAAAATTTGGAAATCCACCTAATACAACATGTAAAGAACTTTCATCTATACAAATAAATAATATATCCATGTTCCTCAGTCCAATAAGCCCAACAGAGCTCCTAAATACCATTAATTCACTGAAGAGTAAGTATTCAGCTGGTACTGATGATATTCCAGATTATATTATAAAAATAACAGCCCGACAAATACATTCGCCTTTATTGGACATATGCAATTCATCCTTATCTACATCCATACTCCGCAAGCCACCTGACGGTGTGTGGCGGAGGGTACCCTGAGTACCTCTATCGGTTCTGCCTTCTATTCCAGTCTCATATTGTTCGTGGAAAGAAGGATTGTCTGTATGCTTCTGTGTGGGCTCTAATCTCTCTTGATTTTATCCTCACGGTCTCTTCGCGAGATACATGTAGGAGGGAGCAATATACTGCTGGACTCTTCGGTGAAGGTATGTTCTCGAAACTTTAACAAAAGCCCGTACCGAGCTACTGAGCATCTCCCCTGCAAAGTCTTCCACTGGAGTTTATCTATCATCTCCGTAATGCTTTCGCGATTACTAAATAATCCTGTAACAAAGAGTGCTGCCCTGTGTTGGATCTTCTCTATCTCTTCTATCAACCCTATCTGGTACGGATCCCACACCGCTGAGCAGTATTCGAGCAGTGGGCGAACGAGTGTACTGTAACCTACTTCCTTTGTTTTCGGACTGCATTTCCTTAGGATTCTTCCAATGAATCTCAGTGTGGCATCTGCTTTACCAACGATTAACTTTATATGATAATTCCATTTTAAATCACTCCTAATGCCTACTCCCAGATAATTTATGGAATTAACTGCTTCCAGTTGCTGACCTGCTATTTTGTAGCTAAATGATAAGGGATCTATCTTCCTATGTATTTGCAGCACATTACACTTGTCTACATTGAGATTCAAGTGCCATTCCCTGCACCATGCGTCAATTCGGTGCAGATACTCCTGCATTTCAGTACAATTTTCCATTGTTACAACCTCTCAATATAGCACAGCATCATCTGCAAAAAGCCTCAGTGAACTTCCGATGTCAGCCACCAGGTCATTTATGTATATTGTGAACAGCAACGGTCCCATGACACTCCCCTGTGGCACACCAGAAATCACTCTTACTTCGGAAGACTTCTCTCCATTGAGAATGACATGCTGCGTTCTGTTATCTAGGAACTCCTCAATCCAATCACACAATTGGTTTGATAGTCCATACGCTCTTACTTTGTTCATTACTGACTGTACCTGCAAAACACATTTCGACCAGTATAGAAAACGTCACCCATAAAAGAATTTATAGTAGGGAAAATATTGAATACTTCCAGTACCTAATCAGTGAACAATCTTGTGGTGTCTTCCCTCAGCAACTGAAAATGGCAAAAGTAATACCCCTATATAAAAAGGTGGTCATCAATGTATGGGTAACTATAGGCCTGTGTCTCTATCGCCAGGGTTTTCGAAAATTATTGAAACAGTGTTCCTTTCAAAACTAATTACACTCTTCGACAAGAATAATATTATTTCTGGATGTCAACATGGCTTCTGACCACAGCAATCAATTGAAACAGACACTTTCAATCTGATAAACCATGTCTTAAATGCACCACAGAAATATCTCAGGTTTATTCTTGGATCTAACAAAAGCTTTTGATGTGATTGATCATTCTATACTCCTGAGGAAACTTGAATGGTATGGTGTAAGAGTGTGCCAAATCAGTGGATTGAATCATATTTGGAATATCACTCTCAGGTAACTGAAATTAAGTACATGGAAGGAAATGAACTCCAGGTACACCTTCCAGAACCATGTGGACTAAGTCATGTTGTTCCACAGGGCTCCATTTTAGGTCCCTTTCTTCTTTTGTTCTACATTAATGATTTCCCATCACACATTAGGGATTCTGAACCAGTACTGTTTGCAGATGACACCAGTAAATTGATTGATGGGAATAAATAAGAAAATCTTACCGCATCTGCAAAAGATACTACAAAAAGTGTGTCTGAATAGTTTACCAGAAACAGGCTAATAGTTAATCCCCAAAAAACGGTACTCATGAATTTCCACACTGATCAAAATAAAAATCCAGCACAACCTGTAATATGTATAGGTAACCAAAACATTAGTGCTGTCAATGAAACTAAATTTCTTGGGATTCATATCCAAGAGAATCTTAAATGGAGCACTCATATCACATCCCTAAATTCAAAACTAGCAAAAATGAGCTATGTAGTAAGAATTCTCTGCAACAATACTGAAGTAGGGTATCATTTTCTGGGGAAATGTACACCAGGCCATAACAGTTTTCAGGAAACAAAAGGCTATTATAAGAATAATAAAACGAGTGAGCAGCAGAAAACCATGCAAACCTTTCTTTAAAGATCCTACCCTTTCCCTCCATTTATATACTGGAAGTAGTCATGCATGTCAAAAAACGCATACTGAGAAAAGAAAACCTTTTTCCTCAAAACAAAAGTGTCCATGATTACAGTACCAGGTCAGACAGTGACATACATGTTAATCATTGTAACACCACATTATGCCAAAAAGATGTATATCATGCTGGAACAAAACTTTACAACTGATTACCAAGCCATATAAAATTTCTTCCTGAACTACAAAGCTTTAAAAAGTCTGTGACAGCCTACCTTCTGAAAAACTGCTACTATTAAATCTCACAGTATCTTATGCAAGAAAAAAATGTAATTTGTATCTTTAATTGTAGAAAAAAGTTATAAATATACGGTATTTCAGAAATTTGTAATTATTAACTGTATAGATCCAATTTGTCATAAAAATTTTAATCATGTATGTTTAACGTTTGAAAAATCAATAGCTAAAAAAGGTTTTCTGTCCAACATCCTGTGTACAATATATGTACTGAAAAAGAGATTTATATGGACAAATAAATAAATAAGGTATTGCATGAGGATTCTTAAAGCAAATGTGAATGTATTTAAATTTTTATTTACATTATTTAGTTCATCTGTCATTTCAGGTTTCCCTGAATATGTATGTGCATAAAAAGTTTTTCTATTAATGCAAGGAGGATTTTCCATGCAGTGAATTTATTGCAAGCCTGTTAGTTCTCAAACATCATTTAATCGTGGTTACGACGACTCCGCCATCTAATTAGGTCGGAACGGACCCTTCAACAAGGTCACACACCTATACTATCTTCTCCTCATTAAAATCGCGTTGGATTAACTGTAACGTTCTCTAACGCCTGCGGTATTTATATGGTTGACTTTATTATATTAAGCTGTCGTATCCTGTAATATTGTAAAATGATCCTTGGGCAAAATAATTCCTGGCACTGAACGTACTCTATACTTGCAATTTACACAATTTTCATTTCTGTATACATTTGCTCCGCGCAATAGAGTTTTTTTTTTACTGTCTCTACTTACTGACTCTACTTTTGCAATATTATTCTTTAAAGGTAGTTTACAGACAAATTCTGACTAAGAAGTTGAGTTTCAACCCGAGCATGTTATAACAATTTGGCATACGACGGTAAACGATAATTTGAAACCAACAGAAAGGAAATTCGTTAATTAAAGAAAACTTGTATCTGTGTGGGGGATTCGAACGTATATGCTCCTGGGGAGAAAACCAGTCTCGACCAAACTGCTACATGCAATAAACAGATTTTTCATCTTATTAAGGTAAGAAATGTTTCTCAGGAGAGAGCCAAAGATTAACTTCCATATCGTATTCCATGAACATATGTACGATTTCTGGATGAATCATTCGTAAAAGGTGAAAGTAATTACGGATTGCATTAGGCTCTACAGGGAATATGGATTTTATTTAATATTCTATCATAGGATGGAACGGAAACTCAGAAACATCACAATGAACAACTACCTCTGCTGTAAGGTCCACGGAAATCTGGAATATCAGCATTTAGAACCCAAACAATCTTAAAATGTTTGTATCACAAGGCTCTTACAAATGATACGACAAACATTATTAGCAGAGTATATTTGAAATGTACATTGCTTCCCCTACCTTTACTTTATCAACCACAAGACGATTGCAAAACATTTCTGTTTCGAATGCTTCACTTCATAAACATTAGATTACGTCTAATTCACGAGTGATGCCTTCCGATAAACACTTAATGACAGTGCCCATTTACAGAAAATCATGCACTTTAGGGTACATATACAGAGAGTAACATATGTCTACAGACAGCAAATCCTCCCGGTACGTTGCGCTCTGCGTATCTCGGGTTTGCAGGTCCTAGCGCTTCCCGGCGGCAGACATCGAAAGCTTCAGCGGCCCTTACACGATCAATAATACAGGACGGTCTCCCTAGACCGCCCAATAATATTGTGGTTCAACGAAAAAAAAAAAAAGAAAAGAAATATATGATGGGATACTGAATAATGGGATGCGAACCCTCAGCTTTGCGAAATGACGTCAAAGCTGCAACAGATGATGCATTTCAAAGACATGGACGAAAGTTGAGAAACAAAAGTGATGTAGCACATAGAAAACAGATCGTGGACATACACCACCTATATCTATATTTCGAATGCTTTTTTCGCAGTAGAAAGTCCTAGTACCCTATTTTTCAGTTGGTCAAAGTAGGTAAACTGATGGATGGGACATTAGTGTAGCAAAAAACATACGTAAAATTGGCATGGGAATACTTCAGGTGATGTACTGGGTGATTCACGAAGAAATGCAAATATTTCAATATGTTATTCTACAAGTAAGACTAAGGAGAACAGTTCCTATAAACATAGGTCCGCAAATGTTTAGACACACAGTTACAGCTAATAAAAGATTTTGCCTGAAATTTAGCAACTTAGCTAATGTGAATCCATCGCAAAACTATACGAGGTTAAAGCAAAGCACGATTTCCATTTATTTTGTTGTTATTGATCTAGTGAATCTAATAAAACATGTCCCAGACATGTACATGCAGTAGTTTTCCAGAACATCCAGAGAAGCAAAGAAATAATTTCGTAAAATTTTTAATTTATTAACTATTTGGCCCAATTTGTTTTTTAAATTCCAGCCAATTGCACAAAGTTCTCGGGTCTAGTGATACAGGGGGATACAACACGTCGGCTTTGACCAATGACGTCAGAATTGGCCAGAGAGAATTTATTACACAGATGAAGGAGCAGACAAGAATGTTCAGAAACAAAGGAATACAAGAGACGAAAAATATAGTTGACATACATAAAGGCTAGTAGTATTTTCACGTTAAGGATATCGCGTGGTTGTATCGTATTATTTCTCTGGAAAATGAAAGGGGAAAAATTGATGGAAAATATTGGTAGCATAGAGTACATCACGTCACATATATATTCATTCGAACTGTATTACTTAAGTACAACGGGATACAAGATTCGCGTACGTCGATTTATTCGTTTTCACTAGCATTGGTGTCCTGTTGTTCAGTTGCACTATGTATCCCGTGCTTCACTAAACCCTGTTCTTACGTAGATATTAGTACTATCGATGGACGAACGAGCTACGTACATAATATTTGTATCCCATACTTCCGCTGACCTTTATATTTGTACACTGCTAACGGAAACGTGGAAATGGTACGTACGTTACATTTGCAACCTGTACCTCAGTTGAACTACGCGAAGAGGCAATAAGACGACACATATACAATTTGTATCCCGTACTGCACTATGGGGTACATTTTCTTTTCTTTTTTTTTTTTTTTTTTTTTTTTGTCTTCGATGCTAATAGTATCCCATTCTGTACCTGAGCTATATAGCCATACACAACATTTGTATCCTGCTCTCCAGTTGACATATATTGGTAAACATATCTCATCAATTTTACATATGTCGTTCTTTTAGAATACGTAGTGTCAGTGTGAAGGTCAGCTGAAGGACGGGATACAAATTTTAGTTGTGTCGGCCGTTTCGCCTTCAATATTGCTAGTACAGATACGAAAAAATCGTATTGATACTAGTGCTGAGAAACGAAATAAGAACGACAGCTGCGAAATTTCTGTTACGTACTGGACTACACGAAAACATACGTATTGGTGTAATATAATAATGAAATATGAAAAAATAGACAAATGCAGTAAAAGAAGAAAATGGAAAAGTGAACTTACCAGACAGGAACTTCCTAAAAGAACCGAAGCTCGCCTAGAAAGACATCAACAAAAATCACATACCCACATAGACAACAAACACAACATTACGAAAACACACACACACACACGCATACATACCAACACATTCACTCCCACCCACCATCCTAATGTGAAATTAGCTAACATATTTCAGACGGTACATTTGACCAGCATGTTTAACAACTCATTTAAACGGGCAATATGTTTGGGGAATACTGTGTCTCCATGAAAATTCGTCTATGTGACTTTGAAGTGTGAAATTCTGGCGTTTCCCCTCCCTACAAGAGATTTCACAGCTGACCAATAACCCTCTATGCTATTTGTGCAAGCCCCTACGCTTGTGGACAATGATCTGAACTCAATATTTTGATTAACTATGAGATGCTGATAACCCCTTTCCCCTAAATCCTATATGAAGAAAACCCGTCTGAAATTACAATGGAACCCTCTGCAACGCGATCTTCAGTTAAGCTGACCAAAACTCCCGTCTTTCGATTGGGTACTACTTTAAACACTACATCCTCACACTCTTGACCTTAAACCAAATCCCCCCCCCCCTTTACACATAATCCCACCGGAGGTTACCCCCTATTGTACTTCCTTTTGCCAAAATGCGACCCATCAGTTTCGACCATAACACCTCCACCTCCCCCCTATATTTCATGTACTCCTCACACACTTCCTTACAAAAAGAATACCAATCCACAACTGTACGCTTACTCACACGACGTTCATGCACACACAGCCAGACGGGATATCTCAAACATCAACAGTAAGTGATTTTTAAATGTCTCTCAAGGCGAGCTTAGATTTTTCGAACCACGTCCCTCTTCTAATGGGTCGCCACAACCTATCTCTTGCTGCAGCGCCGTAAGAATAAGTCGTGAGTACGGCGACGAGATACACTTGTGAGGCTCATATCTTCGCTGCACTCACGACATCGAACATAGTTAGCAACGAGACCACACATTTGCAAAAAACAAATCGTGTCTTCGCCACAGGTTCATCGGAACAGATAAATCCATACCTACAAACGAAAATGAGGTACTAACAGTTGTTCTAAAATAAGAAACTAATAGTCCAGATTACCTCAATATCGTTAAGAATGTTATTAAGTACCGAATGAATTGGAAACAACCAATAAATTTAATAATTGCATACGAAGAATATTTTCAGCAACATGTAGCGATCTCTTTTAAAATCACATTCAATTATTTTAATGTACAATGATAGCGCTTATCCGGAACACAGAACTGTTTTATTATCTATGACGTAATTGGTCAAAGCCGACGGGTTGTATCCCCTGCTTCACTAGACACAAGTTTTCAATAGAAGTTGTAGTGAATTTAATTTTGGAAAAATTATGGTAATAACGCTAACTGAAACTGTACTATTGTGTCAGATAATCTGCTTTTATTAATACCATAGCTCACGTGAATACATGTTAAACCGAGAAAACAAAGTTCAAGGTTAAGGAAGTTGTACAGTGTACATACAATTTCACAATACATTCACAATAAATGTTCAAAAATGTCTCCACCGAGTTCAATGCATTTAGCTGCACGTGTATAAACAGATTTAATGACATAAAATTTCTATGTTCTTAATAGAAAGTAAACAAATTTACACTACTGGCCATTAAAATTGCTACACCAAGAAGACATGCAGATGATAAACCGGTATTCATTGGACAAATATCTTATACTTGAACTGACATGTGATTACATATTCACACAATTTGGGTGCATAGATCCTGAGAAATCAGTACCCAGAACAACCACCTCTGACCGTAATTACGGCCTCGATACGCCTGGGCATTGAGTCAAACAGAGCTTGGATGGCGTGTACAGGTACAGCTGCCCATGCAGCTTCAACACGATACCACAGTTCATCAAGAGTAGTGACTGGCGTATTGTGACGAGCCAGTTGCGCGGCCACCATTGACCAGACATTTTCAGTTCGTGAGAGATCTAGAGAATGTGCTGGCCAGGGCAGCAGTCGAACATTTTCTGTATCCAGAAAGGCCCGTACAGGACCTGCAACACGCGGTCGGGCATTATCCTGCCGAAATGTAGGGTGTCGCAGGGATCGAATGAAAGGTAGAGCCACGGGTCGTAACACATCTGAAATGTAACGTCCACTGTTCAAATTGCCGTCAATGCGAACAAGAGGTGACCGAGACGTGTAACCGATGGCACCCCATACCATCACGCCGGGTGATACGCCAGTATGGCGATGACGAATACAGGCTTGCAATGTGCGTTCTCCGCGATGTCGCCAATCATAGATGCGACCATCGTGATGCTGTAAACAGAACCTGGATCCATCCGAAAAAATGACGTTTTGCCATTCGTGCATCCAGGTTCGTCATCGAGTACACCATCGCCGGCGCTCCTGTCTGTGATGCAGCGTCAAGGGTAACCACAGCCGTGGTCTCCGAGCTGATAGTCTACTGATAGTCTACGCTGCTGCAAACGTCGTCGAACTGTTCGTGCAGATGGTTGTTGTCTTGCAAACGTCCCCATCTCTTGACTCAGGGATCGAGACGTGGCTGCACGATCCGTTACAGCTGTGCGGATAAGATGCATGTCATCTCGACTGCTAGTGACACGAGGCCGTTAGGATCCAGCACGGCGTTCCGTATTACCCTCCTGAACCCACCGATTCCATATTCTGCTAACAGTCATTGGATCTAGACCAACACGAGCAGCAATGTCGCGATACGATAAACCGCAATCGCGATAGGCTGCAATCCGACCTTTAGCAAAGTCGGAAACGTGATGGTACGCATTTCTCCTCCTTACACGAGGCATCACAACAACGTTTCACCAGGCAACGCCGGTCAACTGCTGTTTGTGTATGAGAAATCGGTTGGAAACTTTGCTCATGTCAGCACGTTGTAGGTGTCGCCACCGGCGCCAACCTTGTGTGAATGCTGTGAAAAGCTAATCATTTGCATATCACAGCATCTTCTTCCTGTCAGTTAAATTTCGCATCTGTAGCACGTCATCTTCGTAGCAATTTTAATGGCCGGTAGTGTACTTATATAACAATCCTTGCTTCTCTGGACGTTCTGGAAACTACTGCAGATACACGTCTAGGACATGTTTTATTAGATTCTCCAGACCAATAACAACAAATTAAGTAGAAATCGTATTTTACTTCAACATCGTACTGTTTTGCGATGGCTTCATATTAGCGAAGTTCCTAAATTTCAGGAAAAATCTTTTACTGGCCCAACTCTGTATCTAAACGTTTGCAGACCTATGTTTATATGAACTTTTTTCTTTAATTTTACTTGTAGAATTACGTATTAAAATATTTGCATATATTCGTGAATCACCCTGTATGTATACGTTGTTTCCTGTACTTCAGTTGACCTATATATGAAGGGCTTATTTCAATAGTGGTACAAGTCCATTTTTGTTCAAATTGAGATACAGAGCCCTAAAGTTAAATGAGCGCTGAAAAATCTGCAGTTGAGATACCAGAAATATTCAAGCGTATGGCTTCTTGCTGGAGATGAACCTTCCTTTCTGTTTGTTTGGCTCATTAATTTCAGAAGCGTTATAGACCGAAAAGTGGAGGTAATGGACTTGTACCACTATTGAAATAAGCCCTTCATATGTGAACTGAAGTACAAGATACAATTTTAATGTATGTCGATGTTTTGGCTAGTACTAGTATCAACTGGAGAATAGGATGCGAAGCCAAAAAAAGCGAGAAACGTAAAATTTGTATCCCATACTTCAGTTGACGTACATATTTCAATTGAAGAATAGGACACTAGTATTAGCGAAGACGAAAAAAGCGACATACGTAAAATTTGTATCCTGTACTTCACTTGACCTATATAAGTCACTGAAGAATACGTACGATACGATCTGAAGTACAAATGCCAGTGTTATGCATGCTTTTTTGCTTTCGGTGGTAGTTCAGTTGATCTACATAGTACAGGATACGAATCAGTTGCAAAGAAAACAGCAGTCGAAAGCCTTATTATCAGACAAAGGTATAATTCAAATTGTGAGGACAAATGATTTTAAAGTTACCAGAAGTGACAAGAAGCATACACAGTATCCATCTCTTAACAACACATTAACTTATTTTTATTTACGATTATAGCCGATTTATTCAAATGGTTCTAATGGCTCTGAGCATATGGGACTTAATTTCTGAGGTCATCAGTCCTCTAGAACTTAGAATTACTTAAACCTAACTAACCTAAGGACATCACACACACCCATGCCTGAGGCAGGATTACAACCTGCGACCGTGGCGGTCGCGCGGTTCCAGACTGAAGCGCCTAGAACCGCTCAGCCACACCGGCCGGCCCGCCGATTTATTACACTACTGGCCATTAAAATTGCTACACCAAGAAGAAATGCAGATGATTAACGGGTATTCATTGGACAAATATATTATACTAGAACTGACATGTGATTACATTTTCACGCAATTTGGGTGCATAGATCCTGAGAAATCAGTACCCAGAACAACCACCTCTGGCCGTAACGGCCTTGATACGCCTGGCCATTGAGTCAAACAGAGCTTGGATGGCGTGTACAGGTACAGCTGCCCATGCAGCTTCAACACGATACCACAGTGCATCAAGAGTAGTGACTGGCGTATTGTGACGAGCCAGTTGCTCGGCCACCATTGACCAGATCTGGAGAATGTGCTGGCCAGGGCAGCAGTCGAACATTTTCTGTATCCAGAAAGGCCCGTACAACACCTACAACATGAAGTCAAGCATTATTCTGCTGAAACTTAGGGTTTCACAGGGATCAAATGAAGGGTAGAACCACGGCTCGTAACACATCTGAAATGTAACGTCGACTGTTCAAACTGCCGTCAATGCGAACAAGAGGTGACCGAGACGTGTAACCGATGGCACCCCATACCATCACGCCGGGTGATACGCCAGTATGGCGATGACGAATACATGCTTCCAATGTGCGTTCACTGCGATGTCGCCAAACACGGATGCGACCATCATGATGCTGTAAACAGAACCTGGATTCATCCGAGAAAGTGACGTTATGCCATTCGTGCACCCAGGTTCATCGTCGAGTACACCATTGCAGGCACTCCTGTCTGTGATGCAGCGTCAAGGGTAACCGCAGCCACGGTCTCCAAGCTGATAGTCCGTGCTGCTGCAAACATCGTCGAACTGTTCGTGTAGATGGTTGTTGTCTTGCAAACGTCCGCCTCTGTTGACTCATGGATCGAAACGTGGCTGCACGATCCGTTACAGCCATGCGGATAAGATGCCTGTCATCTCGACTGCTAGTGATACGAGGCCGTTGGGATCCAGCACGGCGTTATGTATTACCCTCCTGAACCCACTGATTCCATATTCTGCTAACAGTCATTGGATCTCGACCAATGTCGTGATACGATAAACTGTAATTGCGATATACTACAATCCAACCTTTATCAAAGTCGGAAACATGATGGTGCACATATCTCTTCCTTACACGAGGCAGCACAATAACGTTTCACCAGGCAACGCCGGTCAACTGCTGTTTGTGTATGAGAAATCGGTTGTAAACTTTCCTCATGTCAGCACGTTGTAGGTGTTGCCACCGGCGCCAGCCTTGTGTGAATGCTCTGAAAAGCTAATCATTTGCGTCTCACTGCATCTTCTTCCTGTCTGTTAAATTTCGAGTCTGTAGCACGTCATCTTCGTGGTGTAGCAATTTTAATGCCCAGTAGTGTACTTTGGGGATCACTCATGTGGGCGTCCACGGGTCCAGTGCAGCTTATGCAAGGCACTGTGACAGCCAACGAGTATTATACACCAGTTGCAGAGGCATTCTTCAGCAGGATAATGCGTCTTGTTCCAAGGCCGGGAGTGTGATGGAGTGGTTTGAGAAACATGGTGGCCAGCTCCAATTCATGTGCTGGCCCCCAACTCGCCAGATCTGAACCTGATCGAACACATTCAGGATGTGATCAAATCTGGTATCAGAGCTCATCGCCCCCTTCCGGGGATTAGGCGACTTGTGTGGGCAGAAATGTTGCCAACTGTCTCCTATGTCCCCGTGCTTCTATGCCACGACGCTTTGCCACTGTATCCGTGCCAAAGGTGGACACTCTGGCTATTAGGTAGGTGATCATAAAGTGTGGGTACAAAATGTTCTTGTATAGCTCGTGCATGGAGGCTATAATGGGGTAGCAGCTTATTCTTAGCTTGTGATGCAAAAACAAACAGTCAGAGTTGTAACTATAATTGATGTTTATTTAGTCAGTGACTGTTCTCAGGCCACACCCATTCTCAAATCGATTAATGTTTGCCAATCAAAATATCCGTCAATATAGCAGGAAAGAGAGGGTGTTTCATCCCAACATTGGAGGCTTTGAGAACTGGGCGTAGCCCGAACCGGTCACCGATTAAATAAACATCCATTTTATTTGCAGCTCTTGGCTGTCTCTGTTTCTATCACAAAATGTCCTATTTTACATCATATACTGACTATATTAAGTCGGGTGATGCTGAGGGAATTAGATTAGGAAATGAGACACTTAAAGTAGTAAAGGAATTTTGCTATTTGGGGAGCAAAATAACTGATGATGGTCGAAGGAGAGAAGATATAAAATGTAGACTGGCAATGGCAAGGAAAGCGTTTCTGAAGAAGAGAAATTATTTAACATCGAGTATAGATTTAAGTGTCAGGAAGTCATTTCTGAAAGTATTTGTATGGAGCTTGTGGTACAATTTGACTAGGAGAATGGATCGGTTGGTAGGACATGTGTTGAGACATCAAGGGATCACCAATTTAGTATTGGAGGGCAGCGTGGAGGGTAAAAATCGTAGAGGGAGACCAAGATATGAATACACTATAAGCAGATTCAGAAGGATGTAGGTTGCAGTAGGTACTGGGAGATGAAGAAGCTTGTACAGGATAGAGTAGCATGGAGAGCTACATCAAACCAGTCTCAGGACTGAAGACCACAACAACAACAACAACAACAACTGACTATACCAGGTTAGTGGGAACTGTAAATTGGTACCAACTGGAATCGTAAATTTTATGAGGGTTTAGTAATCTGGAGTTATAATGCTTGAGACATAGTGATGGAAACATCATGCAATAATACATATACTGAACGATTATATTCGGGTTAGTATGTATACACGCACATCAATATCTATAAATACTTTTATTCATAATTTTATGGTAACTAATTTTTTAAAACGTCTTCGAGCAAGGAACCATACTATTCATTCGTAACACTTCTATTTTTGTACTCGTCGGCGCTAACGTCCCACTATTCCAGCAATTATTTATACATTTCACTGCATTCCAATATTAACGCTCTTTTGTATTGTTTTGAACTCGTTTTCAAAGCCACAACAAAACGAACATAGTTACGTCCACAGTTTACAATAGGCGAGAGACTGGCAAGGATAAATTGTCAATACATCTACATCTACGGGAGTGTCTCGTCGTGCCAATAAAACGAGCGGCTGCAATTACGTTTCAGACCGGAAACCGGCATCTTGTGACTAGCTGCTGTATACGCATGGTTGCAAAGACAGTTGAATGGCTGACGCGGAACTCTATGCTCGAGTGGAATATGATTGTATACTCGTGGCTACTTTTCTTCATTTTGATCCCTCAGTTATCTATATGCACTAAAACAATTAGCAAGTATACTAAAATAGCTGACGGCTTTTAAAGGGAAAATATGATGCTAATTACTAGAGACCGGATTATATGTGTCATAAAAACCTTAAAATATGCATGAAAAATGCGTGGAAAGTGTCGAAATATGCAAGATCAAATAATAAAAAAACATGGTAGTTAATGCGTGCATTATATCTCAAAGTCGAACCTGTGCATTTCAGTTACGACGCAGAGCGCCGGTCAGTACATTTAGAACGCTGATATCATTTTCTGAATACTTTCTGGTAGAGGTTAGGAAGGGGGCCTTTCAGGGATTCTTTTCTAAAAATTTCAAAAATGGGGACGCATACTGTGTCTCAAGAATTGTTCCTTCTGTGCCATTGTTGTCGGTAACAAGTGGATGCGATGAGAATGAGTCGCAGTGAAACAATCGATATGTACAAGACCAACTTCTAAATATATCACAAGCAGAGAGGGCACGTTCAAAAACTACGCAATATTTTATTTAAAAAAAACAACACACAATCTAGAATTGTTTGAACAGTATGAATTTTTAATTAATACTATTGGACCAAAGCATCATTTACAATTTATTTTAGGCGTTTCTACTACTCTAAACATAAACGATGTTCAGTAGTAAAATTGTGTCTTCGATCACTCAAAACATTTTTATAAGCAGAAAAGGAACATTCTACGTCAACTGAGTTAACTGAACAGTGTTTGAATTTGGGTGCTATGTTGGCGCTTATTGTTTCCCGTAAACGTTCACCCACCCCATTAATAAAACTACCAATTTGGCACAAGAGTTCAAAGCATGGGTTATTGTTTAAAATGTTTTCAAGCTTTTCTTTAAGTTTTCTTGGGAAACCTCTGGCAATGAGAAGGTCACTAGAATAATTTTATTCATTAAATGAACTAATTCATTCAACGTCAAACCTTGAGTTTCAAGCTTTTTAAATACTTGCAGGTATGTGGGAAAAATGAGAGCTGATCACAGCAATGTCTTTTTTAATATCGGACTCATTAAAAGCTTCCTTGCATTGGCAAACAATCAAAGCCTCCGTACTATCGAAGTCGTTTAGGCTACTACCCCACTAATGGCCTCAGAATGTTCATTGTAAAACAACACAGCTTCGACCCACGTACCCCAATGGGTTCCCACTGGTTCGGGAGGTAAAGGCACGTTTGGTATTTCTTCTTTGTACGTCTTGTTGCGAGCAGGAGCCTTTAGAAACACTTTCTTTCTGGATGAAATCAGTACTTATTCAGCAAGGTTATGTACTCCATGAGCAAAGCACGTCACATGAATCAAATTGGGATAAAGTACTCTGAGGGTTTTTCCTGCTTTGATCATATAGGGAGCAGCATCTGAAATAAAGACAAACATCCTTTCATCTGCAGAAGATTCTTGAAATATTTTTCTAATACCATATTCAAAAATCTGGCGATCCTAGAATGATTTACTTTTTCAAGTTCTTTGCAGGTATCTAAATAGGAAGAAGAAGGCTCTTCTTTTAAAGCACCAACAATTAAATTTGCAATGTAACGGCCACAAGTTCCTGTAGTTTCGTCAACTGAATTCCAGATAATGCTGTCCTTGAGTTCATTGCGTCTTTCTTCCAAAACATTTACGTAAAGTGTCAGTATGTAATTTTAACGCAATGTTGATGCATCTGGTATGTTTCGATTCAAGCAATATTTGCGCAGAAAGCCTTTGAGGATGAGGTTTGTAAGTTTGTGAAGAGGAATATTGCTGGCAATGAATCCTTCACATAGGTCCACGTTAAATCGATCTTTTTGGTTACCTTTGGACGAATCGCTGCAGCTGCAACTTGCTGTTGTCAGAAGTCGTTGTCGTGGTCCTTTCTTCTGCATTCCTTGACGTGTTGGTCTATCTGAAACTTATTTTTTGCACGAAACATTTTTCTCGCAAACTCTACAATAAAAAACAATTCCGTCTTATGTAAATGTTCAAGATGGTCAGCTATCCACGAAACTACGTTTCTTTTTTCGGGCGGCATGGCGCACAACACGTTACACACTATACATCGTAAACACGTTCAACTGTGAACAAGTAAACAGAAGGCTAAGCTGAAAGGATGGACATGCGAATAAAGGCTTGCGTAGTTGAGTTGAATTGTTGCCGACGCGTACGGTGTGACAGTGGAGGGGATTAACTAGGGGTGCGGGCCCACGACCCAGGCCCCCATTACCGCACGAGTGGTAGACTGTGAAGAGCGGACAAACTGAACAGCTGGCCGGCGGCCATTAGAGTGGTAAACTGACGCGCGGAGTTCGAATATTTATATATCGCTTTTGGTCAAAAAATGAGGTAGGCCACAAACATAATGCCTCATTTCAATACGTTACTACAACATACTTTTTAATTTATGAACAAACAGCAACTAGTTACTGTTTATGCATTTATCTTACGTACTACGAGGTGCATTCAAGTTCTAAGGCCTCCGATTTTTTTTCTAATTAACTACTCACCCGAAATCGATGAAACTGCCGTTACTTCTCGACGTAATCGCCCTGCAGACGTACACATTTTTCAAATCGCTGACGCCATGATTCCATGGCAGCGGCGAAGGCATCTTTAGGAGTCTGTTTTGACCACTGGAAAATCGCTGAGGCAATAGCACCACAGCTGGTGAATGTGCGGCCACGGAGAGTGTCTTTCGTTGTTGGAAAAAGCCAAAAGTCACTAGGAGCCAGGTCAGGTGAGTAGGGAGCATGAGGAATCACTTCAAAGTTGTTATCACGAAGAAACTGTTGCGTAACGTTAGCTCGATGTGCGGGTGCGTTGTCTCGGTGAAACAGCACACGCGCAGCCCTTCCCGGACGTTTTTGTTGCAGTGCAGGAAGGAATTTGTTCTTCAAAACATTTTCGTAGGATGCACCTGTTACCGTAGTGCCCTTTGGAGCGCAATGGGTAAGGATTACGCCCTCGCTGTCCCAGAACATGGACACCATCATTTTTTCAGCACTGGCGGTTACCCGAAATTTTTTTGGTGGTGATGAATCTGCGTGCTTCCATTGAGCTGACTGGCGCTTTGTTTCTGGATTGAAAAATGGCATCCACGTCTCATCCATTGTCACAACCGATGAAAAGAAAGTCCCATCCGTGCTGTCGTTGCGCGTCAACATTGCTCGGCAACGTGCCACACGGGCAGCCGTGTGGTCGTCCGTCAGCATTCGTGGCACCCACCTGGATGACACTTTTCGCATTTTCAGGTCGTCATGCAGGATTGTGTGCACAGAACCCACAGAAATGCCAACTCTGGAGGCAATGTGTTCGACAGTCATTTGGCGATCCCGCAAAACAATTCTCTCCACTTTCTCGATCCTGTCGTCAGACCGGCTTGTGCGAGCCTGAGGTTGTTTCGGTTTGTTGTCACATGATGTTCTGCCTTCATTAAACTGTCGCATCTGTGAACGCACTTTCGACACATCCATAACTCCATCACCACATGTCTCCTTCAACTGTCGATGAATTTCAATTGGTTTCACACCACGCAAATTCAGAAAACGAATGACTGCACGCTGATCAAGTAAGGAAAACGTCGCCATTTTAAGTATTTAAAACAGTTCTCATTCTCGCTGCTGGCAGTAAAATTCCATCTGCCATACGGTGCTGCCATCTCTGGGATGTATTGACAATGAACGCGGCCTTATTTTTAAAAAAATGCGCATGTTTCTATCTCTTTCCAGTCCGGAGAAAAAAAATCGGAGGCCTTAGAACTTGAATGCACCTCGTACATGGAGTCTGCCGTAGCTAAATGTTATATACTGGACCCCTAGCATTTTTCGTAGTTCATTTACGATGGATGTACACAAAATGCATCACAATACTGGAAGGTTTGCCCACTATGTTAATAGATATTTTCCGACTCTACCTTGCTTTATGACGAGAAGTGCGTTATACACTCCTGGAAATTGAAATAAGAACACCGTGAATTCATTGTCCCGGGAAGGGGAAACTTTATTGACACATTCCTGGGGTCAGATACATCACATGATCACACTGACAGAACCACAGGCACATAGACACAGGCAACAGAGCATGCACAATGTCGGCACTAGTACAGTGTATATCCACCTTTCGCAGCAATGCAGGCTGCTATTCTCCCATGGAGACGATCGTAGAGATGCTGGATGTAGTCCTGTGGAACGGCTTGCCATGCCATTTCCACCTGGCGCCTCAGTTGGACCAGCGTTCGTGCTGGACGTGCAGACCGCGTGAGACGACGCTTCATCCAGTCCCAAACATGCTCAATGGGGGACAGATCCGGAGATCTTGCTGGCCAGGGTAGTTGACTTACACCTTCTAGAGCACGTTGGGTGGCACGGGATACATGCGGACGTGCATTGTCCTGTTGGAACAGCAAGTTCCCTTGCCGGTCTAGGAATGGTAGAACGATGGGTTCGATGACGGTTTGGATGTACCGTGCACTATTCAGTGTCCCCTCGACGATCACCAGTGGTGTACGGCCAGTGTAGGAGATCGCTCCCCACACCATGATGCCGGGTGTTGGCCCTGTGTGCCTCGGTCGTATGCAGTCCTGATTGTGGCGCTCACCTGCACGGCGCCAAACACGCATACGACCATCATTGGCACCAAGGCAGAAGCGACTCTCATCGCTGAAGACGACACGTCTCCATTCGTCCCTCCATTCACGCCTGTCGCGACACCACTGGAGGCGGGCTGCACGATGTTGGGGCGTGAGCGGAAGACGGCCTAACGGTGTGCGGGACCGTAGCCCAGCTTCATGGAGACGGTTGCGAATGGTCCTCGCCGATACCCCAGGAGCAACAGTGTCCCTAATTTGCTGGGAAGTGGCGGTGCGGTCCCCTACGGCACTGCGTAGGATCCTACGGTCTTGGCGTGCATCCGTGCGTCGCTGCGGTCCGGTCCCAGGTCGACGGGCACGTGCACCTTCCGCCGACCACTGGCGACAACATCGATGTACTGATGAGACCTCACGCCCCACGTGTTGAGCAATTCGGCGGTACGTCCACCCGGCCTCCCGCATGCCCACTATACGCCCTCGCTCAAAGTCCGTCAACTGCACATACGGTTCACGTCCACGCTGTCGCGGCATGCTACCAGTGTTAAAGACTGCGATGGAGCTCCGTATGCCACGGCAAACTGGCTGACACTAACGGCGGCGGTGCACAAATGCTGCGCAGCTAGCGCCATTCGACGGCCAACACCGCGGTTCCTGGTGTGTCCGCTGTGCCGTGCGTGTGATCATTGCTTGTACAGCCCTCTCGCAGTGTCCGGAGCAAGTATGGTGGGTCTGACACACCGGTGTCAATGTGTTCTTTTTTCCATTTCCAGGAGTGTATATGGCGTAGTGCTTTGTCAACTCACGACCATATTATCGAGTTTCAACCTAACTTAGACCATGGAAACACTACCGATCAGCCAGCTACAATAAACACGACTTCAGGCTGGCACCCAGTATTGCACTAGTCACAATTTTTACTTTGGAAGATGTACACCTCAGTTTGTATGTGTGGTCTTTTCATCAGTTTCTGAGCAACTTCATAGTCCCACAGAATGGAACATGTGAAATAAATAAACATTTGCACAAGTAAAATTTACGTAATTTGCAAGGAAACAACTTTCTTCAAAATGATCGGAACATATAAAATGGTATTCTGTCGGTCGGAAATCTTGCCTCCTGACTGCGTGTAACCATTCTTGTAACAGCTGTGGTTTTGAGAAAGGAAACCTGCAAATAGACGCACGGACATTATGCTAATACCGTGTTACAAAAACATTTATTAAGCAAGTGCACTGACATACAAAACAACTTAAAATATCCACATATATGTGAAATGTAATATTCGTTCCTTTCTCGAATTTATTTGTACAATTAATCGCTGCACAACTCTTCACCATTGTACTTCTTTTGATTGGAATGAACAGACAGTAGAATTCCGAGTAACAAGTACTGTATGTACGCCCCAACAAATATACAACGTTGAATCAGGGTCTTCATAAACAACAATACTACACAGCATACCAGACTACAACCACTATAATGGCGCCCAGCCGAAGGTTCAAATTATCCCACGACTGCAGCGCCATAAGTGAGTCTAGTTATCTTTTACAAGGTCTTTGGCACGAGCATTGACTCTGTCTGCCTGTTCCTGTTCCTTTTCCATAATGATTTCGCTAGGCAGTGGGGTCTCGGTTAGCGATTGCACGCAGTTCTAGGTCGCGGTCAATCTGTGAGATATCTAAACTAGATCGAGCTAGAGTCCGCCCATCTAAATGTTTAAAACGGAGCAAAAATATGCACCGTTACTAGTTTGTAGTTAAAATATGCAATAACCTGTGAAAAATAGCCAAATATGCAAATGCGTATGCAATGTGTAGAAGCATATAATCCAGTCTCTACTAATTACATTTCAGTAGTGCTTAAGAAAGAAAGAGCATGATTGCTATTTTTGTAACACGTGTCTGACCCAGTTGTAGAAGTAGAGTCAACGTTAAACAGTAGGCAACATCTGCTGCAAACTAAATGGGTAAGTTAACTATCATTGTGCATTAAACATTGAGAAGTGTATTGTGGTATTGAAGCTTTTCTCCCAAAATTAATAAAAGCTAATACCGTACATTACTGGCCCATTAGAAATTACTTTAAATAGAGTTATTGAGATATTATCACCTATACCAATAAACTACTTAACACTGTTCAAATGGCTCTGAGCACTATGGGACTCAACATCTGTGGTCATAAGTCCCCTAGAACTTAGAACTACTTAAACCTAACTAACCTAAGGACATCACACACATCCATGCCTGTGGCAGGATTCGAACCTGCGACCGTAGCAGTCACGCGGTTCCTGACTGAGCGCCTAGAACCACTAGACCACCGCGGCCGGCCACTTAACACTGTATAGCTGTTTGTCTAAAACAAGTAAAAATCTTGAAATTTCATATACATTTCTTTGTTAGTGCCTGATGTATGACAGGAAACAATCATATTTTTCTAGGCAGCTGTATAACTGGCAAAGATAGTTCTTTGATATCTCACAACCAGTGAAGTTAAAAATACTGAGATTTATTCAGTCTAAAAGCGTGATCTAGATTACTGCCATATGTAGGGTCATGTCAATGTACATCACACCTTTGTGGAAACGACTCACTCAACTTCCGTTTGTTTCTGGAAGAAGACTTTTTTTTAGCATACAATAGTAATACAATTAATGTTGTAAATCACTGAGAAGGGTGGCCTGTATCATTCAGTCACGTATTTAATATTTCTTTGATAGCTCTGATTGTTCTCTTTTCCCATGAGAATACTGTTAGTCTACAGTATATTTCCACAGAAATTAATACAAAGAAGAAAATTCTAACAGAAGAAAATGTACACATGTAAGCAACTGTTTTTCACTTACAGTTGTTTCTAATTTGTTAATGGTAAAACCATTTTTAATAGCATGTTATATAACTGCTGAATGCATGCCTAACATGTCAGTTTGAGATCCAGCCCTCTGATAAGAGCATACTTATTAACTTCGTCACTGAGTTTGTGATGCAAAATGTAAAGAGCACCAGCTTCAATGTTTTTGAAAATATAGATGTCGTGTGAAAAAATAATGAATACTTGCTGTGCCTAATTACTTTCTCACCTTAAATATGGGGTCATATTCTGGGATAATTTGCCCATAGCTGAACAAGTTTTCACAATACAAAAAGAAACCATTAGAATCATAGAATACGGTACCAGGTCAGACACTGACATACATGTTAGCAATTGTAAGACCAAAATTGTGTACATCATGTAATAACAAAATTGCACAACAGATTGCCAACTGATCTACAAAACTTTAAAAAGTCTGTGACAACCTACCTACTGTAAACTTGCTACTATTCAAACTCACAGTGTCTTACGCAAAAAAAATGTAATTCAAACCTTTACTTATAACAATATGTTAAAATATACAGTATTTAATCAAATTTGTTATTATTAACTGCACAGATCGAACTATATAAAACTTTAAATGATGTTTGTTTGATGGCTGTAAAGCCAACAGCTAACGAGGTTTTCTGTCCAGTATCTTGTGTATGATATATGTACTGAAAAAGAGATTTATAAGGACAAATAAATAAATGAATAAATAAAAGGATGTAACCCAAGAATCTCCCGTGAGCCCCTGTTTAAGAGTTTAGGTATTCTACCTTCACTGTACATTTACATTATGGAGACACTTGTTTTTTTTTTTTTTTTTAACTAACGTAATGAGCAATGAACAACATACTACACTGAAGAGCCAAAGAAACTGGTACACTTGCTTAATATTGTGTAGGGCCCCAGCGAGCACGCAGAAGTGCCGCAACACGACGTGGCATGGACTCGACTGTCTGAAGTAGTGCTGGAGGGAACTGAAACCATGAATCCTGCAGGGCTGTCCATAAGTCCGTAAGAGAACGAGGGGGTGGAGATCTCTTATGAACAGCACATACCAAGGTATCCCAGATATGTTCAATAATGTTCATGTCTAGGGCGTCTGGTGGCCATCGGAAGTGTTTAAAATCAGAAGAGTGTTTCTGGAGCCACTCTGTAGCAATTCTGGACGTCTGAGGTGTCGCATTGTCCTGCTGAAATTGCCCAAGTCCGTCGGAATGCACAATGGGCATTCATAAACAGGTGATTAGACAGGATGCTTACATGTGTGTCACCCGTCAGAGTCGTATCTAGACATAGTCCCGTATCACTCCAATTGCACACGCCCCACAACCTTACAAATCCACCACCAGCTTGAACAGTCCACTGTTGACATGCAGGGTCCTTGAATTTATGAAGTTGTCTCCATATCTGTACATGTCCATCCACTCGATACAATTTTAAACCAGATGCATCCGACCAAGCAACATGTTTCCAGTCATCAACAGTCCAATGTCGGTATTGACGGGCCCAGACGAGGTGTAAAGCTTTGTGTCGTGCAGTCATCAAGGGTACATGAGTGGGCCTTTGCCTCCAAAAGTTCTTATCAATAATGTTTCGTGGAATGGTTCGGATGCTGATACTTACTGATGGTCCAGCATTGAAATCTGCAGCAATTTGCGGAAGGGTTGCACTTACATCAAGTTCAGGAGGCGCAACCATAGAATCGAGAAGTTCAATAAAATATTATTTTAACTGAAGTCAATTGCACGAAGCCAGTTCAAAAGTAAAAAAAGAACTTCATTCTCTCTATGCATAAGTGATTGCTATCGACATGCTGCCGTACAGAATTTCCGACCATCAAGGCTTGAAAAAATTTGTTTGTGCCTTAGACAGCTGATATCTGTTGCCAGATAAAAACCACACTTACATGTTTACTGATCTCAAAACTATAGGAAGAGATTAAACAATAACTTAGAGAAAGCCCTTACAAAATGTTATATTTCTAGTTCTACAACAGACATGTGGAGAAGCAACGCGAATGAAGAGATACTGCCATTGACTTGCCACTTTATTATAGACGAAAAATTAGTTTCACCCATATTAAAAGAAACAAAAACTGCAGATCATCCCAATGCAAAATCTATGCACTTGTAACTAACATTTTTTGAAATGTTTATTTCTGTAACATGTCAATGCCATGCTAAGTTTGGTTTCAGTATTGTGATTGGTACATGTCGATGTAAGTCAAATAGGCGTAACTTGCAAGGTATTTCTTGGCAGTTTCACCCCTCCCCTCCCCGCCCCCGCTCCCCCTCAACAGCCTTTTCGATAGAAATCTGAAGGCGTCGTGTCATTTGTGTTCTGTTTACGTACGCTGCCAGTGTTACAACAGGCTTAACATATTTTTTTATTCATTACTACAAATAAGCAACACATTTGGACATACACTACTGGCCATTAAAACTGCTACACCAAGGAGAAATGCAGTTGATAAACGGTACAGATATATTATACGAGAACTGACATGTGATTACATTTTCACGCAATTTGGGTCCATAGATCCTGAGAAATCACTACCGAGAACAACTACCTCTGGCCGTAATAACGGGCTTGATACGCCTGGGCATTGAGGCAAACAGAGCTTGGATGGCGTGTACAGGTAGAGATGTGTAGAGATGGCCCAGCATTGAAACCTGCAGCAATTTGCGGAAGGGTTGAACTTCCGTCACGTTGTAGGATTCTCTTCAGTCATCGTTGGTCCCGTTCTTGCAGGATCTTTTTCCGGCCGCAGCGATATTGGAGATCTGACGTTTTACCGGATGCCTGATAATCACATTACACTCCTGAAATTGTCATAATGGAAAATCCCCACTTCATCGCTATCTCGGAGACGCTGTGGACCCATCGCTCGTGTGCCGACTATAACACTGCGTTCAAACCCACTTAAATCTTGATAACCTGCCATTGTAGCAGTAGTAACCGATCTAACAACTCCGCCAGACACTTGTCAAATATAGGCGTTGCCGACAGCAGCGCCGTATTCTCCCTGTCTGTGTTTGAATACGCATGCCTATACCATTTTCTTTGGCGCTTCAGGGTGGTATAGATGGGCTTACAGCCGCGAGGCCAACCGAGCGCAGTAACAAGATTTCCTGTCTGTGACTTGTGTCTAGGGACAGCACGTTTTGGTGCCGATTGTGTGCGTTCGGATGGTCTTAGGCTTAACGTTCATAGCGCTTTCCGTGGCAGACAGAGACAGCTTAATCTTTGTTGATCCATTATTGACTGTGGGACAACGGCTGACTTGTATTTCTTGATACAATAATTTACCAACAGCCGTATGTATTATAGAAATTTATTTAATGAACTTTTTTATATGCAGTGAGTTTCGGCATTACATTGATGCCATCTTCAGGCCCGACATATCATAAATGAATACCTCTCAGAATGAGACAGAATTTTATAATGTTAAATTAATAAACAATTTATGGCAAGTACTAGTTGTACATGTAACGTTGTATTAGTATTAATGTAGATATTTGTAGTCCACGGCATTGTAATATATATACATCTCTCTCTCTCTCTGTGTATGTGTGTGTGTGTGTGTGTGTGTGTAATTTTTAACTTTCTGTATCATTTATTGACATGTCCTATATCTGTACAAGATGTCACAGGACCAAAACTAAATAAATAAATAAATAAATAATTCTCCTTCCGTGTATGGCGATTTTAGGACTGTGATGTGTGGGGCCTGAAAATGGCATCAATGTAATGCCGAAACTGGTTTCATATAAAAAGTTCATAAAATAAATTTCTAGAATACATATGGCTGTTGGTAAATTATTGTACCAAGAGAGACAGCTTGTTGTTGTTGTGGTCTTCAGTCCTGAGACTGGTTTGATGCAGCTCTGCATGCTACTCTATCCTGTGCAAGCTTCTCCATCTCCCAGTACCCACTGCAACCTACATCCTTCTGAATCTGCTTAGTGTATTGGTCTCTTGGTCTCCCTCTACGATTTTTACCCTCCACGTTGCCCTCCAATGCTAAATTTGTGATCCCTTGATGCCTCAAAACATGTCCTACCAACCGATCCCTTCTTCTGGTCAAGTTGTGCCACAAACTTCTCTTCTCCCCAATCCTATTCAATTCCTCCTCATTAGTTACGTGATCTACCCACCTTATCTTCAGCATTCTTCTGTAGCACCACATTTCGAAAGCTTCTATTCTCTTCTTGTCCAAACTGGTTATCGTCCATGTTTCACTTCCATACATGGCTTCACTCCATACAAATACTTTCAGAAACGACTTCCTGACACTTAAATCTATACTCGGTGTAAACAAATTTCTCTTCTACAGAAACGACTTCTTTGCCATTGCCAGTCTACATTTTATATCCTCTCTACTTCGACCATCATCAGTTATTTTGCTCGCTAAATAGCAAAACTCCTTTACTACTTTAAGTGTCTCATTTCCTAATCTAATCCCCTCAGCATCACCCGATTTAATTTGACTACATTCCATTATCCTCGTTTTGCTTTTGTTGATGTTCATCTTATATCCTCCTTTCAAGACACTGTCCATTCCGTTCAACTGCTCTTCCAAGTCGTTTGCTGTCTCTGACAGAATTACAATGTCATCGGCGAACCTCAAAGTTTTTACTTCTTCTCCATGAATTTTAATACCTACTCCGAATTTTTCTTTTGTTTCCTTTACTGCTTGCTCAATATACAGATTGAATAACATCGGGGAGAGGCTACAACCCTGTCTCACTCCTTTCCCAACCACTGCTTCCCTTTCATGCCCCTCGACTCTTATAACTGCCATCTGGTTTCTGTACAAATTGTAAACAGCCTTTCGCTCCCTGTATTTTACCCCTGCCACCTTCAGAATTTGAAAGAGAGTATTCCAGTTAACGTTGTCAAAAGCTTTCTCTAAGTCTACAAATGCTAGAAACGTAGGTTTGCCTTTTCTTAATCTTTCTTCTAAGATAAGTCGTAAGGTTAGAATTGCCTCACGTGTTCCAACATTTCTACGGAATCCAAACTGATCTTCCCCGAGGTCCGCTTCTACCAGTTTTTCCATTCGTCTGTAAAGAATTCGCGTTAGTATTTTGCAGCTGTGACTTATTAAACTGACAGTTCGGTAATTTTCACATCTGTCAGCACCTGCTTTCTTTGGGATTGGAATTATTATATTCTTCTTGAAGTCTGTGGGTATTTCGCCTGTCTCATACATCTTGCTCACCAGATGGTAGAGTTTTGTCATGACTGGCTCTCCCAAGGCCATCAGTAGTTCTAATGGAATGTTGTCTACTCCCGGGGCCTTGTTTCGACTCAGGTCTTTCAGTGCTCTGTCAAACTCTTCACGCAGTATCTTATCTCCCAATTCACCTTCATCTACATCCTCTTCCATTTCCATAATATTGTCCTCAAGTACATCGCCCTTGTATAAACCCTCTATATACTCCTTCCACCTTTCTGCCTTCCCTTCTTTGCTTAGAACTGGGTTGCCATCTGAGTTCTTGATATTCATACAAGTGGTTCTCTTCTCTCCAAAGGTCTCTTTAATTTTCCTGTAGGCAGTATCTATCTTACCCCTAGTGAGACAAGCCTCTACATCCTTACATTTTGCACTTCCTGTCGATCTCATTTTTGAGACGTTTGTATTTTTTTTGCCTGCTTCATTTACTGCATTTTTATATTTTCTCCTTTCATCAATTAAATTCAATATTTCTTCTGTTACCCAAGGATTTCTACTAGCCCTCGTCTTTTTATCTACTTGATCCACTGCTGCCTTCACTACTTCACCCCTCAGAGCTACCCATTCTTCTTCTACTGTACTTCTTTCCCCCATTCCTGTCAATTGTTCCCTTATGCTCTCCCTGAAACTCTGTACAACCTCTGGTTTAGTCAGTTTATCCAGGTCCCATCTCCTTAAATTCCTACCTTTTTACAGTTTCTTCAGTTCCAATCTGCAGTTCATAACCAATAGATTGTGGTCAGAATCCACATCTGCCCCTGGAAATGTCTTACAATTTAAAACCTGGTTCCTACATCTCTGTCTTACCATTATAAAATCTATCTGATACCTTTTAGTATCTCCAGGACAGCTTAAGATCAATAATACTACAGTAGTGTTACTTAGACATCGATAAACTATCGATTAACCGATAGTTCTGCATTATATCGTCACTATCGGTAGTGTGGTTTAACTATCGAGTGTTCTATCATTTATAATGTAATTCTTTTTGAATTGGCCCCTGAAAAATTGTCGGTTGCTATAAGCTCAATGGCATTTGGAGCGCAGAGGGAAAGTAGATCGTATGAAGGTATTTAATCAACAACAAATATGGTGGCGCCTTAGCCAGTCTAAGTTGTCCTTAAACTATGTTTTTAATAGAATGGTCGCTGTGAGGGAAGGGTTGTGAGAGAGGGAATTTTCTTGTTTGTCTTCCAGCGATGATAAGTCACGGTCGTGCGCATCTCGTGCAGAACAGATGCTTATGGTAAAAGCTACACACGTAAATGACATGGATTCGTGAACGTGCATTATACTTACTTGTAGCAAGGAATACAGATGTAAACAAGGCTGTTGTAAAACAACGCAGTTAGTGGAGAAAAAAACAACATTTTAAAGATTTGTTAAGAGTTTCTGATTGTGCTGTATATCGCATTTTAAAATAAATGCAATTATTGTCGTTATTAATTAAACACACCTGCTACTGTCCTCTTCTGTTTCTGAGTCCTGATTGTACTTCTAAGTGTTTTCAGTTGTACGTGTTAATGTGTAAAGAGATTTGTGTTTTCGAATCACTGACGCAATACTAATGCTCCTGCGTCACTTCTGCTTTTGCAGAAGCACAAATATCATGAATGCGTTGGTTGCCCGTGTTGTGTTCGATTAATGGAGTTTATTCCTTCAGGGACACGCCAGCTCCCGCAAAACTGAATATAGTAAAAGGACAACTCGTTTTTTTTACTTGTGTGGTGGGTGGAGATAATCATTAAAATATACAGCTGTACTTACATGCTATCTGCTTTCACAGCATTGCAGTGTATATCCATTAGTAATTCGGGCGAAATATGAATGCTTCAGTGGATGTGAGACAAAACTAATCTCTTCTTGCCAAGATTTGACTGTGAATGTCCGGGAATGTTTTTGCAAAACTCCAAATGCTGTAGATATTTCTTAAGATCTTGCCTGTTAATGCTGAAACCCCTTGTTTGAAATATGTGCAGTGGGTGAATAAGCTCACCATTATTTTTATTTTTTCTCATTTTTTCGAGTTGACATCATTCTGCAAACTGATTAATAATTTTTCGAGCGTCACAGGAAAGAATTCCGCCTGTAAGGCTTCTAGCTCTACGGGGTATCGCAAGAGGTGACCTCAATGTGCCAACTATGGCTTCTTTGTCACTCATTTCGTTATTTAAATGCCAAACAACAACAGGATTATTCTTCATCACGCAACTATAGTGCCACAACTGTTGAATCACTGTTGTTGGCAGCAGTGAGACAAAGAGCATAGGAAAAATGGTTCAAATGGCTCTGAGCACTATGGGACTCAACTGCTGAGGTCATTAGTCCCCTAGAACTTAGAACTAGTTAAACCTAACTAACCTAAGGACATCACAAACATCCATGCCCGAGGCAGGATTCGAACCTGCGACCGTAGCGGTCTCGCGGTTTCAGACTGCAGCGCCTTTAACCGCACGGCCACTTCGGCCGGCAAAGAGCATAGGAGAGCAGAAGTGTTCCAAATGGTGCCGACATGGAATGATCACTACTTTTCCCGCACCACCGACAGTGTCTGTTGGCTGAGGAAATTTCGCGCTTCCAAAATTATTTTTGTTTATGTAAGAGGGATAGATAACATTCCATCAGAATTTCTAAAATCATTGGGGGATGTGGCAACAAAACGACTATTCACGTTGGTGTGTAGAATATATGAGTCTGACGATGTACCATCTGACTTTCGGAAAAACATCGTCCACACAATTCCGAAGACGGCAAGGGCTGACAAGTGCGAGAATTATCGCACAATCAGCTTAACCGCTCATGCATCGAAGCTGCTTACAAGAATAATATACCGAAGAATGGAAAAGAAAATTGAGAATGCGCTAGGTGACGATCAGTTTGGTTTTAGGAAAAGTAAAGGGACGAGAGAAGCAATTCTGACGTTACGGCTAATAATGGAAGCAAGGCTAAAGAAAAATCAAGACACTTTCATAGGATTTGTCGACCTGGAAAAAGCGTTCGACAAAATAAAATGGTGCAAGCTGTTCGAGATTCTGAAAAAAGTAGGGAGAAACGGGTCATATACAATATGTACAACAACCAAGAGGGAATAATAAGAGTGGAAGATCAAGAGCGAAGTGCTCATATTAAGAAGGGTGTAAGACAAGGCTGTAGCCTTTCGCCCCTACTCTTCAATCTGTACATCGAGGAAGCAATGATGGAAATAAAAGAAAGGTTCAGGAGTGGAATTAAAATACAAGGTGAAAGGATCAATGATACGATTCACTGATGACATTGCTATCCTGAGTGAAAGTGAAGAAGAATTAAATGATCTGCTGAACGGAATGAACAGTCTAATGAGTACACAGTATGGCTTGAGAGTAAATCGGAGAAGTTCAAAAAAATATTATTTTAACTGAAGTCAATTGTACGAAGCCAGTTCAAAAGTAAAAAAAGAACTTGATTCTCTCTGTGCATAAGTGATTGCTATCGACATGCTGCCGTACAGAATTTCCGACCATCAAGGCTTGAAAAAATTTGTTTGTGCCTTAGACAGCAGATATGTGTTGCCAGATAAAAACCACACTGAAATGTTTACTGATCTCAAAACTATAGGAAGAGATAAAAAAAAATAACTTAGAGAAAGCCCTTACAAAATGTTATATTTCTAGTTCTGCAACAGACATGTGGAGAAGCAAAGCGAATGAAGAGATACTGCCAATGACTTGCCACTTTATTATAGTCGAAAAATTAGTTTCACTCATATTAAAAGAAACAAAAACTGCACATCATCACAATGCAAAATCTATGCACTTGTAACTATCATTTTTTGAAATGTTTATTTCTTTAACATGTCAATGCCATGCTGAGTTTCGTTTCATTATTGTGATCGGTACACGTCGATGTAAGTCAAATAGGCGTAACTTGCAAGGTATTTCTTGGCAGTTTCACCCCTCCCCTCCCCGCCCCCACACCCCCGCAACACTCTTGTCGATAGAAATCTGAAGGCGTCATGTCATTTATGTTCTGTTTACGTACGCTGCCAGCGTTACAAGAGGCTTAACATAGAATGAGATTTTCGCTCTGCAGCGGAGTGTGCGCTGATATGAAACTTCCTGGCAGGTTAAAACTGTGTGCCCGACCGAGACTAGAACTCAGGACCTTTGCCTTTTGCGGGCAAGTGCTCTACCATCTGAGCTACCCAAGCACGACTCACGCCCCGTCCTCACAGCTTTACTTCTGCCAGTATCTCGTCTCCTACCTTCCAAACTTTACAGAAGCTCTCCTGCGAACCTTGCTGAACTAGCACTCCTGAAAGAAAGGATATTGCGGAGACATGGCTTAGGCCGGTATTACACTATCAAATTTCTTTGTCCAATATCTTTGTCCAATATCTTTGTCAAAGATATTTGATAGTGTAATAGGGATCTTTGACAAATGTCGTCCAATATTTGATCAAATCTAGGCCGAGGCCGTATATTTGATCAAAGAAATCGCTTGTCTTCTGTTCACTGCAATGCGATATGTTACCACTCGGAGCGCTAGCATCGCTGCAGCGTTCTGTCGTCTGTAATGTTTTTATAACCATTGCCGGTAAATACAATTGGTGTGTGCCGACAACTACAGAATTAATAGAGATGTCTGAAGCTTATGAGGCGCTTTACAACGTGAGGCACCCTGGATACAAAAATACATTAAGAAGATTGGAGACCTAACCTAACATAACCCTCTCGTGTAGCAAGGAATCGGAGTGTTATAGTGAGCCTGTCTTCTGAAGATATAGCAGTTCTTAAGTGAAAATTGTGCTTTGTGATATGAGGATACACTTCATTGAGCACATACAGAAATGTATGCTCATCCATTCTTAAGTAATTGATGTACGACTTGACGTCTTCCACTGTAAGCTCACGTAACAAGTTTTGTTGAATGCTTTTATCGTGTCGTCGTAAAACCCACGGCTTCACCCAGATTAGATTAGTTTTTCGTTCCATAGATCCGTGCTGAGGAGATCCTCGTGGATGTGGAACATGTCGATTTTTTTTAAGCTGAAATAAAAATACTAATAGTATGACTAAATACAATACATCATTTGTTTCTATTAAAAATTTCGCCAATGGAGTAGGAGGAGTTGGCCAGTAGTAAGTCTTTCAGGCTCCTTTTAAACTGATCTTTATTTCTAACTAAATTTTTTATGTTTCCTGGCAAATTATGGAAGATGAGTGTTCCTGAGTAGTGGACCCCTTTTTGAACTAAAGTAAGTGTTTTTAAGTCCTTGTGCAGATCATTTTTGTTCCTGGTATTGTATGTATGAACTGAGTTGTTTGTTGGAAAAAGAGATATATTATTTACGACAAATTTTATTAAGAAGTAAATATACTGAGAGGCAGTAGTTAACCTGCGAGCCGGAAGTATAGGGAGAGACTGTCATTTGGGCCTACGAGAGTTATAGTTTTTTTTTGTTTGTTTCTCTTGCCTAGATAACTGTACAAACATATCGTTGCATGTATTGTAATAATCATTACATATAATGATCCACATGCAACAATATCTCTACGGAAGTATCTAGGCATGAAATACAAAACAAAAAAAGCTAACCTGCAAATCTCGTACGTCCAAACGACAGTCTCACTGTACTTCTGGCCCGCCAACAGTTTCATTTTCTTTCTTATTTTCCCCCAGTACCAATGCAAGAATCTGAAGTACCCAGTTCTTTGAAGAGGTTTCTGCAGGAGGTCCGTGAATTTACTCCACAAATAATACGTATTACACGCTTTTGGACCTTGAAAACTTTTGTTTGACTTCAAGATTTACCCCAAAATATTATCCCATATGACATTATGGAATGAAAGTAGGCAAGCTTTTTCATTTTTATGTTGCCTATGTCTGCTAACACTCGAATTGCAAATACAGATTTGTTAAGGCGTTTCTGCAGTTCTGTGGTGTGCTCCTCCCAACTGAATTTATTATCAAGTTGTAATCCCAGGACTTTTAAGACTGTCAACCTCGTATGTATGGTTCCATTTTTTCCCCCCACTTCTTTTCCGCATGTGCACACAATGCAATTGGAGTACGTAGAACTGCTGCGGTTAATAACAAGTTGTTGTCAGCCATCTTGAACTTTGACGAAAAATTTGATGACAGTGTAATACCCCTTGTAGCGCTACGTCAAAGATCTTTGTCAAATATATTGGACGGAATATTGGATCACATCTTTGATCAAATCTTTGACAAAGAAATTTGATAGTGTAATACCGGCCTTAGCCACAGCCTGGGGGATGTTTCCAGAATGAGATTTTCACTCTGCAACGGAGTGTGCGCTGATATGAAACTTCCTGGCAGTTATGAGGACCGGGCGTGAGTCGTGCTTCGGTAGCTCAGATGGTAGAGCACTTGCCTGCGAAAGGCAAAGGTCCCGAGTTCGAGTCTCGTTTGGGCACACAGTTTTAATCTGCCAGGAAGTTTCAAGTAGATAGTTCTCTCTAGCGGGACATACGGAACTAGATGTCACTATCGTTTGCTGTATTCGTAAACACTTCAGATAAATTTATCACTCCACTCGTAACTACGTTGTGGGATAGCACTTTCTTCCGCCGAACCTTTCATATGATACAGCAAAATTGAAATGGAATAAATTATATGACTTCCGTTTGAAGCACAAACAGGCCACAAATGGTAAAACTTACCTCAAACAAATGGCTAGTCTGTGCCTTGTATCAATTGGCTCTCTCCAGTTCGTTGTGCACTTCTCGGTGCTACCTTTTTATCAGGCGATGCAGTTCCTCGAAACATTCTCGCGACATACGAAAATATTTGAAGCACCTATCTTCGTCAGACTCCAGATCAATACACAGACGATGGTATTCTCCTAAGCTTTCTCTCTTGCTATTAATGTCGTGCACCCAACATCTCCTCTTCTTGGTGCCATTTCGCATCGCTAGTGCGAGCTACTCATTTCTGCACTTAAACAAAAACTCGCACAAAGAGAACGTGTCCCGCGTGAAGCTTCCAAATCGTCCAACGCCAAGACAATCACGCTACGCATGCAAGCTTATTAATGGGGTTCGGCCCCTTCCACAGTGTAACAGCTGACGCGTCAAGAGTCGTTGCGGCCGGCCGTTGCCTGTGTGGTAGAGATGGGCAAACTGAAACACGTAACTGTTTCGAAACAAATGAAACAGTACAATGTAATGTTTCGATACGCTGTTTCGAAACAGTGAAACAGTTTGTGTTTAGTAATCTAATAAACCTACACATTTTATCATCTTGAATGTCTACTGTATAAGTATGTCCATATAAACACAAATGAGGTGCGAGAGCGCTAATCATATCCCAGAAAGTATGAAACTATCACTTGGGCGTCTTGGCAGTTTCGTATTTCCTGCAGCAAATGCGCTGCTTTCGTGTCGTGTGACTTTCATACTTTTCAATTGGCTGAAGACAGCCATAGCTGAAGACAGAAGAACCACCACGAACGGAACTGGAGGTGGGAGCAAACTGCAGAAACAACGGATATGCTACTGGGATTCCCACATTCCGTTAGTATGGGTAATATACCCATCCTGCTAATTTACATGCACACAAAGGGAATCATTGTGGATAATAGGCACAGTGACTATAGACTCACAGATAATTCGAATAAATAACAAAATAGGGACTGATGACCTTAGCTGTTTAGTCCCCCTTAAACATCCCAACAACAACAACAAAATACAACAGAAAAAATTTTGTCTTTCAAGGTGTTTCGAACCGTTACTGTAAATTCACCATGCTTCCCAGCCCTTCCTGTTCACCATTACACTATCAGTGATACGTCAAACAGATTGCTTGCAATTATACCTACATCAAATTTGTGTATGTGTCTAATAACTGTCACTCTACGCCTTCTTTATTCAAAATGTTGTAGGTTTACTTGTGTTTCTTAATATGATTACTGTACAAGAACAGAGAAGCGTATGTTATAAAAAAAGTGTAATTTAACTGAATGATTTTCACATATTTATTACTTTGACTGTGAATAGTATGCGTTGTTTTATTGTTTGGTTAGTGTTTATAAAGCAGATGTTACGCCATTTTGGAATAGGACAGTCAGCTACAAACGAAGCTTTATTTTCGGATATCTTAAGCTTCATGCTATTGCCTGTCAAAAAGATTTCGACACTCTTGAAAATGTTTCACGAAGTGCTATGTTGTGTTTCAGTACCTGTACCGAGCCCGGATCTCGTCCGACACAGAGCGGAATGAAACATCACTGTTTCGATACAATTAGTCCGTTCCAAGCACAGGTGGACTGAAACAGCCTTATTTTGAAACAACGATACAGTTTCTGTGTCTGGCTCGAGATCGAATCTGGCCCGGTTATCAGAGACAGGGGCGGAATGAAACACCACTGTTTCGAAACAGTGAACCACAGCCGTTCCGAAACACTGAAACAGTTCCACGTATCGATACACTGTATCGAAACATAGAAACAGTGGCCAAGTCTACTGTGTGGCGTCCCTGGCCGCTGACTGGCCCGGCCTCCCGCTGCGCCGTTCGTCTCGGCGGCAGGCCGGATTCTGTCTGGCCAAGCCTTCAGACCGCTCGGCTAATCCCGCGCAGCTCATCAAACACGACAAATCGCAACAAACGGAATAAAAATTCACCATATAACTGGTGCAAATACGTTTAGCACTCGCACTGGCACAACGTTTGTTATTACAGGCCATCTGTCTTAAGATGACCGCAATGTAACTAAAAAAAATTACACCAGACGCGTTTCGCTTTTATTTGCAAAGCATCTTGTGTGGTATTTTGCAAATTGGATACACACGTTCGTATATTTATGTTTTGATTCTTTTAGGTTAAAAACAGCGTTTTCTTTTTGAAGTTGGTCTCTAAGCAACGAGGGTGAGTCAAATGAAAACCATAAATTTGCAATAACAAATCGAAATTTCGCGCTGAAATTTCCTGTCAGTTGGTAAGCATGCTACAAACAGCGTGCAGAATGGCCTGTAGTTGGCAGCATAGTGCAGATGCCTTAGACCATAGATACTAGTAGACTGGCCATGGAGGTAAGAATAAGGGGAGATGGCGCTACGTATCCCAGCCGTACTACGTTTTGAAGCCATGGGGGCGTGGCTCGCTGCCATGACACTCTGACCAAAACATTGCCAGTGTGCTATAGCGCTGCGTGTATTACAGTCGCTAATTGCACCATATACGCATGTAACGCCATCAGATTGGTTGTTTCAAAGTTTTTGTTTAAAATAAAATCTCGTAAAGGCGAAATTCCGCATTTCTTCTGATTAAAAATAGTTTTTAATGTAATATTACGAACAGCTAGCCTTCAATGTAAACGATACAATGTTGTTAATTCAGTAATAAACGTGTATCACAAACTATATAATAGAAACTGAAAACTAAGTTAGCTATACCCTCCCTCCAAAGCCCCATAAATACATCTTGTTTGTTATACGTACTGGGACATTTCAGTTACGTTACACTACTGGGAAACACTGTTCATTACCACCAATATTTACTGAAATACGGTACATAGAATGGCAAATCTACACAGGGTCCTGTTTAGGCCTATACTTTACGCCAGTTAATGTAGTGTTAGCTTTTAATTTGGTACATGATGAAGACAAAGTGAGTTACTCAACACTTCGATTATTGACGATACGTACGTATTATACTGAAACGTGAACTTGAAAACTAAGAATTTAATTCTTTGAATTAACATACCTTTTGCAAATGTTTTGGGTGTGTAGGGAAAACTGATGGTACAGCATTTTCTCGGAGCCTTACTGTTGAAAGGGAAGTTCGGTCTATGTCCTCTTCTCGGAAATGCTGAGAACATATAGTGCTCCATTTAGACGCACACCAATTCTTCCTCCCCACGGCATTCTCCCACAGAGCTTTCCGACTTTCATTTTTAGGAAATCCACAGGAGAAAAACACGCTATAGTACAAGTACCGATGTAGCACACGTTCATTCACAATGAAGTTGTAAAATCACACTTAACGAGACAACTTACACATGAAATGTTATTCCCTTCGATTTCGCATCACAATCAGAAAGATTCGTACATCCGAACACCACACAAGTCACCATAATAGCGCAAAATCCTTCCAAAAGCGAGCGACAAGCCTATGCACACAAGCTTACAGCAGCAATGTTTTGGTCGGATTGAGATGGCTACCCTCGGCTTCACATAGCTTCACAGCTGTGACGTCACGGCGTCTCCCTCTATTCTTACTTCCACGAGACTGGCCTTGCTGTGCAGAAGCTATAGGGCTGGTGTGGCTCCAACATAAACCACGTGACTGTTGGCAAAACGTGGCGGGATTTCAAATCAGCGGTCTGTCATCCTATGTTTGTATCGTATTTTACCCACATTTCTCAATTGACTGTCAAACGCTTCCTTTTTGATTTGCGAAAAATTATGGCAGAACTACATTTGACCTGGATTTGCCCACAGTATCATTTATAAAATCTAACAAATACATCGAACGCCCCTCTGGTGGGCAGTGGGACGAAATTACTATAAACTATCAATTAAAGTAAAATGTCGTAAAAATTCTTTTAAATACTAAGAGTGGGCTCGTGTCAAAACTTTAAATATTGGATTAGCCGCGTTTTGAGCTCTAGTCACTTTATAAAAGAAAATGGTGTATGGGAATTGTGTCAACTATAGGTGCCAAAATTGTCGACTTTAGGAGCAGGTCCATTTTAGAGTATCAATTTTAGGTGCACTTCAAAGGTTCAGTTCCTACGATTTTTACAAAAGTTTAAACTATCAGTTTACAAAAAATGATATTTTAGATGAAAGGTGAGACTTTGAAGTTTCAGAAAATAATTTTGGAGCCTACATTTATTTAATAGTATTAGAAGGTAGAAAAAAATTCTCTTCAAATGTCGACTATAGGTGCTCTTACCTTATTATAATCTCACTTGTATATACAAAAAGGCGCATATGTGCCGATGGCTTAAAGTTTTTCCGTTTCAGGGCCTGTATCCAAAGCTGCCTTTGATTTTCATCCTTAGGGAACCTATGAGTAGGAACGAGAAACAGTTATATTTACTTCTGTAACCGAATTATCACAGATAGTTTCCAAAATTTAATATGAGTCTGACTTTACATGCATCACTTTCACACTTTAATTTACGTGATACTCTATTTCAAGAGTAAAAAAAAAACATATAAAAGTCACTTCAGCAGATTTCAATAAACGCATCTGCACTGTCATAGAAACACAAGTGAAATGTAATGCCATTTTCCCCGACAAAACGCTGAGTACAGCCATAAGCGCAACACGAAACAACCATGTTTTGCCAACATTCACGTGACTTTAGTCCAGAGATGTTGGAGCCACAAAAATGACGTCAGGGCCAGTCTATTATATTTATAGTCGAAGGCAGATGCACACATACCGTCGCAGTATCAGTATAAAGATGGCTGCCCCACTTGGGACTTGCACCAGGGAAGAACAGCGTTCTGTTATTCGGTTTTTGCGTAGTGAAGGTGTGAAACCTATTGAAATTCATCGACGAATGAAGGTTCAGTACGGTGATGCACGTTTGTCACGGCAGCAGGTCTACGAATGGAGTAGGGAGTTCGCAAATGGTGTGACTTCAGTGGAAGATACTCCTCGTCCAGGTCAGGCACAAATAGTTGTGACTCCGCAGAACATTGCAGCAGTTGAAGCCATAGTGAAGGAAAACCGCCGAGTGACACTGAATGACATTGCACCATGTTTAACAGATTAGCCATGGGCCAGCAGACCACATTGTGCACGATGTGCTCCAGTTTCACAAAGATGGGTGCCACGGCAGCTGACTCCTGAAATGAGAGAACGACGTGTCGATGCTCGTGAAGAACTACTTCGGCGCTTTGAACGAGAAGGTGATGGCTTCCTCGCAAGAATCTTTACTGGGAACGAAACCTGGGTTCACTTCCACCAACCGGAAACGAAGAGAGCGAGCAAGGAATGGTGCCATTCCTCATCACCAAAACCAAAGAAGTTTCGAACAGAACCATCAGCATGGAAGGTCGTGCTGACTCTCTTTTGGGACGAAAAAGGCGTCGTTTTGGAGCATTGCATGCCTAGAGGGACCGCTGTCACCAGTGTGTCATACACAGATCTACTAAAAAATCATCTGCGGCCTGCAATCAAATCAAAGCGATGTGGATTGCTGTCAGCAGGTGTCCCTTTGCAACACGACAATACATGGTCCCAGACTGCCCGTACAACAGTTGCAACAATCACAGACCTGCATTTTGACTGTCTTCCTCATCCACCAAACTCACCAGACCTTGCCCCAAGTGATTTTCGTATCTTCGGACCACTCAAAGACGCAATGGGAGGAAAGAAGTTGCGTTCTGATGAAGAGGTACGCCACGCGGTGCACGAGTAGTTGCACGGACTACCAAAAGAATTTTTTTCTAAAGGAATTTATGCACTTTGTAAACTCTGGAGGACTTGCATTGAGCGTGGGGGATATTACGTTGAAAAGTGTTACAGCTTTGTACCACTTCTGCACAATAAATAATATTTAAAAAAATATTTAAGGTGTTTCTTTACATAGTCTGCACCTTCCCCTCTTGATAGCAGTGGTTGATGTAGGTAGGTTTCATTTCACACCTGCACTATTTATAATTGACATTCTTAACTGTTTTTCATTCATCGCTGCTACAGTGTTTACGCCTATTCGTTTGTTTTTGTTCATGTTGTGAGTGTTGCCAACCTATAAAACGATTGTATGTGTGTGTGTGTGTGTGTGTGTGTGTGTGTGTGTGTCTCAGAGAGAGAGAGAGAGAGAGAGAGAGAGAGAGAGAGAGAGAGAGAGAGAGAGTTAGTGTAATTGTCTTGTATGTACATAGATAGGTGAGAGGGGTGATGGTTTTCCATTTTTTTCTTCAAAGGGGGGGGGGGGGGAGGGGGGACGACTGGGATGGCCTGGACAGTGGTTATGGGACAGGTCTGGGAGGAAATGGTAGTGGTAAATGGAGCCTGTGATTATATTTGTACTTTTAATGTTATATTAAGTGTGCAACCAGTTTAAAGAGTTTTTCTGTATTGGTTTTTTGGATGTGCTAGCTTTCTTGTAAGGTGAGGAGGTGTTTCTTGTTGTTTATTTTTATGATTTCCATGTCTGTGTCTCTGGTTGTAATTTTATGTTGGTGTTGGTGTTAAGTGTTCAGTTGGTATATTCCTGATTTCTGATACAGATCAGTTTTTCCTATTCTTTTTGGGAAGTATTTCTGAACTGAGTTGTTGGTTTTGTGTGCTATTTTTATGCCCTGTTTTTTGAAAATATTAGATATTCTCTTTATGTATTTGGGGTTTTATGTCATTGAGTACCATCTTTTACTCTGTGTTTCTTTCACACTTTGTGTTGTTTCTATTCTTGTATTTTGTGTATTTGCTTGTGTGTGATTCTGTCCTTGTGTTGGTGACAGTTGGGTGTTTGTTCTTTTCTCTGTTTCTTGATTTTCTTGTTCAGCTTTGTTACTAAGTTCTCTTTGTATCCATTGTTTGTGGCTATTTGCATTATAGTATTCATTTCTTTTTTGACCGCCGTCGTTCATGGATAGATTTTAGTGTCCGATTCCACTCGTCCGCTTTGAGCAATGACGTCATACCAGAGGCAAGGGCGCCACATGGAGTTTATGTCTGAAAGCAGCGGATGATAATCATAAACAAAGGACTGTAGCATGCGATAAAATTACCATCACAATTCATTTAGCCACAAAATATAGCGAAATAAATAAAAACAAAAAAACAAATATATATATATATGAAACAAGCAAATTGTTACCGCAGTTTATACGAGTAAGAAAAACACAGAACTCCGCCAAAGCCGGTCCCAAGCCCGGTTGAAAAAGGAGGAGGGGGAGGAGTAACACCTCGTTAAAAAACCTTGGCTCACCTGGCCCGGGTGATAGTACCTCGTGAGGGTCCCTAGCCAGGGAAACGGTGACGACCTCAACGGCAGTGAAGGCGGCGATGAAGATCATCAGAACGGCGGAACTGGCGGAAGAGGCAGGCTTTTATATAAAAGCACCAGACTGCAGCGTCTGTTCCCACAGTGGGCGGCTGCAAAAGGCGTCTGTCCCACATGTTAGTGGCGGCCTCACTTATAATTCTAAGCTAAATGCTTGAATTTTTATCATCGAAAGGTTCAACTACCTTTCCCCAAACCAAACTTTAACCTAAGACATGATGGTAAATTTCAAAATGGAAACTACTCCCGGAAGTAACCAATCTTCCATCGCTATTCATGGCGGTGCAACTAGGCCTTTGGATTCTGGAGAGCCTAGAACATCATGTAAGGAAGAGTCGGAGCTTCCTAGTACTTCTTCAAAGATAAGACCCAAGAAAAAACATGTACTGGGGACTCTGAATATCAACACACTTATGAAAGTTGGAAAACTAAAACACCTAACGGACACTCTCAATCAACGCAACATACTTATATTAGCTCTTCAAGAAACAAGGTATCTGGATGAAAATGCATTTGAATCAGGTGGATACAGGATCTACAAAGGAAAACCAGCCATTAAAAATTCCAATAATACGACTATATTAGGGACCGCATTTATGGTCAAACAGCAACTTGCGGAATCAATAACTAATTTTGGCTCCCCATCAGAACGAATTTCATTTCTGACGTTCAAGTCAGGCAATAAACGCTACACTATTATAAATGCACATGCACCTACTAACCAACATAACAGAACAAATGTTGACAAAGTGAAAGCTTTTTGGGAAATGCTTGAACACGAAACATCCATATTACCAAAAGAACGTATAAAAATTTTAGTGGGAGACTTTAATGCACAAGTTGGCAAAGAAATAAAATTTAAATCAGTAGTTGGAGATTATCCAGCACATGCAAGAACTAACAGAAATGGGGGAAGACTCATGGATTTTTGTAGACAGTCTAATCTAAAATTAATGTCGACATGTTTCAGGAAACTTGCAAGAAAGAAAAAAACGTGGGTATCACCTAATCCAAATCAAGGTGAATATCAGTTGGACCATGTGGACTCGCAACTACAAGGAAATCTTGGATGTCAGAGTGAGGAAGGGCCTACACATAGACTCAGATCATTATCTGACAGAAATAAAGACCATGTTCCAACCAAACAAACCTGAACCAAAACCAAGAAGATTTCCAAGAGTAAACACTAAATTTCTCCTGCAAAAGCAGGACAAATTCTGTCATATACTAAACACAAGAAAAATGGATAATTGGGAAGAAATTAAAGAAACAATGATAGAGTCAGTTAAAGAAATGGGACAGCCACGAAGAATACCAAAACACAGATGGTGGAATGAGCTGTGTGATGAAGCAATTGACAATCGACTAAAGGCATGGAAAAAATGGAACAGTAATAAGAAACACGAATACTGGGAAGAGTTTAAAGAAGAAACGAAAAAGACAGCAAAAATCATCAGATCAGTGAAAAGAAAATATGACAAAGACAGATTAGAAGAAATGGATTCTGATTTCAAAAGGAACAACACTAGAGACTTCTATAAGACTTTCAGAGAAGTTTTAACAGGATTCCAGTCACCAAGTTTACATTTTAAAGATAAAAATGGAAAAATGGTTCTAAGCAATAAAAAGAACTGCCAAATCTTAGCTGAATACTTTGAAAATCTATTAAATTGTGGGGAGCCTAATGACAGGTTACAATTTCAAAAACCACAACATGAAAATCCACCGTCGGAACCACCTACAGTAGAAGAAATAGAAAAGATTATCAAAGCATTGAAGAATAACAAAGCACCAGGTGAGGATGGGATAGTGGCAGAAATGTGGAAACTAGGGGGCTTATCCGCATGTCAGAAAATTCACAAAGTAATTAAAGACATTTGGACAAAAGGAATCATACCCAGTGACTGGAAACAAGCATTGATCCGCCCTCTCCATAAAAAAGGGGAGAAAACAAACACCAACAACTACAGGGGCATATCCTTGTTACCAGTGACATACAAAATACTTTCTAAAGCACTTTTAAACAGAATAGAGGAACAAGCAGGACCTAATATAGGAGATTATCAAGCAGGATTTAGAAAAGGTAGATCATGTGCAGAACAGATTCTTAATTTAAAAACAATTTTGAGAGTGAGAGCTATACAAAATAAAAATACAGTAGTCACTTTCGTAGACTTCAAGAAGGCCTACGACTCTGTTGACAGACAAACACTATTCCACATACTTTATGAATCAGGGATAGATGAAAACACCAGAAGACTTGTTGAACAAAAACGCTCACAGATACAACATCAAGAATTAAGTTTCAAGGCGAAATTTCTGAACCATTCAAAATCAAAACAGGAGTTCGACAAGGTGACGGACTGTCCCCAATTCTCTTTAACTTGGTTTTAGATAAAGTAGTAAAAACATGGGAAAACACATTAAAAAACAGAGGCACAAAGGGTATAAGCATGGGCCAAGGAAAGAACAAATTTGAAGTAAAATGTTTAGCCTTTGCGGATGATATGGCATTGATAACTGAAAACTGAACAGACGCACCAGTTATGCTTGGTATGTTACACGAGATTGCTGAAAAGACTGGGCTAAAAATATCCTACGAAAAAACCGAGTATATAGAACACAAACATAATACAGAAAAGTTTATGAAAACAAAGTATGGAAAAATTACAAGAGTTGATAGATTCAAATACCTGGGGGAGTGGATCCAAGCCAATGGACTGGATAACACAACAAATAAAGAAAGAATAAAAAAGTTGGAATTTGCATATAAATTAACACAAAACTACTACAATAAGAAATCAATATCCATACAAGCAAAGATTAAACATTATAATTCAGTTATTAGGACACAAGCAACATATGGATCAGAGTGCCTAACATTGAATAAGAAAGGCGAATTAAGAGACCTAGAAAAAAGAGAGAGAAAAATATTAAGAAAAATTCTAGGTCCTGAGAAAAACAAGGAAAATAGGTGGATTAAAAGGAGAAATGGAGACCTATACAAAAATACAGAAAAGATCACAGATACAATGAGGAAGAGACGGCTAAAATTTTTATGGACATTTAAAAAGAATGGAAGAAACACGGATTACAAGGAAAATTTTTAATTACGTTAGTAAGCTGAAAAACACTGTAGGATGGATAGAAGCAGTAAAGAAAGACGCCAACAAAATAGGTGTTACAGAAGAAATAATACGTGACAGGAATAACTCTAGGCTACTTATAGAAAACGCAAACTATGAAGAAGATGCGCCAAAACCTCGATCCAAGAGAGTGTGGACAGATGAGCAGAGACGAGCAGTTGGCGAGAAAATGAAGAAGTACTGGGAAGAACGAAAGAAAAAGAAACACCATAAGTCTTAAGTTGTATGCGGTCCATAGCTGGCCAAATTCATAATAATAAAAAAATATATATATGAAACAAGCAAATTGTTACCGCAGTTTATACGAGTAAGAAAAACACAGAGAGCCTCTAAATTCAATTACAGTATAGCGCTTGGTGACGTTGTGGTGACATAAAATATCGTTAATTTATAATAATAATTATTGGTTTATAGGGACTGTCGCAGGAAATTAGGGGTTTTGGGCGGGGAAAAACTAAAATAAGACAATGCGAAAACGGAATATATAATAATGTATATGAACAGTAACATGAAATTTGAAAAATCTGGCAAAGAAATCCTAAAAAAGGCCAGTACACAAATAACGAAAATTCTCAAAAAGTAACTAATATTGGAATCGTTAACTCGAATTGACCTATATAATTCTAGTTACCGATTCCAATGTTAGCTATATTTTTGCAGCAGTTGAGAGAGCAATTACAAGAGCATTACATTTCATTGCACATACCTGCTGCAAAAACGATTTAAATAATGAACCATGGAATTGTTGGAATCCATAATTAGAACTCACGTATATAGGAGGACAATTCTAGTTCCCGATTCCAACCAATCGGTAGTTGATGATTTTGACCATGTTTGCAGTAGGTGTGTGTACTTCGTTTTTGTAGGATTTCTAGAGTTCTTACTGACCTTTGAGCTACTGCGAAAAAGTAACAAATATTGTAGGTACTGATTTCAAGTTTTTTGCTTTTCCATAGTAGTACCTAATGTAGAAATCGTATAACACTTTAGTGCACACGTTTGTTGTAAAAACTGTCTAAATAGCCAACTGTGGGATGATTGAAATCAATAACTAGAATTAACCTATACAGGTCAATTGTAGTTACCGATTCCAATATTTGTGGATTTTTCGCTTTACTTCAGAGAGTAATAACAAATGCAGAAATCCTATTAGGTTTCAGTGCATACAAGTGCAGGAAAATGATCTAGATAATGAACCATACAGTTATTGTAAACAGTAACTAGAACTGATCCTAATATTTTTTTCTTTTTGTGAATTTTCGTTACTTGTGTACAGGCTGTTGCTTTACAATTTCTGTGGCGGTTTCTCCACATTTCATACTATTGTTGTTTTGGTGTTTCATATACCGGTATGTTGTTATTAATTTCATTTTCCCGTTGTTGTGTTACATTTCAGTTTCTCCTCACTCAAAATCTCTACTCTCCCGCAGTACTCCCCATTAAGTGCAATAATTATCATTCAAAATTAACGCTACTGTAATTCGCAGTATTCGTCTTCACCCTGCCCTATACTGTGATGGATTTAAAGATTCTCTGTGTTTCTCTTACTCGCATAATATATGGTTATAATTTATTTCAGACACGTATATTTTTCTTTTGCTATTCATATTTTCGTTACTTTAATTCTTTTCGATATAATTAGTGGCTACGTAATTAGTCAGGTGAAATGTGACTGTAATTTTCTCATACACTACATTCGTTTGTTTAGGAATATGATGAGATGCTTTCAAAGATTGCCTCTGTACGGCGTCTTTGCCTTAGGTATGACGCCATTTGTGGTGTGCGTACTGTAAGACCTTCGGTACACACACCATCAGATTATTTGACTTGTCGCTCTAACAAAGTAGGCGAGTGTCAGCAATATGTCTCGTGGTCTTATCGTGGCGTGTTTATCTTCTGCCGTTAGGTCAGACGGTAGAAATGCCACTTGCATGCTTAGAGTAGCAGATTGACGGTGACCAACTTTAAACAGAACTTGATTAATTTTCACACACATTTATTAAAATAAATAAAAGCATAGATATTACGTAACTTGATTCTGGATGCTGTTTACAATTGACAATCTGAAGTTCCTTTGGTCTTGGTATGTTAATCTTATTCTCACATATATCTGATACTTGACAAAAGTGTCTATACATTTATCTTCATGGCTGTGTACAGGAATATGATAATCCTATTAGGCGCAGACTGAAATTTGATTATAGACTGGTACAGACAAATGCAGATGACTAATCGGAGGTCTGTACACTCGTTATAATACCTCGCGTGTTCAGGTATCACTGCGCGAGTGTGATCCACGAGGAGAAAAGGTTCTACGTTAGCAGCAATCTCATTGGCTGCGTTACATATTAATACGCGGATCGGTGGAAGCAGAATTTGGTCCGTCTCTATGGCAGCGCCATCTCGTAGTGCGGAGACGGACAAGTGCTGCGCCTGCGTTGTTGTGCTTAGTGGGGCGCGCTCCATTGGGAAAGTTGTGTACGCTCTGACTACGCGGAACTATGGACACAACACCATTGCTCGAAGCCGAGGGGTGGAATCGGTCAACTGGAACTGACCCTCGTTCATGGCGCCAACTATAGTATTTATCATTATAGTTAGTCTTTAAAGTTAGTGATACAAACTATTCCATGCCTCTCTTGATAGTAAACTGTTCAGCCTTCCACCCTTGTAAGCTATCCTTTATAGAAGTGTTTTACGTGGAAATAAATGGGGTCAACTGAAGAATGTGATACAATCTGTCGGCTTTGAACAATGACGTCACTGCTTACTCACTGTATTGTTTTTTTGGGGTAACTCGACAAACATAGTGCAGATACTAAAAATACAGAAAAAAATCATACGAAATATGTGCACTGCAAATCACAAAGAACCATGTCGACCATTATTTAGAAAACTTAAAATATTAACTCTGCCATCCTTATACATACGTGAGATTATTATATTTTTGTACACCAGACAGGAATTATTTGAGGGAAACCATTTTGTCCATTCTCATGATACCGGAAACAAAGAAAATTTTATGCTCCCCACCCACCACCTCAGACTGTATGCCCAGGGACCCCAGTACATGGGAATGAAAATTTGTAATAAATTAAAAGGGAACAAGATGATGCAGATGAATTTAGGTTCACTTAAAAGAAAACTATATGAGGTACTGACACTGAAGTGTTATTACCCAGAGGATGAATTCATGTGGGATAAACTGGAAATTTGAGCTGAGTAGAATGTCTTATCCTTATAGTGATGTTATTTATTATAGTGCTATTACTTATTAATGTAAAAAACATTGTAATTATTTTATAAATTTTTGACATGTCTCCTGTACGCAAACCAAATGTATTGCAAATGTACGTCATGAGATGAATAAAACACAATTCACAATTCATAGATATTACTGTCTTTATTTTCGAGCCATAGATAAAAAAATCGGTTATATTCTGTGGCGAGTCGTCATCATTGGGTTGATATAAATGTCTTTTAAAAAGACAGGGCAAGACATTGTGTAATAATTTGTCACTTGCATTAATTTAAATCATTTCTTTGTTCCGATTAATTCGATACTTATTTTCATTCTTAGTGAGTTTGGGATATTATACAAGAATTGTTTTTCATTCTGGTCAATTTTTACTTTTTGATTTTCGTTCCTAGGTATAGATTTATCTTTCCTATGCATGTGGAAGACTTGAAGCATGGTTCGTCAACAGCAGCCTTAGTATTACTATGATGTTTTTCAGTTAGTACTAGTACTATCGAAGGCGAAAAGAAGGACATACGAAAAATTTGTATCCCGTATTTCAGTTGACCCATGTAGGACAGCTGAAGAATCCCCAACACTGGCTAAGTTTCACGGAAGCTCGAAATTTAATGCGGACGTCAATGCGAGACGCTATTAATAATTTCCACAATTAAACATTGTCTCAAAATATGGTAGAAAACCCAGAGAGATTCTGGTCGTATGTAAAGTACACCAGTGGCAAAAAAACAGTCAATGCTGTCACTGCGCGATAGCGATGGAAATGTTACCGATCATGGTGCCACTAAAGAGGAGTTACTAAATACAGTTCTTCACGAAAGAAGATGAAGTAAATATTCCAGAATTCGAAACCAGAACAACTGTTAGCATGAGTGACGTAAAAGTGGATATCATAGGTGTTGCGAAACAAATCACTTAAGAAAGGCAAATCTTCTGGTCTAGATAGTATACCAATCAGGTTCCTTTCAGAGTATGCAGATACAACAGCTCCTTTCTTAGCAATCATATACAACCGCTCACTTGACGAAAAGTCTGTTCCTAAAGACTGGAAAATAGCACAGGTCACACCAATATTCAAGAAAGGAAATAGGAGTACCTATTGAATTACAGACCCATATCACTGACCTCTCAATTTACAGCAGAATTTTGGAGCATATACTGTACTCGCACATTATGAATCACCTTGAAGAAAATGACTTATTGACACATAACCCCGTAGTGGCCGAGCGGTTCTAGGCGCTTCAGTCTGGAACCGCGCGACCTCTACAGTAGCAGGTTCGAATCCTGCCTCGGGCGTGGATGTGTGTGATGTCCTTAGGTTAGTTAGGTTTAAGAAGTTCTAAGTTCTAGGGGACTGATGACCTCAGATGCTAAGTCCCATAGTGCTCAGAGCCATTTGAACCATTTGATAAATAACCAACACGGATGCAGAAAATAGCATTCTTGTGCAACACAGCTAGCACTTTATTCCCATGAAGTAAACAGTGCTGTCGACAAGGGATCGATTCCATATTCCTAGATTTGCAGAAAGCTTTTGATACCGTTCATCCCAAGCGACTATTAATCAAACTGCGTGCATACGGAGTATCGTCTCAGTTGTGTGACTGGATTCATGATTTCCTCTCAGAGAGGTCACAGTTAGTGGTGATAGATGGTAAATCATTGAGCAGAACAGAAGTGATATCTGGCGTTCTGCAAGGTAGTGTCATAGGCCCTCTGCTGTTCCTGATTTATATAAATGATCTAGGTTATCTGAGCAGCCCCCTTAGATTGTTTGCAGATGACACTGTAATTTATCGCTTAGTAAAATCATCAGACAGTCAATTCCAATTCCAAAATGATCTAGAGAGAATTTCTGTAATGTGCGAAAAGTGGCAATTGGCACTAAACAAAGAAAAGTGGGAGGTCATCCACATGGGTACTAAAAGAAATCCGATAAATTTTGGGCATACAATAATCGCACAAATGTAAGGGCTGTCAATTCGACTAAATACCTAGGAGTTACAATTACGAGCAACTTATATTGGAAAGACCACACAGATAATATTGAGGGGAAGGTGAAACAAAGACTGCGCTTTGTTGGCAGAACACTTAGAAGATGCGACAAACCCACTAAAGAGACAGCCTACACTACACTTGTCTGTCCTCTGCTGGAATATCGCTGCGCGGTGTGGGATCAGGGCAGCCCGTTTCGTGTTATCGCGCAACAAGGGTGAGAATGTCACTGATATGACGCGAATTGGGGTGGCAGTCACTGAAACCAAGGCGGTTTTCTTTGCGGCGAGATCTGTTTACGAAATTTCAATCACCGACTATCTCTCCCGAATGCGAAAATATTTTGTTGACACCCACATACGTAGGGAGAAATGATGATCATAATAAAATAAGAGAAATCGGAGCTCGAACAGAAAGATTTAGGAGTTCGTTTTTCCCACGCGCCATTCGAGAGTGGAATGGTAGAGAAGTAGTATGAAAATGGTTCGATGAACCCTCTGCCAGGCACTTAAGTGTGAATTGCAGAGTAATCATGTAAATTTAGATACTTCATACATGTGTAACTGCCGGCTGTTGTTGCCGAGCGGTTCTAGGCGCTTCAGTCCGGAACCGCGCTGATGCTACGGTCGCAGGTTCGAATCCTGCCTCGGGCATGGATGTGTGTGATGTCCTTAGGTTAGTTAGGTTTAAGTAGTTCTAAGTCTAAGGGACTGATGACCTCAGATGTTAAGTCCCATAGTGCTCAGAACCTTTTGAACCATGTGTAACTTTGGCATCCTATACCTCAATTGAACAATGAAAGTAGGGGATACAAATCCTACTACGTCGCTATTTTTCGCCTTCGCTAGCAATAGTATCCTATTCTTCAGTTTATCTATATTGGTCAACTGAAGCACGGAACACAAATTTTACCTATGAGGAGTTTTTCGCCTTCGTTAACACTAGTATCCTATCCTTTAATTGACCCATATAAGTCGACTGCAGAACGGGATACAAATTTTCGTCGCTACTACTACTATGATAACTTTCAGTCAATACTATTACTACCCAAGGCGAAAAAAATTTGTTTCCCGCAGTTAAGTTGACCTATATATAGGTGAACTGAAGTATGGTGTACAAATTTTATGTACATCCTTTTTTTCGCTTTCACGTAGTTCAACTGAGGTCAGGATGGCAACTTTATGAACGTCCGTTTTTTCGTCTTCGCTAGCAATAGTATTATATTCTGAAGTATGGATACAAATTGTATGTATGCCTGTCTTTTCACCGTCAGGACGCCCGTGCTATATGTCTATACTCCGTTCACTATAAGAATAAACCTAATGTAAACAAACAGGTCAGAAGCCGTAACACACGTACACTGGTGTTATTACGCTTTTGCATGTTGGTCCTACTTATACAGGGTGTTACAAAAAGGTACGGCCAAACTTTCAGGAAACATTCCTCACACACAAAGAAAGAAAGTATGTTATGTGGACATGTGTCCGGAAACGTTTACTTTCCATGTAAGAGCTCATTTTATTACTTCTCTTCAAATCACATTAATCGTGGAATGGAAACACACAGCAACAGAACGTACCAGCGTAACTTCAAACACTTTGTTACAGGAAATGTTCAAAATGTCCTCCCTTAGCGAGGATACGTGCATCCACCCTCCGTCGCACGGAATCCCTGATGCGCTGATGCAGGCCCGGATAATGGCGTATTGTATCACAGCCGTCCACAATACGAGCACGAAGAGTCTCTACATTTGGTACCGGGGTTGCGTAGACTAGAGCTTTCAAATGCCCCCATAAATGAAAGTCGAGGGGGTTGAGGTCAGGAGAGCGTGGAGGCCTCGGAATTGGTCCGCCTCTACCAATCCATCGGTCACCGAATCTATTGTTGAGAAGCGTACGAACACTTCGACTGAAATGTGCAGGAGCTCCATTGTGCACGAACCACATGTTGTGTCGTACTTGTAAAGGCACATGTTCTAGCAGCACAGGTAGAGTATCCCGTATGAAATCGTGATAACGTGCTCCATGGAGCGTAGGTGGAAGAACATGGGGCCCAATCGGGACATCACCGACAATGCCTGCCCAAACGTTCACAGAAAATCTGTGTTGATGACGTGATTGCACAATTGCGTGCGGATTCTCGTCAGCCCACACATGTTGATTGTGAAAATTACAATTTGATCACGTTAGAATGAAGCCTCATCCGTAAAGAGAACATTTGCACTGAAATGAGGATTGACACATTGTCGGATGAACCATTCGCAGAAGTGTACCCATGGAGGCCAATCAGCTGCTGATAGTTCCTGCACACGCTGTACACGGTACGGAAACAACTGGTTCTCCCGTAGCACTCTCCATACAGTGACGTGGTCAACGTTACCTTGTACAGCAGCAACTTCTCTGACGCCGACATTAGGGTTATCGTCAACTGCACGAAGAAATGCCTCGTCCATTGCAGGTGTCCTCGTCGTTCTAGGTCTTCCCCAGTCGCGAGTCGTAGGCTGGAATGTTCCGTGCTCCCTAAGACGCCGATCAATTGCTTCGAACGTCTTCCTGTCGGGACACCTTCCTTCTGGAAATCTGTCTCGATACAAACGTACCGCGCCACGGCTATTGCCCCGTGCTAATCCGTACATCAAATGGGCATCTGCCAACTCTGCATTTGTAGTAAACATTGCACTGACTGCAAAACCACGTTCGTGGTGAACACTAACCTGTTGATGCTACGTACTGATGTGCTCGATGCTAGTACTGTAGAACAATGAGTCGCATGTCAACAAGAGCACCGAAGTCAACAGTACCTTCCTTCAATTGGGCCAATGAATCAAGGAAGTACAGTACATACTGACAAAACTAAAATGAGCTCTAACTTGGAAATTAAGCGTTTCCGGACACATGTCCACATAACATCTTTTCTTTATTTGTGTGTGAGGAATGTTTCCTGAAAGTTTGGCCGTACCTTTTTGTAACACCCTGTATATTAGATATACTGTTACAAAGTTATGTTAAATGAAACTTTAAGGTATTCAAATGTATTAACAACCATCGACGTTTTTCTTAATCACGCTTTAGATATGTAGTTTTTATATCAGAAATCGTGTACAGTCACAACCTCTGCAATGTTGTGCTCTGATTGTCTGTTAATGCGCAGTATGACAGTGTCTGAGGCCACTTCTGCTCCATAGTGAACAAGCGTGTGGAACAGGTTAAAAAATGCTGAGAAATACGTTGTTCTGAATGTTTTTCATAAATGTACAGTTTTGACGCAGGGACTGTATTATATACAGTATGTATTACATACATTTGTGGCATAAATACACGTTGGACGATTAGAAAGAACGTACTGGATCGATGATTTGCTCCATTCAAGATTTGCTGGTTCAAATCTCGACCGAGTAATTTTTTTCTCGTCTAATTTGGAATGCCTACATCTCGTTAATTGTAAAATTCATCATCATTTTTTATGAATAATGCAAATCATCATGTTTCTAATTACATATTGCACGCGCAATTCCTGTCTTCATTTCAAATTTAAATTCTTAACTATCGATATTTTAGCAAATACTTAACAAAATTTGATTAAATTAAGGAAACATGACAACTTAATTTTTCAAGGCAACAATGAAAAACCAAATACTCTTTATTTGGACTATGGCCATCCTGTGAAAATCTCATTCTGGAAACATCCCCCAGGTTGTGGCTGAGCCATGTCTCCGCTACATCCTTTCTTTCAGGAGTGCTAGTCCTGCAAGGTTCGCAGGAGAGCTTCTGTAAACTTTGGAAGGTTGGGGACGAGGTACTGGGGGAAGCAAAGCTGTGAGGACGGGGCATGAGTCGTGCTTGGGTACCTCAGATAGTAGAGCACTTCCCCGCAAAAGGCAAGGGTCCCGAGTTCGAGTCTCAACCTGGCAGACAGTTTTAATCTGCCTGGAAGTTTCAATTAAAGAGCCTGTTGAAATCATGATGTTGGAAAGCCTAATAAAATTCATTTTTAGGATGATACTATATGATCTCTAGGAATTCAAAAGTCTTTAATTGTACCATTGTGTCCTTTATTTTACAACAGGTTTCAACCAATAAGGTTATCATCAGATGTGCGTGTCTTACTCGCGTGCACCTGTGTTGCTGTGAGGGGTGTTCAGTAAGCAATGCAACAAATTTCGTTTCTGAAAGCGTATCAGTTTTATTCACCATACGAGGTGCATTCAAGTTCTAAGGCCTCCGATTTTTTTTCTCCAGACTGGAAAGAGATAGAAACATGCACATTGTTTTAAAATGAGGCCGCGTTCACTGTCAATGCGTCCCAGAGATGGCAGCACCGTACGGCAGATGCAATTTTACTGCCAGCGGCGAGAATGAGAACTGTTTTAAATAATTAAAATGGCGACGTTTTCCTTACTTGAACAGCGTGCAATCATCGTGTGACAACAAACCGAAACAACCTCGGGCTCGCACAAGCCGGTCTGACGATACCAAGTATATTGAAATGGAGATTATATCTGTACAAGAGCGATGTTATACAATTATGGATTAAAGTTAAGTATTCCAGAAGCTACGTACTTTTCTTTATAGCATTCATTACGTATCCTGTTTCAGACCTGACGCCAGCCTGCGTGAGTTTAAGCGCGTGCCTTTCGGCTTCCTCTCATTGTGTCTAGGCTGTCTTGTCTAGACACAACACAGACAATAGTTCGAAGGCCTCGTATAATGCTGCCGCCTATCGGAAACTGGCTGCCGTAGCTGATTCTATGGAAGCAGAGGTCCTGCTAATCAGTGCCTCTAAAATCCTGTACGTAGCCATATAAGATTTCACTTCTTCACATTCTGCAGCTGTTATTAGAGGAAAAGAAGATAACTTCTACAGATGTCACAAAAGGCACATCCACTACTTTCTGTTACAAAATATATTTGCTTGAATGGGTGTACAGATCATTAGAGTGACTCATGAACTAAAGTTCATACAACATACGCCTCAAAGGCTCAACGTGACTTTAAGATTACAATATATTTCACCTGTCACAATACCATCCTGTCTTTTGTTTTCGTTTTTAGAGAGTGCGGTTGCTCTTTGATAGACAAGCAACAACCAAGCCGTGACGCCAAAATGGAAAAGGCCTCGCCCACAGCAGGTGAAGCGGTTTACGTGTCGCCACACCTCCCGTTTGGTGTCTGCACATATGAAAACAAACCCTCAGTCACAGTGCATGTTCCATGACTTACTCCCTACTTAATATTATTCTGATACGATCATCTTTCCTTGTACTACACAAGGAATGTGAAATGTCGTTTGCCTAAATGGCATGTAACACTTCGCACTATATGGGCTGAAGCAGGACTATTCCATGATGTCCCTCAACAAATTCTGCATTTTTTGCAACCGAAGTTGGTCAAGAACAAATGTATTGCATTACAGGGATGAGGGTGTGTCGTGTAGGGTGGGTAGAGGGAGGAAAGAGGCAGGAGGGAGGATTGTCTGCCATCTCAGTGGAGGGACAGAGGAATGTGACAAATCGGCACCAGGGCCGATGAAAGCATGTGGCACGTGACAATGTGGACGAGTGGAGTGGGTAGTGACAGCTCAGAGGTAGGGGAGACTTGTGTGGAGGTTGTGCACACAGTGGATTAGTGGAGGTTTGCCGGGAGGGTTATGGTGTACTGCAACAAATCTTTCATTCCTGTAACCCTTCTGGCCTGTCTCTGCAAAACCAATGCACCCATGCCCTCTATTCAACAGTCTCACCTTCCTCTGTCCTGCACCTTGCAAGATCCCCTCGCTTCTAAACTGATACTTTTATTACTCACAAGGGAACCTCCCCATCGCACCCCCCTCAGATTTAGTTACAAGTTGGCACAGTGGATAGGCCTTGAAAAACTCAACACAGATCTATCGAGAAAAGAGGAAGAAGTTGTGTGGAACTATGAAAAAATAAGCAAAATATACAAAGTAAGTAGTCCATGTGCAAGATAGGCAACATCAAGGAGAACGCGAGATCAGGAATGCCGTGGTTTGCGTGAGCAGCTGTGGATCGAGAGGTCCTGGGTTCAAGTCGTCCCTTGAGTGAAGAGTTTTAATTTTTATTTTCAGACAATTATTATCTGTCACCAGTGTCGTATAGAATATATCAGACATGTTTTCCTGTGGAGGAATCGGTTGACCTATGACCTTGCGATCAAATGTTTTCGGTTCCCATTGGAGAGGCACGTCCTTTCGTCTACTAATCGCACGGTTCTGCGGTGCGGTCGCAAAACACAGACACTAAACTTATTACAGTGAACAGAGACGTCAATGAACGAACGGACAGATCATAACTTTGCGAAAATAAATTTTTCACTCGAGGGAAGATTTGAACCAAGGACCTGTCGTTCCACAGCTGCTCACGCTGACCATGGGACCACAGAGCTCCTACGCTCATACTCTCCTTGATGTTGCTTATATCGCACATGGACTTCTCACTTTGAATATTTTGCTTATTTTTTTTATAGTTCCACACAACTTCTTCCTGTTTTCTTGATTGATCTGTGTTTAGTTTTTCAAGGCCTATCCACTGTGCCAACTTATAACTAAATCTGAGGGGGGTGCGATGGGGAGGTTCCCTTGTCAGCTTAGCTGCGAGTCTGTAGAGGGTGGTATGTGTGACGTACAGTATGACTGATCAGCATTTCCACCCGGAATTTGCGAGTGTAAGTCGGACCCTCCTCGATCCGACTTGGTGCGTTGTGTCGTCGGATTTCCTCCTACCTGTGCGCGGTGCAGCTCTCGTAAATGCCGTCCCGTGCAGATTCTTCACTGGCGCATTGGATGTCTCTGTCGGTGGAAGCTAATTATCTGAAATTGCTGTCGGTCAACTTTGGGGTATCTGTTTACTCGAAATTAGCATTCAGAATGCCGTAATATCATTTTTATTCCTATTAGATCAATAATGAAACTCATGTCACAAACTACTCGTAACCGAGAGCACGGCTACCATCAAACAAGACAGGAAGAACTCTTAACGCAGACTTTGGCGCGCACTCCGTATCTCTTACTAGTTTCGTCACAGTTCGTGGATTTCCGATCAAGTTATTACTTACTAAGATATGCATTTGTTAATGAACGAGTGTGAATTTTAACGAGACAAAATTTTGATAAATAGTTTTAAAAATTCAGAGGCTCCTCCTTGTATTCATGTTATCATAAATGCCTTTAGTTATTAAATATAAATAAACAAAGTCGGTGGCTTTGACGCCAAGATGGCGGTACTTCCAGTCATGTATATTTCCCAGGCTGACGCTTGTTGCTACGGTCCAGCGCCGAACCCCACCCCTTTATGCTTCGTCACCTAGCCAGACAGCCAGTGTGGGAAACGCTCTCCGACTCATGGCTGGCTACGGACTACAGCACTTCCTAACTATCGTGAATACATCAATAAGAGACAATAATTTATTAAAACTGGTAAAAATGTCTTCTTTATGTAGGAGGCACCTTACAACCTCCTCTGAAACCACTCCTCCATTTCGTCGTCATTGCGCACCACCCAAACTCGCCGGCTCCACTGCCTACCTCGCACGCACATTGCCTCCCTCTGAGCCAAAGGCTGCTCTCCCAACCTTCTGTCCTGTGGCTTTTCTCCTTCTACCCACCTCTAACCTCACCACAAACTATCTGCCAAATTGTTGTCACCGTGTGTGCAACCTGTAAAATGTAGCGACACAGGCAGGTGTGTGCACGCATGCACTGTTGCCTGTACGTACGAGACCTGTCTAAAATGTATCCGACCTTTGGCCAGAAAAAATATTTCGAATACCTGACAGGGTTGGGACCCTAATCCCCTTCAAAGTAGGCCCCTTGTGCCTGCACACACTTAGCCCACCGATCCTTCCACTGCCGGAAACACCTCTGGAAGCCTTCTTTCGGAATGGTGTTCAGCTCCGTCATCGTGTTCCGCATTATCTCTTCTCTACTCTCAAAACGGGATCCTTTCAGTGGCGTCTTCAAATTTGGAAACAACCAGAAGTCGCAAGGAGCTATGTCCGGAGAGTAGGGAAGTTGGCAAACGGCTGTAATTCCGTGTTTGAACGAGAGATTTTGGATTAAGTGGGACGAATGTGCGGGGGCATTGTTGTGATGCAGTTGCCAGGTTTTCGCTGTCCACATGTCTGGTCTTTTACGCCGAACTGCGTCACGGATTCGCCGGAGGACATCTCGATAGTATTCCATTGTCACTGTGCGTCCTTCTGGTGCATATTCGTGATGCACAATTCCACGGACATCAAAGAAGACAGACAGCATCACCTCGATTTTGCTTCGCAGCTGCCGCACTTTCTTCAGCCTTTGAGACTCGGGATGCTTCCATTGCGATGACTGTCTCTTTGTTTCTGGTTCGTACCTGTACCGCCGTGCCTCGTCTCCAGTTATCACGGTGTTCAGAAACCCAGGATCAGTGTCGGTGGTGTCCAGAAGGTCCTGTGCAACGTCAAAACGGAGGTCTTCTTGTTCCGGCGACAACAACTCGGGCACGAATTTTGCCGCCACTCGGTGCACGTTCAAATCGTCACGCAAAATTGCACATGCAGAATCTTTACTTGCTCCAACCTCTCGGGCAATCTCCCACACGGTCAAATGACGATCTGCCATCACCAAATTTTGCACCCTCTCGACAACAGCTGCACTCTGAGCAGTTTGGGGCCTGCCAGAACGCTGGTCACTCTCCCCCGATCTGCGGTCATTTTTGAATCGCTTGAACCACTCCTTAATTTGTGTTACACCCATCGCATATTCTCCAAACACCTCCTGAATCTTACGAATTGTTTCGTTTTGAGTATCACCAAGCTTTTTACAACATTTGATGCAGTGTCTTTGCTCAAAATTTCAGTCATCTTGAGAGAATCGGTAATCCGACGAACACGTCGTGTAGCACCTCACTCGGCGACCGACAAGCAGCGACTGAATTGCTGGGAGGCGGAGACAAAATTCACGTATGCACATAAAGGTCTCTTCCTTTACTGTGTACAGTGCCACCGCACTATTGCCTCTATTTGGCGCGGGAAAATTGAAGGTCGGATATGTTTTAGACAGACCTCGTACGCGCGCTCTACCTCATTAACCCATTTGCCCCAGAGTTAACAAAATTTTCCTTTTTGTGTGTCCCTATCAACAAATCAAAAGATAAAAAGCTTTTTAGGCAAGATGGGCACTGTCAAAATATATGAATGTAATAAAAGTCATTAACACAAATTACTCATTTATTATAGTTTCATTATGTTTTACATCTTTATATTATGGTGACTACCTTCGCTAAGGAAGACAGACGCCTCTGACAGTGACCTCAGGGATCGAACTCAGTCATAAAATTAAGGAAAAATTTTGTAATCAAAGACAATTTTGAATTACACAAATTTTAAAGATTGCGTTGCGCTGTACTGCAAGATGATCATGTAATACTGCATTGTATTACTTGTTGCGGGTAACTAGGAAACGACTCGTGTAAGTTGACAGCCTACATAAATGTTTCAAAAATGGATTATCTTGCACATCATCACACAAATCAAATCACACTTGGGTAATGAAACAAAGTTCTCTTTTAATTTATGGAAGTGCAATTTTATTTTCCTGCTGGTGAAAGAAAATTGTACAACTCAGTTCCACTGGTCCTCTCATACAGCTACAAAATATTTCTGCACTGGATTCAAACAATTTACAAAACAATGGTAAAAAGAAATCTTCCAATGTCTCCAAGACACTGTACACAAGCAGGAGTATGTGAAAAGCACAAAAGCCTAGAAATTCACAATTCTAAAATGTAACCATTCTGGAATACACCAAAACACTTATAGCAACTGTTTTTGTTTTCATAAACAGCAAAAAGCTTTACTCAAAGTACACAGACCAGCTGTATACGCTAGAAAACTTGTGTAAGACTTTAAAACTTACCGAGTGTAAACTATACGAGACACTTTCGCATATGCCAAAGAAAATTTACACATTCAGATTAGCTCTCCTCGGCACCACAGCACAGTATATAAAACGAACTGTGGTTAGCGAGAGAGCGACACAAGAGATACGCGAAACAAGTTGCACATCCTCACACTCCAGCTCTCTGGGTTAAAACCCACAACTGTTAACATTAATCAGCATACACATTACACTGCTCAGATTCATCTTACTCGTTACTCTACATGCTATGGGGGAAAAGGGAGTGTTCACGTATAAACAGGCACATTTCTTACAACTGATCCACATTTGTCCAACACTTACGAGTGTAGTCCCAAATATGCACTGCTCAGTTTCTTATTTTCTCTTTCAATAATGTACCAGAAAAAGCCCAGTGTAAAATTTGCATTTTATATTTGAAACTTTAACATAAATTTCTTAATTCATTCCGAGCTTAAATTGTAAAACAAACAAAACTTACTGCTGCACTGAAGTAAGAGTAACTGTGACTGCTTGACAACACTAAACATCTACAATCCTCCTCCTGACAGTTTCTTGCGGGTTAAAAATTAAAAATTGTGTAAATCAATAGCAAGTCTGAAAATCCCAATTAGCCAAAACTGTACAATTTATTAGTAGTTCCACGAGATGACAATATTATTCCTAGATACAATTCGTGGGTAGAATAGTGGCTTTCATACAAATTCCGTAACACAATGTGCCAACATTCTCAGCATTTTGGCCTCTTAACTGCTTCAACGATCTAAAAACACCTGGGCGGAATTGTATCTGCCTCTATGGCTTATACCCCACACCTGCTGTTGTATGTAATGAATACTTAAGTCCTCTGTGAAATTTTAACATAGATTATTATGAAGCAGATACAACTTTAAAGCCTCTGCTGAATAACCTTCACTGGCAGAACACGAAAAAGCAGACCACTTCAAAACAGACAGTGCTGCAGAATTCCAGGCGTGTGATAGGCACACCACCAAATACACAAACGTGGCAGTTTAGAACGAGTGCAGACATTCGAAAGAGACACATGTGAGTCACTGCTTGGATTTAGCGAATGTACGAGAGAAGAGATAATCACAGCTCATCTACCAGAGTGACCTTTCATATTTTCCTGGGGTGATGGATTAATGGTGCACTTAGAGATATCCAGTCAAGGTTGCTAACTCCGGCCAGACTGTGAACAGCTGTCGGTCTCACACCGCTATTGTGAGTTCGACACCTGCCGCCCACTTCACCTGCTGATGCTCTTTTGTTTTCCAAAACCTCACTGAAGAATTATAACACCTACGAATACTGTTTCAAAGGAACGGATACTCAAACTGAGCAGTTGCGGCGGCAGTTGAAATTGCAAATACCTGAGGAGGTGGTCCAGACTCACAAGGGGAAGGCCTCAGACACGGCCTACGGATTGGGCTCAAATTTGGCAGGTCGCTTGTGTACAACCTAAAACGAAGGAATCTAAGTTATTTTGGGTCAACACCCCTGTGTTTTTGAGAAAATCACCCCTAAAGGTTGTAACTAATGAGGAAGTATTGAATAGGATTGGGGAGAAGAGAAGTTTGTGGCACAACTTGACCAGAAGAAGGGATCGGTTGGTAGGACATGTTCTGAGGCATCAAGGGATCACCAATTTAGTATTGGAGGGCAGCGTGGAGGGTAAAAATCGTAGAGGGAGACCAAGAGATGAATACACTAAGCAGATTCAGAAGGATGTAGGTTGCAGTAGGTACTGGGAGATGAAGAAACTTGCACAGGATAGAGTAGCATGGAGAGCTGCATCAAACCAGTCTCAGGACTGAAGACCACAACAACACAACAACAACAAAGGTTGTGAAGAGCAATTGACTCAAAATTGGAGGGATCGATAGATAATTGTAAATAGAGCATTTTTCCATCATCGGGTATGGGGTCCGCAAATGCAAACTTTTCCAGAAATCGAGGAAAGAAACTTACATAACTGCCGCTTCTGTACCCACACGGTGAACGCTATTTGGCGACAGCACTGATAGCGCACCGGCCAAGGTAACTGGCTGGGTCTCGAAGAACCCGGGTTCGAATCTCAAAAGATAGGACACAACAAACAATAACTAGTTACTACAGCATAAACAGACGAGCTAATTACTACAAACTACATACAGTACTCGTCATATGTTACTTACGGAAGGGCACTGTATTCATTCACAAAACGTATTTCATTTGGTGCATTAACGATGGAAAAATCACTACGTGTATCCGCGAGGTTCGCGGCAGCTTAATGACGGAAAACAGCTCTTTCCGATTGACTTCTATAAGGCTCGCGCTGGACACCTTCACTCTTCCAGGTTGACAACTACGATATGACGAAGAGGCAACCGGGACAACTTAACTCTGCGCGGGTGCATTCTGTCCCGTGCCTCACTGTAAACAAGCGTCGCGCGGTTGGCCATCTGTGATCCCTCGTGAGGAAGTCGCAGCACTTTGATTCGGAGTTGTTTTCATGTGACAAGGCTTAAAAGTTTAATACTTTACTAACTCACGGCATTTGGGAAATTAGTTTGCCTACCTTATTATTATCATTCCTTATTGATTTACTTACCTTGTTAACCCTCCTATCACTATCAATTGAGATATGGAAAGATACAAACGAAAAGAATAACATCCGCTAGGTTTCTTCGAGATTCGAACCCGGGTTTTCCCATTCTGAGTCATTTAACTTGGCCAATGCGCTATCAGCACTGCCGGCGAAAAGCTTTTTGCATGTCGATACAGAAGTGGCTGTTGTAAAAGTGTCTTACCCCCATTTCTGGAAAAGTATGCGTTTTCGGACCCCATGCCTGATGATGAAAAATGCTCTACTTACAATTACCTATCGATCCCGTCAATTTTGTGTTGATTGCTCATCATAACCTTTAGGGGTGATTTTCTCAAAAACGAGGGGGTGTTGACCCAAAATATCTTAGATTCCTTCATTTTTGGTTGTACACAAGCGACCTGCCAAATTTGAGCCGAATCGGTTGGCCGTGTCTGAGGCCTTCCCCTTGTCAGAACACCTGGAGAGAGAAGCCGAGATTCAAATGTCTATCATACGATGGCCCAATATCTGGAAAGATTTGTGTCATACAGAAACATTGCATCAGCGTATTTAACTCCCCTCGACAAAGATAATAAGTCTTGTTTGCAACGTTAAAAATGATGTACGTCCCCGGACGGCGCGTGTGTACCCATTCCATATAAATGTGGCACGGCCATATGTAGGACTTTCCAATGGTTCGAGGAGAGGTGCAAGGAACACCAGTGGGGACCCGGACTAAAACAACTGAGCAAATCGGCTGCCACGAAACGGAACGCAATGGGACCAGTATTGCAGTAAAAAAACACCAAGTTTCTAGGACAGAAGACTTAAAAAATATGTTGACATAAAGATGAATGAAAACGTAATAAAAGGGGTGGAGATTTCGGTTTAAACGAGGCTTGCCATCTGGCACTCTATTTATTAAATCTCAGGAACCGAAACATTCACCAGAGCCCATAAACACAGAGTGAGAGTTTTACAGGGTATCAGTGTAGGCTCTGACATATAATATGAGAGATCACAGAGGGAGATGAATTAATGTAACAACTAGTTTTGGCTATTTAGGTAATTATCCAGTGTTTAGTTAGAAAAAGATGCTGTATGCATAAAAATGTCAGTGTATCCACATTACATGCTGCCGTTCATTTTGGTTCGCAAATTTAACCATTCTCAATGTTTTTGACACTGAGTCGGTGCACGTATCTTTGATCCTGTCTTACGCGCACCAGCTAATTGTTTAAACATCAAGAACATAAGCACACAATGTGAATACGCTGCCATTTTTATATCTAGGGCATTTTTTCTAGAGGAACATGGCTATTAGCTAAAAAGGACAATAATGGTTGTGAAAATTTAAATAAATAAATTCCAAGTGGAAAAATGCTTTACCCATTTGATACATATATGGCTGTAGTTCCATTTTCTGACAGCAGGTGAAAATACGGTCCTGTAAGCAGCCAGAATGTGAAATGTTTCTGTTTTGACGTCAGTATGCTGTTGTCCATTTCGCGGTGTGTGTCGATTCCTTTTGTGAAGTGAATGTTGGTGCAAAGAGTTAAGAAAGTTGAAGTTTTCCACATGAAACACAATGGCTGTTGAGAAGAAAGGCTGTGCACTGCTGGTAAAGTTGTTTTATCAGAACAGCAGCTGTGATGTACCTTTTGGATTTCTTGCTTTTATGTTTCGTTTTCTTTAAAGGCAAAGAGAAAAGGTGAAGCGGTAGCCCAGCGTAGAGCCTGCACCTACCATCGTGTATTTTTTATTTTCAAATGTTAAAAAACATAAGATGTTTCCCCTGTTCCTTGGTAAGAGGAAGGACTCTCTCTCTCTCTCTCTCTCTCTCTCTCTGTGCTAATGAACGAAGGTAGATGTTATTTTAGAGTGTAATCGACGGTAGCCATTTTGGTTATGAGAATAAGTGAAAAGTCTGTATTTTTTGATGTGTGTAAAAGAAATAATACATTCGTATTTAGTTAGTGAAAAATTGAGTTATTATTCCAAGTAGCACTGTAATAATAAGAATTGAAGGCCACCTGTGTACTTCGAAGTTATCACAAAGATTCGATTACCATATCATGGACACAGTCGAGGCTTTGTAGGTGGATACGGCAATCGGACATAGTTTTATTAATCGGTAAGCATAAATCTACAGCAAGGGAAAGACTATTTCATCCACGCAGAATTAATACGAACTAATATGAACTCATTTACATGCATAGTCCAGCTTACTGTGCTCGTCCGAGCGCCAAAAAATTAATCTCATTAATTCCATACATCTAAACATATTTTTTATATCTAAAAACAAAGATGATGAGACTTACCAAACAAAAGCGCTGGCAGGTCGATAGACACACTAACAAACACAAACATACACACAAAATTCAAGCTTTCGCAACAAATGGTTGCTTCATCAGGAAAGAGGGAAGGAGAGGGAAAGACGAAAGGATGTGGGTTTTAAGGGAGAGGGTAAGGAGTCATTCCAATCCCGGGAGCGGAAAGACTTACCTTAGGGGGGAAAAAAGGACAGGTGTACACACACACACACACACACACACACACACAAACACACACACACATATCCATCCGCACATACACAGACACAATGTCTGCTTGTGTCTGTGTATGTGCGGATGGATGTGTGTGTGTGTGTGTGTGTGTGTGTGTGTGTGTGTGTGTGTATACCTGTCCTTTTTTCCCCCTAAGGTAAGTCTTTCCGCTCCCGGGATTGGAATGACTCCTTACCCTCTCCCTTAAAACCCACATTCTTTCGTCTTTCCCTCTCCTTCCCTCTTTCCTGATGAAGCAACCGTTTGTTGCGAAAGCTTGAATTTTGTGTGTATGTTTGTGTGTCTATCGACCTGCCAGCGCTTTTATTTGGTAAGTCTCATCATCTTTGTTTTTACATATATTTTTCCCATGTGGAATGTTTCCCTCTATTATAAACATATTTTTATTATACATAATTTTTTAATTGTATTATAAAGTGGCGACTGTGACAGGACTCGAACCTGCAACCCTACTGTATACTGTCGGAAATAAGTGTCTTTATTCAGGGAGACAGTATACAGTGCTGTATTGTGGGAATATTCCAACAGAAACATCTGTGATGAAGCCCTGTTTCAATAATGGGGCTAAAGAATAGGATCAAGAAATCTGAAGAATCAGGTGAATTGGGTGGTGCAGCAGGGAGAGGGAGGTGGCCATTCCTATGGCAGATGAAGTTGCTGTAGCTGTAATCAACCATGCAGTACGCGCCTCAAATTTAGCAGGCAGTTTTCAAGCTATGTCACAGGAATTCTCTCTCCCTGGTCAACAGTTCAAAAGATTTTGCGGTGTATTTTACACGGGTATCGCTCTGAGATTCAGAATGTACACCAAATGAAGCCCCAAGATAGGCTACAATCCTTGACTTTGCCCTTCATTTCTTGACGCACGCGAAAAAGGATGACACGTGGCCGGGAAACTTTCTTTTACTCTGCACCGTGCCGTGATCGCACAGAACTGTCAACGTGCAGGATTCTATCTACCGCACGTTGTGTAGGAACGTCCACTGCATTCAGCTTATGTGACTGTGTGGTGCAGTTTCACGAGTTTCTCCAACTCGCCCATTTTTCGTCGAGGAGATGACACCTCGCAGGCCTCAGCTTTGCAAGAATGTGACTGTGTCCACACCACTATTTACACACAAGATGGGGCGACACCGCATGCTAGTTGTCAGGTAAAGTCTTTGATAATGATCGCATCATCTCTAGGCCTTCCAGATCCCCCAACCCAAATCCGAGTGACTTTCGGTTGTGGGGATATCGGAAGGACCTCATCTACCAGCGATGTACGTGGACTCTTCCGGATCTGAACGATAGCATACGACAACATATCGCTCCGATTACAGTGGATATGCTGTGACCAACTGTTGACCGTGCCGTGTTACAGAACAAGCTGAGTCGGGAGACCATATTGAAAACGCATTGTAGCTTGTGACCCTATCCTAATAAATGAGCCGGAACCACTGCTATCGTGTCTTTGACGGTTCCCCCCCTTTCCTGCACCCACACCACATTCCGACTGCTTAAAGCACAATATTTTCACCTGGTGGCAGAAAGTGGTACTATTATTTTTTTCAGCATACACTGCAAGTACATCGACTAACAAATATACCTACAATGTTCCAGCGTCCTGTGACGTATGCAACCTGCACTGCAGCACTCAGCTCATCATCAGTTTAATTATAACAACCCAGTACATGTGCCAGGCTGCGAACGGAAACACGTCCGTATTTGACACGTATGCACGTTCTTTTAAACCTGACATAAGTTAATCCGTGACTGGAAGATTGGTTTTGTTTTGCTTTAGGGCACAAAAACAACTGGTGTCATATGCGCCCAAGTCAAAACTATAGAACACAAAGACAGAGAGGAGTTAAAAAATGACTACACATCAGTCCCAATTGACATAATAGAAGACACCTAAAAACAGGCAAGTGGAAAAATGGCTAAAAAAGATACCACACAGAAACGGAGGTCCAAAACTAAAAATTAAATGGTCTTCGCCATATTGCTATGGCGGATAAAAAGTAAGATGTGGTCGACAGCCTACGGGTCATTTGCCAAAACGGTGATAACTAAGACGGCAAATCCAAACGGGAACATAACAGGTTAAAAAAATGGACATTCGATCAGGAAGTGGTGGACGGTTGAAACTCGAGTGCAATGTGTACGAAGTGGTGGGGTAGCACCACTTAGCATATGACAATGGCTAAAAGGGCAGTGCCCAATACGCAGCCGAGTTAAAATAATTTCCTCCTGGCGGGAGAACTCAGAGGAGGTTGTCTGAGCCACTGGGAGAGGCTTAATAAGCCGGAGCTTATTCCCATGAAAAGAGGACCATTGGCGATGCCTAAGGGACACCACCTCCTGACAGACGGCAACACAGAGATCATCAGGGGGAATACATGTACTCGTGGGCTGACGTACGAGGACTGCAGCTTTGGCAGCAGTGTCAGCAGCCTTATTTCCTGGCAGACCGACATGACCGGAGCCCACAGAAACATCACACTGGCTCCACCAAGAGTGAACAGTTGACAGTTTCCCTGGATCCGTGACTGGAAGATGTTCGTCAATTGAAGTCAGTTGCCTGTGAGCAAATACACTGCAGAGCTGGATTTGGTGGCTTCGTGATGCCATTCGTCAGTTCGACAAAGTGTCACTTATGTGATACATTCTTGCCTCTCTTACCAAATAAAATTTGGATAACGTGTCAAACTCAAAGTGAATGCATCAGTTACCTTTGGGGAAACAAGTAACCAACAGCTGTCATATAGGTTGTTTTCCAATTCGTGTTACACTGTTCTATAGGTTGTAGAGGGGACTTCAGGGATCAGTTTTTACACAGGAGCCCACCTCCCGAAACATCGTCCGACGACACTACAGAGTGTCAAAGTTACAGGTGCCAGTGCCTGTAAATGTAGGCATACACAGGGTGATTCTGTGTTGATGATGATACAAATTTTCTAGGATGATGAAGAAGAATAAATGTATCAATCTGAGGTAAGGGTCCCGAGTTCGGAAATTAACGAGTCGAAAGTGTAAGCGAAAATCATTCTGATAACCTCCGAAAAAATGTGTGAAATGTTATGGGACTTAACTGCTAAAGTCATCAGTCCCTAAGCTTACACACTATTTAACCTAAATTATCCTAAGGACAAACACACACACCCGTGCCCGAGGGAGGACTTGAACCTCCGCCAGGGCCAGCCGCACAGTCCACGACTGCAGCGCCCTAGACCGCTCGGCTAATCCCTCGCGGCCGATAACCTCCGACAGAGGAAAAGTATATAGGTACTGTTCTCAGGTTTGCATTTTAGAGCCCCTGTTGACTAAACTTTTTTCTTGTTTTGGCTCATACTCTGAAAGTTGCCTATCCTTCAGAGGTATCAGAACTGTTTTCACTTATAACCTTTGACTTATTTGTTTCTGGTTTACAGACCCTTACCTCAAATTGATACATTTATACTTCTCCATTATCCTGGAAAGAGTGTTATGTTATCACGGAATCACCACGTATATACACACACACACACACACATTTACAGGCACCGGCATCTATAAGATTGACGCTCCGTAGTGTTGTCATACGATGTTTGCAAAACCTGATCTACTAAATACCCTCCACAACCACTAGAAGTGTGTAACATGAACTGTGAGACACCTGTGTGCAGCCTGCTTCTATTGTAATTTTGTTTCCAATGGACCCGCAGTTCGATGTAAGTCGTGTAAAGACATTATGAATCAAGTCCAAAAAGCTGTTTTTTGTTGTTTTTTTTGAGATGTTTATGTAATCACGACAGGCCTGTTTCAGCACTATTGCCATCAACAGGTGATCTGAAAGTAATGGTTGTATTAAATACTATTTTGTAGGGCAGACGGTAGCCTACTTGTCATATTCAGGCTATAACTTCCAACAAATATAGCCTGTCAAAGCTACGCCATAAAATAACTTTGAAAGACGTAAGAAAAAGGCTTAAGTGACTACCCGGCGACGTTATAGGTAAGTTAAGAATTCCATAAATGTACGGTTGTCAATCTCATAAGACAAGTAGGCTACTGTCTGCCCTAGAAAATAGTATATAACAAAGCTATTACTTTCAGATTGCTTGATGATGGCAATAGTGCTGAAACAGGCCTGTCGCGATTAAAAAAAAAAAAGAGATAGAGAGAGAGGGGGGCAGCAGCTTTTTGACGTAATTCATAATGCTTCTATTGTGTATTACTACTGTTGCCTTTACTCAATTTTTTTCACCTCCATTAAACAGCTTAGAAATAAAAGGAAAAAACTGTAAAAATATGACGTCGCATACTTTTATTTTCAAACTTATTTCGTGGGTACCTTCTCCCCCACCCCTCCCAATTCTCGTGGTTATTTCCCCACCGTTTCCCTCCATTAACTTTGGAAATTCCTGATGTCTTCTTTTTGCGGCTGTGGTGGTGTGGTGGGTGGAGTGCTATGCTCTGGCCCTAGGCTCCCGCGTTCCAGACCCTCCAGATGGCCCCGTGCCCTTTCAGCCTTCTATCAAAGTACCGGCTTATCCCCCAGGGCGGTAAAAGGCAGCTGAGGTGATAGACTCATTGCACTCCCCTCCCAGTGCCGTGACAAAGAAAGCCTGCACTCGAGCTGCAGTTGGGAAAATAGCCCAGACACAAGCTTGTGCTATCCAGTGGGTCCCCCCCCCCCACTCCCCCCCGGATCCCTCCCCATTCCTTCTTTTCCCCCATCAGTGTTATACATAGTTGTCTGTCTACAGTCTACAAATACTTTTTATGATATTGCAGGAGGCAAATTTTTAATTGAAAGCTGTTGTCTGGTATTGGCAGATAAATATTGCACTGCCCGTGTTGTTAACGACCGTGCAATGTTCCTTCAGACACGCACACACGTGTGCGTGTCCCAAAGAACATTATATCATTCTTCTTAACAACACAGGCCCTGCAACATCATATTTATCCACCGATACCGGGCAAAAACATTCAGTTAAAATGTCCTCCCCTTTACGGGAATTACATAATGTGTGTACGAGTACAGACTGTGATGCAGGAACGAAGACATATCGAAGTTTGGGTCTGGCCACGAGTTATGAACATGTAACCGAAGCAGATAAGATAGGACCGCATCGACCAGGACTGCACTGCAGCAGAACAGTGTGGCATCACACGACCAAATATTGTTCGTACGAAATTGTACAGGATACTACAACGAGTATCGAGACACTACATGTCATTCAAAATGTAGCTCTTTCGACACGAAATATGAAAGTCAGTTATCGTAACAATGTTAGATGAGGAAAAGTAAGTTGTACGTGTAAGTGGGTATCAAGAGTTATATGACCTTCAAAATAAACATTGTATGAATGGTACCGGAAAAAGCAACATTTGGAAAGAAAATGCCAAGGAAGTGGGAGTAAATGTAATGTACTAATGGTTACAAATAACATGTTTTTTTTTTTTTAATTTTGCGTAACGGACAATTATGTCTTTATTACTACAATTTTTTGCTACTTATTCTCTCTTTGATGACATCGTCTATTTACCACATCATTTTTCTATGCTTATCTACCTCGTGGGGGAATCTTTGACACTACCCAGTATCTGGATAGCATTATTTACAAAACTGCCTCCTGTACGAGGAAGGTCTCATAACTGCATCTCTTCATTGTCACACAACACTGTATCTTGTCCGAGAAATTTGTGGACAAAACAGATAGCAAGAACAGCATTCTCTACATGTCAAGGACTGAAACAGATCCTGCAATAGTAAATCCTAAAATCCGGCACATATTTCTGAAAAGCTTTTCTGAAACTCTTCAGGTTCTTTTATGTATACAGGGTGTTACAAAAAGGTATGGCCAAACTTTCAGGAAACATTCCTCACACACAAATAAATCAAAGATGTTATGTGGACACGTGTCCCGAAACGCTTAATTTCCATGTTAGAGCTCATTTTAGTTTCGTCAGTATGTACTGTACTTCCTCGATTCACCGCCATGATTTCATATGGGATTCTCTACCTGTGCTGCTAGAACATGTGCCTTTACAAGTATGACACAACATGTGGTTCATGCACGATGGAGCTCCTGCACATTTCAGTCCAAGTGTTCGTACGCTTCTCAACAACAGATTCGGTGACCGACGGATTGGTAGAGGCGGACCAATTCCGTGGCCTACACGCCCTCCTGACCTCAACCCTCTCGACTTTCATTTATGGGGGCATTTGAAAGCTCTCGTCTGCGCAACCCCGGTACCAAATGTAGAGACTCTTCGTGCTCGTATTGTGGGCGGCTGTAATACAATACGCCATTCTCCAGGGCTGCATCAGCGCATCAGGGATTCCGTGCGACGGAGGGTGGATGCACGTATCCTCGCTAACGGAGGACATTTTGAACATTTCCTGTAACAAAGTGTTTGAAGTCACGCTGGTACATTCTGTTGCTGTGTGTTTCCATTCCACGATTAATGTGATTTGAAGAGAAGTAATAAAATGAGCTCTAACATGGAAAGTAAGCGTTTCTGGACACATATACACATATCATATTTTCTTTCTTTGTGTGTGAGGAATGTTTCCTGAAAGTTTGGCCTACCTTTTTGTAACACCCTGTTTAACCTTATACTTTTTTCGATTGGTCGTATAATTCTGTACCGGGATAAAGTCTCATGAAATAGGCTTTTAATGGATAAGCTGCATCTCCGAAAACCACGTGGGGCAGTCGAACCTTTGTGTCTGGTAATTCTTTTGGGCCCAGTACGTTCGAGGTGTCTGCTTTAAGTTTCATTGACGAATCTGTCTGTGAAAAGAGTGCCGTCTCGCTATCGTTTCTGAGGTCACGACACGAGTGTTCACATATATAAATTTATAGTGTTCTTCCTCACATAACAAATAAACTATCATCGTACCTACGGCACTTTTTTCATTTTGCTCGGAGGTTGCCAAAGGACTTAGTTACAAAATCTGCAACGTACTGTTGCACCACTGCAGTTCAAATGTGATATACTAAACAGAGCTGCGTCGTGCCACACCACTCTCGCGCATTTCAGTTCCCCTCGGTGCAGTTTTACCTTTAAGGCAATCACTCGCGTAAAATCAGAAATTGCGGTTAGAGTCCCAGTCTGGCACAAATTTTCACTGTCGTCATTCCTTTACACAGCTGACAGTTGTCCATACTTGAAACTGCGAATGCATTGCGTGAATTACTTTTTAGTTTGTGTAGGACTTTGTGGCTGCTTGTAGTGGCCATAACTACTGTTCCAGTTAGGATACAGTACCGTCCACAGCTCATTACCGCTTCTCCACTATATGAGCGTATTTACTACAGAACACGTATTTTGGCCTTGTTACCAGTTGAACTTTTCTCTCGTGTAACAACTACTTTAAAAATAGAATGGGTAGGGGTTGTTTGGGGAAGGAGACCACACAGCGAGGTCATCGGTCTCATCGGATTAGAGAGGGACGGGGAACGAAGTTGGCCGTGCCCTTTGAAAGGAACCATCCCAGCATTTGCCCGGAGTGATTTAGGGAAATCACAGAAAACCTAAATCAGGATGGCCGGACGCGGGATTGAACCGTCGTCCTCCCGAATGCGAGTCCAGTGAAAAATAAAATGGGAACAGCCTCAAAGAGTCACTGCAAAACAAACATAAATAAAGGTAAAACAAAGGTGATGAAATGTGATCACATCAAATTAGACGATGCTCATGGAATTACATTACAACATGAGGAATTATGCTATTTGGGCAACAGAATAAAGCTGACGATGGATGAAGTAGAGAGCACACAATATGAAGACTTGCTATACCGTGGAAAGAATTTCTCAAAAAGAGGAAGCTGTTAACTCTGGACGTAAATTTAATTGTAGGAAGGTTTTTTTGGAGATATTTTTCTAGAGCAGAGGTGTCCAACCCGTGGGTTGCGTGTAGACTGACGCAAGTATTGATGCAGTCCGAGAAGTGAGTTCTATCGTACAACTGGGGGAGGGGACGGGGGGAGCGATGGGAAGAATCCGTGTTAAGTTACGATGAATTACGTATTTTCAATTTGAAACTCCTGCCACACGATTCTATTCTCCCATGATGTACTTGAAACTCAAGAGCCTCGTTTGTATCACTAGCCAATCTCAGACGTGCTGGTCTGTTATCTTCTGGCTACACCACTATCACGTGCAAATTTAGAGATTTAGAAACATATAATGAAATTAATTTATTGACATACAAGCAAATTATGTGTTATTTCTATGCAGTTGTGATACAGAACCTTTTCCACCCTAGTTATTATTACTGAAACTCGCTATTAGTTAGAAATCTTCAAGTGGATTGCTGCTATCTGCTGTTTGCTATCTAACGGTTCCACAAGCCTGTTATAGCAGGTTAATTTGATATCATTTCCATTGCTACAAGTAAGATCCACAGTTGAACATGAATGTCTCCACGAAGGGCTTTCAAGAAATCTTTTTACTTCTGTGTGCAATTTCTACCATAGCAGAGGATAGGTGCAAAGAAATGAGCTTTTATTCAATTCAGTTTCTTCACTCAATAGTCCACCGACTGGATTCATATAGGTTTGAATTACCGTCAATTCCAGGAATTCCTCAGAAGTCTGGATGCTGAGTAGGTGGTATCTCGTATTTTACAGAAATGAGGTCACTCAGTCAAGACCAAGTGTTACAAAGATTTCGCCAGAACTTGATGATGCCAACTGGGTGACAAATTTAGCATTTTTGGTAGATTTGACTGCTGACTTACATGACTTAAAACAGGTATCAATACGCTGTTTCAAACAATAAAATCATTCCAAATGAAATTTTGGTAAGCACATGTAAATGCAAACAATTTTTTTCCATTTCAACATGCTGGCCAAACATAATCCCAAAGATGGGGTGAAATATGCAGCCATATTTTATTGTAAGATGCAAGATTTTTAAAATCGATTTCAGGATTTTCAAAAAAATAATCAAATATTTTGTATTTATGTGACACCTATTACAAACACTGCCAGCAGATCTGCAGATGGGCTTTATCGAATTGCAGTCTGACACCCAACTAAAATAAAAATTTGATCACATGCCTTTGTTGGACTTTTGCGAATCATACCCGCTCGGAGTTGTACATTACATATGTCTTATTTGTTTGGAAGCTCTATGTTTGTGAACAGTTATTTAAGAGTAAAGCACACAAAAAATAAAAATAGAATAAAGATCTCAGATGGAACACCTTGAGAACACCCTGGTAATTGCAACCACTTTGAGTGAACCTGATATTGATACATTAGTAAAATTAATTCCCTCTTGATTTTTTAGAATAAAGAATAATACTAAAGCCTAAATTACTTAAATTTGCTCTCTCTTTTTCCTCAGTGGTTACTGTTAGTTACTGGCCCAAAAATATTAATCTTCCCCAATCTGGGTCAGGCAAGCTAAAAGTTCGGACACCTCTGGTTGATTATAACCTTCTATGAAAGTGGAACACAGACAACAAACAGTTCAGACAGGAAGAAAATAGAAGCTTTTGAAATCTGGTGCTACGGAAGAATGCTGAAGATGAGATGGGTCGATCATGTAACTAATGAGGAAGTACTGAATAGAACTGGGGAGCAAAGAAATTTGTGACACAGCCTGACTAGATGTAGGGACTGTATGGTAGGACACTTTCTGGGACATCAAGAAATCACCAATTTAGTACTGGAGGCAAGAGTGGGGGCTAAAAATTGTAGAGGGAGACCAAAAGATGAATACAGTATGCGGATTCAGAAGGATGAAGGTTGCAGTATTTATTCGGAGATGAAATGCTTGCACAGGATACAGTAGCACGGAGAGCTGCATCGAACCAGTCTTCATAATAAAGACCACGGCGACGAAAATAACAATATGTAAAATGCATATTCACCATTTTGACTGCCTGTTATGCAAAACAAATGTTCATAGATTAGTCATCACTTAAAATATGTTCACGTCTCACAGCTATGAACACACAAAACTCACCTATGATGGGTGTAGAGGTCTTAGGAAAAAACAGTGTTTCGCATAACAGGCAAACCTCATGTCCAGTAATGTATGACAGAGCTTATATCTCTGTACGATATCACTTATACGAAAATATCAATGATAAACTATATCGTTGTGGATGCGTTTGCTTTTTCAAGCTACTGCCAGTGAGTAATCACAAAGAACTACCCCAATTACATTCTCGAGGGCAATATTGCCATCTGCATTCAGAAGTGTCCCTAGTAAAAAATTATTGTCACTAAATTAAAAGTAACAGCTCCAGCTGCAGAATAGGATTACAACACACAGTTTCAAAAAATGGCATCTTCACATCAGTTTTCACCAGCTCAAAACTTTCTTCCTTTCCAAGGAAAGACTAAACCCCCTTCAATAGACATACAATCTACATACATGGCACAGTGTAAAAGCTTTCTTTTCCCCAGGACGACATCAGTCACAGAGATACGAAAATGATATAAAAAAATGCCCTAAGGCACAGTTCTTTTTGTAACTGTGTAAGAGGTAAAACATCACAATAACAGTAAGTGCTAACTGGTAGTACAGCATAAAACACTAAGATAGGAAAGCAAGTATAGTAATCGGGCAATTAAACAGTCTAATAAGTACATTATGTACGTTTTTCAGGTTTTATAGTTAAGCAAACAAAATACAAAACTGTAACAGAAACTACACTGCGTCTGACGAGATCCTTACTAAAAGTAACACAGCAAAAGAAACTGGCTGAAAACCGAGGATGCATTCCGTAGGTGCACAGTGAGTGAATCTGCCGGTGCTGTAGCAAGTGGACATTCTTTGGTAAGACACTCTATCTTCCAGCTGCCAAAAAAAATGATTATGGGAAACTTATCACCTTTAGTAGCAAAAGACTGCTACCCCTGTCAACATTGTGACAAGTATTTGTTATGCAATACCACAGCAATCTCATTCAGTGCTTCCCACAAATCCCATCTCGCACAGGCACCATACGAAGCACAACAAACTGTCAACAATATCTTCACCGTCGTCATCGTCGTGTCCGTAATAAAGACTATTCCACGAGTGAAGACAGGTGGGTGGTGTTTCTTCTATAAAATCTTCTCTCCCTGAGACCGCTGCAGCTCAGTCCACTACAGCACGTGATCATCCCCTGCACACACAAACATAACATTACATTTATAAGTGTAAATACAAAAATTTTAACCCTTTTAGCGCCTGGCTTTACATTAACGGTACACTTGACACGACTAGACTTTTACCGGTTTTCTCGACAGCAGTTAGTCTCTACATACAGTGTAGGGAAGCAGCCTACTCATGCCATATAAAATTCATATGCTTTCCATTGCGTGCCAGCGTAGTCTGCTGTAACTAGCTATGACATGACGAATGTTGCACAATACCTTAAAAGTAAAATAAATAATCTGAAAAGTTAATAGCATGTCAGGAATGATGCTAAAGTAATCACGTATTAAGTTTCAGTTTAGCAACTTCAACAGTTTTCGAAATTTGGACGCTTTACGTAAAAATCATCAGCGCAACAGGAAGGAGCTAGAGACTTCAAAATTTATATTCAGATTCCTTTTTCATTGTAATTTAGTGGTACAGCACAGCATGCTGGATCTCACAAAGTAATATTTTGGTTGAAATTCATGATTTTCTGTTTTTGTATCCTAAAAATTCGGAAGCAAGATAGATTAAGTAAGTGATTAGATACAGCAAGGGTGTTTAGATTTAGGTAGAAGGGAGATACGCTATAATAACAAAGATGTGAGAAGTTTCAAAAAGGTAGCTATAAAACTATAGCTGTAGTGTCTCTCCAAAGGGCAAGTTCAGAGCTCACCTATTGCGTGCAGTACAACTAAAAGAATTCTCTCGCGAAAAGTATTTAACCTAGCCACATTAGAATTTTATTATAGATTACCTGTGTGCTGATTGCACAATTAAATCGAGAGCTTCATTGGCCTTCAGCGAATGAAGCAATTAATTATTTAGTAACTTGAAGTGGTGGTTTACTAGCCCCAGCGGTGGGTTGAGAAGGCAAATGCTGTCGACTGCGCCTTCGGCGGTCCCCACCGCGCCTATATAAATAAGAGCGTGCGAGCTAGAGTAGGGTCCAGTTCTCTTCTAGATTCGTATCAGCACACACTCCGTGTCAGAAGCCGCGTCACGTTTGTTCAGTTGCAAGGAACAGCCTCGGATGCCGTATTACGTAACTCGATATGCACTTAACAGTGAGTTCACATTGGGGTAAAGAGTTAATAACGGAACAACTTCAGTGATTTATTCTCAGTTGGTATATGTCATGTTCTCTTCTAGATTCGTATCAGCACACACTCCGTGTCAGAAGCCGCGTCACGTTTGTTCAGTTGCAAGGAACAGCCTCGGATGCCGTATTACGTAACTCGATATGCACTTAACAGTGAGTTCACATTGGGGTAAAGAGTTAATAACGGAACAACTTCAGTGATTTATTCTCAGTTGGTATATGTCATGTTCTCTTCTAGATTCGTATCAGCACACACTCCGTGTCAGAAGACGCGTCACGTTTGTTCAGTTGCAAGGAACAGCCTCGGATGCCGTATTACGTAACTCGATATGCACTTAACAGTGAGTTCACATTGGGGTAAAGAGTTAATAACGGAACAACTTCAGTGATTTATTCTCAGTTGGTATATGTCATATTTTCACGTGTTGCCGCAGGGCAGACTTTCTACCATTACTAGCGTGGCGTTTGATGAGTATTAACATCAAATTTTGGCGAGCATTCACTCTAAACATTTACATCGATAACGATTATTGAACAGTTTCGTTATCTAGGGATAATAGAATCCGCCCAATAGACTCTGAACAGCTCTGGTGCTACAATAGCTGATATCGGTAATCATTTGTCTGGAATTTAACGCTTTATCGTTTTCAGAATATAGTGAAAATCGTTATAGTAAACTGCATTTTCTATGAATCCCAGACATCATCCAAAATCCTCAGAGAAATGAACTTCAATAATCAATAACTTTTATTCTCCATCAGAGTGGGCACAGTGAACTCTAATTACAGGCATCACTTTGTGGTTACCAACATTGTAGTTAGAGAGCCTGTGTTGAGAACGGCAAACAATATATACAGGGTGGCGCACGAAATGTGTTACCATTTTGTTTTTGGATATAAATTTTATTGTCAATACAATCTGAAAGGAACATATACTACAATGAAGAGCCGTCCATGGAGATTTGTTCTAACTCAGGACATGCTCAATATGTCCACCATTCCGTTTCCTAACTTCCTTCAAACGAACACTGAAGTTAGTGATTACCCTACGGCACATGTCCCCCGTAATTTCACTGCAAGCTTGATGATTAAGTCTTCTGAGCTCCATTAAATCACGTGGACATTTCGGGAAAATTTTTCCTTTAGGTACCCCCAAAGAAAAAAGTCACACGGATTGAGGTCTGGACTACTGGGGGCCAATTTTGTCCGTCATTGAAGTGACCTGGAAACCTGAGTGAAATGATCCACATGTCGAAACGCTCCTGTAAAAACTCCAACATAATGTTTGCAGTATGTGCCCTTGCTCCATCTTGCATGAACCACTGCGTGTTGAAGGGCAAGGCAGTAGCAAGAAGCTGTGGAATGAAGCTATTGCGAAGCATGCTCAAATAACGCTCGCTGTTCACAGCTTCTTCAAAGAAAAAGGGTCCAATATGTCCGTGACTGGAAATTGCTGCCCACTTTGTAATCCTCAGAGCATAATGTTGTCGTTCATGAAGCACTTTCGGTTTTTCAGTGGCCCAAAAATGTACATTTTGTTTCTTAACCACACCATCTAAATGAAAATGCGCCTCGTCTGACAACCAAACGTTGTTGAGAGTTTCTTCCCTGTCCTCCGCCCACTGAGCAAACAGTAGTCTCTGCTGCTTGTGTTCTTCAGTAAGCTTCTGTGCACAGGTCATCTTGTATGGGTACATATGGAGGTCACTTTTAAGAATGCGTTGAACGGAGCGTCTGGATATTCCCAGTAGCACTGCTGCCTTTCTACATGATTTCCCGGGACTTCTCTGTACAGCAACTCGTACTGCTTCAATATTCTTCGGCGAACAAACAGGCTCGGGCCGAGGTCGCTTCGCTTCCAATACTGTTCCTTCCTGTACAAATTTATCGTACAACCTGTGGATGATCTTCTTGCAAGGGACCCACCGTGTGTTAAACTGTTGTCGAAAATGCCTCCGAGTCACAACACGGCTTTTCGTTTCACGAAAAAGTAACACAATTGCCGACCGTTGCTGTGTCGTCAGTCTTCCATTGTCAGCCATTGCTTCTTACTAGTCCCCTGGCGGCAGTATCGTGAATTACACGTCATTTCGTAACTCATTTGTTTTTCCAATCTCTGCTGGTACTGCTGCAGAGATCCCAGCAGGATATCTAATGTGCGTCGTAAATTGTGAAAGAAACAATTGGTAACACATTTCGTGCACCACCCTGTATATAATAATAACATTTATTTTCCACCCGCCGCCCCACAACAGGCTGAACACGAATAAAACCAACAAATTGCAAGGACAGGTTCCTGACTGGATACGGAGGAAGAAAGTCCTACGAACATGTGTTCAGAAATGCTCCGTTGCTACGTTAGATGGCGCCGACAAATGGAGGTTCCTCTGACTGTGCGTTCCTCGTGTGTCGCAGGCCGTAACATTGACACAGCGTACTGTAAGCATGATCCGGTATTTATGTCAGGAACAATCCGAGATGGGTGTCTGTGTACGGCCAAGCTGATAGAAACAGTTGAGAGGCAGCGTGACTGTACCGAACCGAGTACCGTAAAAGACACCGACATCACACAACGTGTCAAGTCCTTTTTGGGCACTTGTGCGATTGCAGGTCCTTTCAGACAGGCGAACATACAAGATGCCAGTGGAGGACCTGGTTTTACCGGATATTGAGACAAACCCCAGTATAAGCTCCAGGCAAATGTATAACACTATCTCGGCTTGTTCCTGATATGAATATCAGACCGTTCTGCTACTTAACAGTATGTTGTGTCAATCACACAGCCTGCAACACACAGTCAGAGATACTTTCATTCATCAGCACCGTCTACTGTGCCAACAACGGATTTCCAGACACATGTTTATTGGACTTTCTTTTCCTCCATTTCCAATCAAGAATCCGTCCCTACAGTTGGTTTTATTAATGTTCACCCTGTTTAATCTTGTTATGCTCATTTAAGGATTGTTCAGCATCTATCCTTTTATTCCACTGTTAGTCATTGTGAGAATAAGTCTATTACTGGAAACAACTGGTGTCTGAAGTTAATCATTTTTCTAAAGCCTGAATCTGATCACAGCATAGATTTTGAGTAGGTATAAGTATTGAAGTATTTTATCACTCCAGTTCAAAAGCTATAAATAGTTCCTTAATACACCAACAATTTATTTAAATTATACAACCTTATTTGTATCGCACTTTCAGCCTTGCATAAAAGTACACTAATGAGAGCACTATAATTAACTTTATGTGTCATCCTACATGGGGCATTCGATAAGTAGCAAAACACATTTTATTTCTCAGCCTGTTTCAGTTGGAAAAATGCAGAATTTGTTGTGGGGTATCATGGATTATTCTTAGTTCAGTCCCTAAAGTTTCATGAAGATCCAATAGATGGCGGCACTATACGAGGGGCATTTGAAAAGTCCGTGCAAAAATAAAAATTACTTTCGTGTTTGGGGTAAACCTTTATTTTTCGATAGTCTCCTTTTAGACTTATACACACTTCTTCGAACTCTGTTCTAATTTGTTGATCCCTCCCGAATAATAGGAATTGTCCAAGTCTGCAAAATAGCTATTATTTGCTGCAATCACCTCCTCATTTGAATAAAATCTTTGTCCCCTCAGCCATTTCTTCAAATTGGGGAACAAATAGTAGTCCGAGGGAGCCAAGTCTGGAGAACAGGGGGGATGTGAAACGAGTTGGAATCCTATTTCCATTAATTTTGCGACCACAACTGCTAAGGTGTGTGCTGTTGCATTGTCGTGTTGGAAAAGGATTTTTTTGGGGTCCAATCGTCGGCGTTTTTCTTGCAGCTAGGTCCAATAACGATGAATATTATGCACCTGTAATAGTTTTACCCTTTTTCAGATAGTCAATGAGGATTATCCCTTTCGAATCCCAAAAGTGAGTCGCCATAACTTTTCCAACCGAAGAAGTTGTCTTCGCCTTTTTTGGTGCGGATTCTCCCTCGGTAACTCATTGTTTAGTTTGTTATTTTGTCTCAGGAGTATAGTAATGTATCCATGTTTCATCCACAGTGACGAAACGACACATAAAGTCCTGCAGATTCTTTCTGAACAGCTGCAAGCAATCCTCGCAACACTTCACACAATTTCGTTTTTGGTCAAGTGTGAGCAATCGTGGAACCCATCTTGTGGATAGCTTTCTCATGTCCAAATTTTTATGCAAAATATTGTGTACCCATTAATTGGAGATGCCCACAGCACTAGCAATCTCACAGACCTTAACTCTTCTGTCATCCATCACCATATCATGGATTTTATCAATGATTTCTGGAGTCATAACCTCCACAGGGCATCCAGAACGTTCAGCATTTCTTGTGCCCATATGGCCACTCCAAAAATTTTGAATCCACTTATAAACTGTTCTAATCGAAGGGGCAGAGTCGCTGTAATGTTTATCAAGCTTCTCTTTAGTCTCCTGAGGCATTTCGCCTTTCATAAAGTAATGTTTAATCACTACACGAAATTCTTTTTCGTCCATTTTTTGACTATCACTCGACCTTGATTCCCACAAATGCCAAACACAAAGAAATAGACCAATATGGCTGAAATTTGGTGTGCGTTGTTTCCAAAGATGCTACTAACTAAAAACGACCTCGATACGTGCCAGTGGTGCCATCTCTCGGACTTTGCACGGACTTTTCAAACACGCCTTGTATGAGGTGACAGATCTCCTGAAGTTTTCTGACTCGGCTTCAACTACAAAGAGTGAGCCAGGAGGTACATAAAACCCTAAATCAACAAGAAAAACACTTCAATGTGGACTGTGACCACAATTGTTTGGTTATGGACTGTGGATTAAAAATGAAGAAACTGCAAAAAGGTAGGAAATTAAGCAGATTGGATAAGTTGAAAGAACAAGAGGTTGCTGAGAATTTCAGAGGAAGCATTACGCAATAGTTGGCTAGAACAGGGGAAAGGAATACAGTAGAAAATGAATGAGTGGCTCTGAGAGATGAGATACTGAAGGCAGCAGAAGTCCTTGGATAACACACGAGGTACTGAATTTAATTCATCATAGGAGAAAATACAAAAATTCAGCAAATGAAGCAGGTGTAAGGGAATACAAACGTTTAAAAAATCAGATTGGGAGGAAGTGCAAAATAGTTAAGCAGGAATGGCTAGAGGACAAATGTAAAGATTTGAAGCACATACTGTCTCCAGGAAAATTAAAGAGGCCTTTGGGGGAAAAAGAAGCAGCTGTATTAATATCAAGAGCTCAGATGGTAAACCAGTCCTAAGCACAGAAGGGAAACCTGAAAGGTGTAAGGAGTATATAGAGGATCTATACAAGGGAAATAAAACTTGAAGGCATTATTATAGACAGGGAAGTGGACGTACATGAAAATGCCACGGCAGATATGATACTGCGTGAAGAATTCGACAGAGCTCTGAAAGACCTGAGTCGAAACAAGGCCCCCAGAAGTAGACAATATTCTGTCAGAAGTACTGATAGCCTTGGAGGAAACAGCCGTGGCAAAACTCTTGCATCTGGTGAGCAAGATGTATGAGACAGGTGAAATACCCTCAGACTTCAAGAAGAATGTAGTAATTCCAATCCCAGAGAAAGCAGTTGCTGACAGGTGTGAAAATTACCAAACTATCACTTTAATAAGTAATGGCTGCAAAATACTAACATGAATTCTTCACAGAAGAATGGAAATACTGGTAGAAGCCGACCTTGGCAAAGATCAGATTAGCCTCCAGAGAAATGTAGAAATACATGAGACAATACTGACCATATGATTTATCTTAGAAGATCGATTATGGAAAGGCAAAACCTACATTTATAGCATTTGTAGACTTAGAGAAATCTTCTGACAATGTCAACTGAGATACTCTCTTTGAAATTCTGTAGATAGCAGGGGTAAAACACAGGAAGCAAAAGGCTATTTACAACTTGTACAGAAACCAGATTGCAATAATAAGAGTCAAAAGGCATGAAAGGGAAGCAGTGGTTGAGAAGGGAGTGAGATGGGGTCGTAGCCTATCCCTGATGCTATTCAATCTGTATGCTGACCAAACAGTAAAGGAAACAAAAGAAAAATTTTGAGTAGGAATTGAAGTTCAGAGAAAAGAAATAATAACTTAGAGGTTTGCTGCTGTTACAGACACAGAAAATTACTCGGAAGAGCAGTTGAATGGAACCGATATTCTCTTGAAAGGAGAACATCAACAAAAGCAACACAAGGCTAATGGAATAAAGTCGAATTAAATCAGGTGATGGTAAGGGAATTAAGATTAGGAAATGAGACTCTTAAATTGGTAGATGACTTTTCCTGTTTTAGCAGGAAAGTAATTGATGATGGTAGAACTAGAGAGAGGATATAAAATGTAGGGTGCCAATGGCAAGAAAAGTACAGGGTGTCCAAAAAGTCTTTCCCTGATTACACAAACTGATAACTCAGGCTAGAAGTAAGGTACAAATATGAAAGTGGTGTCTAATTGTTTACAAACTATCAAAGTTTTTTTCACACATCAGTAAACTTCCACATGAGCACCCTTGGTAGCATGCAGCACATCTACGCGATATTCAATTTCCGTCCACACATTAGCCAACATCACTGGAGGGATCGATTCAATGACTGTGATTATCCGTTGCCGCAGGGTTTCAAGATCTGGTACACATGTTCAGTAGACCTCATCCTTCACATAACCCCACAAAAAGAAGTCTAATGGGGTTATGTCAGGAGAGCGTGGAGGCCAAACCGTTGGCCCATCACGACCAATCCATCGCCCAGGAAAGGTCATACCGAGGTACGCACGGACGTCCAAACCCCAATGAGGCGGTGCACCGTCTTGCTAAAACAAGACATCGGGGTGACACTGAAGCAGCTGAGGAACAGCATACAGCTGCAACATGTCCAGATACACTGCAGATGGTAGCCTCAGCGAAGAAGAATGGTCCGATAATTCGATCGTGCAATAGCGCGCACCATACATTCACCTTTGGACTGCCTCTGGTGCACTCCATGACCTCGCCAGGGGGTGTGAACCCCAAATGCGCACATTATGGTGATTCACTACTCCACTGACAAAAAAGGTCGCTTTGTGGGAAAAGGCGATTCGTCTGAGATAACCATCATCGTCCTCAATACGTGATAGCATTTCGACCGCAAAGTCATATTGACGTGTACTGTCATTGGGCAACAATGGAAGTGGAAGTTTACCGATGTGTGAAAAAAACTTTGATAGTTTGTAAACAATTAGACACCAGTTTCATCTTACTTCTAGACTGAGTTATCAGGGAAAGACTTTTCGGACACCCTGCACTACCGAAGAACAGACATTTGTTAACATTAAATATAGATAAAAGCGTTACGAAGTCTTTTCTGATGGTATCTGTGTGGAGTATAGCCATGTATGGAAGTGAACATGGACAATAAACAGTTTACCCAAAAACAGAATAGAAGCATTGAAAGTGTGGTGCTACAGAAAAATACTGAAGATTAGACAGGTTGATCATGTAACTAACAAGGAGATACTGAAGAGAATTGGAGAGAAGAGGAATTTATGGCACAACCTGACCAAAAGAAGGGATCAGTTGATAGGACACAGTCTGAAGCATCAAGGGATCACCAATTTAGTACTGTAGGAATGGGCGGGTGGTAAAAATTGTAGAGGGAGACCAATAAAGCAAATAGATTCAGAATGTACGTTGCAATAGTTATTCAGAGACGAAGATGCTCGCACAAGGTAAGAGTAGCATGGAGAGCTGCATCAAACCAGTCTTCAGACTGAAGTGGTTGAGTGGGCAGTATTGTTTGGCATCTTGACAAAATTTGGAGTGGACTCTAAAACAGAGGGAATTATCAAATATATTCTAACACAGACACATCCAAAGGTATAAACTAAAGGAGATCTCTCCAAAGAGTTTTTAATTAAAACTGGAACTTGACACGGTGATTGTTCCTAGTTATCTTCAACTGTGTGTTAGGTAAGGTCACCTGAGAATGGTAAAAAGAATTAGTCACAAAAGGTCTACTGAAGAAATTCACATTGAAGAATCAAAGAATGGTATTAGAGTCAGCTGCCTTGCATTATATTACATAACTTCTTCTTTCGCAGGTAAACAGCTCGCATAAGCTCATAATATGACATCTGCTTTATACTTTTACAAAATGAGTTGCAAACAGTGTATTACTTGGTTCTTTTATATGGATTGACAACAAGCCTGCTTTGGCATTTATGCCATTTTCAAACACACCTGTTGATACTGCATTTCATAAGCATTGTATTCTACGTGCATGTAACAGTATTGTACAACTTTTATCTTATATTATACATACGCCTAGGTAGAGTGGCATCCATAAAACATCTTGCAAAGTAATTTCTTTTATTTATTGTGTTGTTAATATTGGTTATGTATTCATCTTCTAGAGAAATGTATAACTTTCTAACAGTTGTCAAATGACAGATTGTTCCATTGATGCATTATGAAAGCTATAATTTACTTGTAAACATAATGCATCAATTGAATGATCTGTCATTTGACAACAGTCAAAAATTTACACAAAATTACTATTGAAGCTAAATGCATGACCTATATTAACAACACAGTAAATAAAAGAAATTCCATTCCATTATGTTTTATGGACGTCATCCATCTAGACATACACTATATGATCAAAAGTATCCGGACACCGCAAAAACATACTTTTTTCATATTAGGTGCATTGTGCTGCCACCTACTGTCAGGTACTCCATATCAGCAACCTCAGTAGTCATTGGACATCGGGAGAGAGCAGAATGGGGCGCTCCGCGAAACTCTGACTTCGAATGTGGTCAGGTGATTGGGTGTCACTTGTACAGTACGCCTGTCCGTGAGATTTCCACACTCCTAAACGTCCCTAGGTCCACTTTTTCCGATGGGATAGTGAAGTGGAAACGTGAAGGGACACGTACAGCACAAAAGCGTACAGGCCGACCTCGTCTGTTGACTGACAGACCGCTGACAGCTGAAAAGGGTTGTAATATGTAATAGGCAGACATCTATCCAGACCATCACATAAGAATTCCAAACTGCATCAGGTTCCTCTGCAAGACTATGACAGCCCAGCGGCTGCTTGAAGATCAATAAAATAAAATAACTTCAACAGACATAAGCCTGTAAAACTACATATGGCACCGTATGTCCTCCGTATGTCATCTAATTTTCAACACCCTTCTGTAGCAACACACCTCATATGCTTCGATCCTGTTATTTTGCAGAGTGTTAGCCCGACTAAAGCCAAATATTAGATGGGTAGATCAGAATAACTAATGAAAAGGTACTAAATCAAATCAGAGAAAAGAGCTAGGAAGACTTGTGCACTTAGGGTTCCGTACAAACTTAATTAGGTATACAGTTCATCCATTCCGGGAATCGAGAATCTCGACTGTTTTTTCCTGTTGTCGACATTGATACTGGCAAGATGTCGGTTCTGGGGATTCCAAAATTTTAAAAATGTCTCAATTTCAATAGTATAAATGTGAAATAAAGTCATACAGGAGGCAGGCAACGATTATTATAATAATCAGTCACGCTGTCTGGGTCACAATGGTAAAAGTATGATATCAGGCAAGGAATGACTCTATTGCTCATATGAAGCGTTTCGTAATTTTTTCCTTTAAGTGAACTGTGAAAGCTGGCTTCTTGCTAAATTTCACGATTCGACTCAAACGTGAAATACCAAATAGGTTTCGACGAGGGGGTTCGTAAGTATCAAAATGTATGACCGTATCTTTTGACTGCAGTGACTTAGAAGATTCACATCTTACACAGCTGAAGGACCACAGACCTCAGTGTGTGACATAAATTTCACCTCGATACGTCTACGTGTTACTGAGAAAATTTTTTTGACTGAAGATGGAGGGGGGAGAAAAGAAAGGGAAGGGAAGAGACTATCGATGTCAGTTGCAGCGGGACTTCGTGCGGAACGAGTGGCAGTGAGTGAAAATGTGTGCCAGACCAGGATTTGAACCTGGGATCTCCTAATTACTAGGCAGTTGTATTAACCCTATGTGCCACTCACAGTGTTTTTGCAACTGTGCGGATTAGCTCGGCACGCTTCTAGGCTGACCCGGGTTCTCACCCAGCGCGACCTGTCCACGGTCTCCGTCTGCGTCCTCGGTGCTCGCTACTTTGAGATTCCCGCAGGAGGTCGGACATAATTAAGCATCTGGACTGAATCTGGTGGCTCCGTTGCCCATTGAGGTGAATCAGTTACACAAATGTGTGGTGACTGTTTTTTTGGACACGTCTGAAAGTACAGACAGATTATGCAGCGTGTACATAAAGTCTGGGAACATTTTCAATTATTTATTGCGCAAGAACCAAACATTGTACACATATCATACATATGTCATTTTGAAGAGGACCCTGAAACTTTTTTTCCCCCTCCCGTTCATGTATACCACCAAAGCATAGTTTGGTAATTTGCTGATAGTCAGTGCTAGTCAGAAACGTGTCGAATTCAGGTGCAGAGCGAGCTTCCTATGTGTCAGAGTTCGACAAAAGGACAAGGAAGGCCATTTACCATTGGCAAAACAAATTCGTTGCGACAGGTTGTTTGTGCCCCACAAGGGGGAGGGGGCGTCCCAGTGTGAGTGAACTGAATCTGGAGTGCGTACGAGAAATCGGTGCGTTGTGCATCCCGTGAACTCGAAATGGCTACAACGGCAGTGTGGAGAGTCTTGTGACAGAAGCTGTCTGTGAAACCATTCAAATTGGAGCTAGTGCAGAAGCTCAATGATGACGACAAAGACAAGCATTTTAAGTTTTGTTTGCAGTTGCAACAATTGAATGAGGATAGGGATGGCATTGTGGATCGCTTAATTTTTAGTGAGGAAGCCACTTTTCACACTAATGGGAAAGTGAACAGGCATAATTGTCCAGTTGGGGTACGAAGCATCCACACGAATACATTGCATTTGAATGTGATTCCCCAAATGGAAACGTCTTTTGTATCTCGTCACGTCTAAAACTGTACGGGCCATTCTTCTTCACCGAGAGCACTGTCACTGGATATTTCTACTCGGACATGTTGCAGTAATGGCTGATGCCTCATATGCAATCGGACTCTCCGATCATCTTTCAGCAGGCTGGGTCTCCACCCCATTTTCATTCGAAAGTTCGTGGATACCAGAACACGGAGCTGCAGCATCGACGGATCGGCCGTGCTACAGAAAGGGACAGCTGTTTCGTGAAATGGCCTCCCCAATCACCAGATCTAACTCCGTGTGACTTTTTTCCTTTTTTCTGTGGGTACAAATTAAAGATCTGGTTTCTGTAGCACCTCCACACGTGATGTAGCAGAGTTCTGGGAGAGAACAGGGGAAGCGACTGCCACAGTCGACGGCGCCGTGCCGGGACAGGTACGGCAAGAATTCGATTACCCTATTGACGTCTGCCGGATCCCTTGTGGTTCACAAATCAACTGTTTGTAAAAAACAAAACTTTCATAGTTTCTCTTCAAAATGCAATCTGTACGATGTTTAATTCTTGTGCAATAAATAGTTGGTGTTCCCAGACTTTACGTACACCCTGTATTAGATGTATTTTTTTGTTCCAATTAATCCATAGTGAGATCCCCTAGAATGTGGAACATGTCAAAATACAAGGATACACAATAAATATTTACAAAATAAGAACAGATATGCTAATGTACCTTCCACAGAGCCTAAATGAAATTGCCGTAGTGGATGTGGAACCGGAAAAATAAAAAAGAAATTCTTAAGCATACTTACATTTAAAAGAATATATAACTTGTCACCAAATATTAAATATTCAATACACTCGGATGAATTTGATAATTCTTAGGCTGTTGTAGCCACGTATCATCAAATAAATAAATACAATAAAAACATTTTACAGCAGCTATTTACAATGATCGCATTACTGCACAGAATTTGTACAGAACACTGATTGTACACAATATTCACATTAAGTGATATTATTAATAACACGCATGATTCAATCATTTCTGCTAAGAAATTCATCAGTGGAGTGGAAGGAGCAGCCACCAATAAATCCTTTACACTCACTTCAAACGGAACTTTATTATTAGTTAAACTTTTTATGGCTGCTGACATGTTACTGAAGCACGAGTACTGCTGGATAGCGGCCACCTTTCTGAACCAAAGTGACTGACTTTAAATCTTCATGAAAGTTATTCTTATGTCCATTATAATTATCCGGGCTGTTATGCCGTGGTCGGTTGATGAATTCTGTTCAATTCTCAACGTTTCCTCGCCGACTGCGGGAGACATCTTCAAGGGGGTCCGTAGCTCGTTGGAAGGTCCAACACACCCACTGGCTCGCTACTGACTGCCGATAAATTCCGTGTCCGCGCGCTCCCACGCCGCGGCGTGACGTCACGTGTTTTAAAAACGTCAGTGCAATTGGCCGCTGCCGTCGATCGCCGTTACCATCACCCAGTAGTGGACGGGTGGTACACATCTTCTGTAACACCGGCATCCATATACCGTTTAATTTCACACCCTCCTCCTTTCGGTTGAAATTATTTGGGTGTTTAGCTATTTCGATTGCCTCCCTGTAGAGCCTTTCGTAATATCTGCTTGTGGCCGCTAGTACTTGCGTCTCCTCTAAACGAATATTGTGGTTCCCTGGAAAGCGTGCTCAGCAACAGCTGATCATTCCGTTTCTCCTCTTCTACAGTTGCCCTTGTGCTCTTCCAGATGTTTAGAAACAGTTCTCTTTTAGTGGTACCCACATAAACATCTCCACAGCTGTATGGGATCCTGTACACTCCAGGTTTTTCCAATGGTTTGCGAGCGTCCTTGGCATGCTTAAGGTATTCCTGTATCTTCCTTGTGGGCTTGTAAATTACGGTAATATTCCGCTTCGTCAAGATCCTGCCTATTCTTTCCGTTACATTTTTACATTTTTAACAAACGGCAGGAAAACCTTAGATTTTGCAGTAGCCTGTACGTCACTACGATTTCTGCATGGCTGCCTCAATGCACGTTTTATTTCGGCGGACGAATATCCGTTCATCATTAGTGCATTGTGGGGATGTTCCATCTCAGCGATCGACGGCGACGGACAGCGGCGAATTGCACTGGCGTTTTCAAAACACGTGACGTCACGCCGCGGCGTGGGAGCGCGCGGACACGGAATTTAGCGGCAGTCAGTAGCGAGTCAGTGTGTGTGTGTCGGACCTTCCATCAAGCTACGGACCCCCTTGAAGATGTCTCCCGCAGTCGGAGACGAAACGTTGGGAATCGACACAGAATTCATCAACCGACCACGGCATAACAGCCTGGATAATTATAATGGACATGATATTTCCGGCCGTGAAAGTCTACATTTTAGTTATTCTTGTTTCTGGTATTGATTCCACGAACTGAACTTCTGATTTGAAAAATTTGTTTTTTAATGAAAAATTTCATTAAGGAATAATCACAAGGCGAAGCACTAGTTAACATTCTCAGTTCCTTAAACAACCCTCTGCAGGTTGTTCTTTAGATCACAACATAAATAATTCATGTTGCATGTTTCTGATACCTTTAGCTTACTTCAGAAGATAATCCCATATGATATTATGGAATGAAGGTAAGCATAGTACGCTAGCTTTTTTATAGTTATATTAACTATGTCTGACAACATTCGCATAGCAAATAAGAGTCTGTGTAGGGAATTCAGCAGGTTTGTGGTATGTTCCTTCCCATTAAATTTATTATTAAGCTGTAATTCCAAGAATTTGACACTGCCAACTTGTTCTATCTGCTTGTCATCACCACGCATTCATGTAAAAATATTGTTAACAGTCAGACAGACAGATGGACAGACAACAAAGTATAGGGTGTTTCAAAAAGAATATACTTATTAAAAAGTATTATTTTGTCCAAACTATTGATCCCTGCACTTTGGCTCAGCTATTGGGGAAACGAATACATAGTCTAGTGCAATTCCGTGATTACAGTGCAAAGATGTTTCAGGTTGAGGTACCTAATTGATCGTCCAAATGGGTGGAACATTTGCAGATGGTATCAACAGTTTCTAGATACAGGATGCATATGTAAAGGAAAGAGTCCTGGACACCTTCGTGTTCCGGAAGAGAATGTTGCACGAATTCAAACTGCTTTTCAACATAGTCCTCCAAAATCAACTCGTCATGCCAGTCGGGAGTTACAACTGCCTACACCAACAATTTGGCGTGTTTTGGGATGTCGGTCAGCTATGAAGCCGTACAAGTTACAGCTTTTCAACATAGTCCTCCAAAATCAACTCGTCATGCCAGTCGGGAGTTACAACTGCCTACACCAACAATTTGGCGTGTTTTGGGATGTCGGTCAGCTATGAAGCCGTACAAGTTACAGCTGTCACAAACTCCTGTGTCCTGATGACAAACGCATATGTGTGGCATTTTGTAACGAGATTCTTGATGCTATTGACAGTGATAACACTTTCGCACAATGTACCGTGTTCAGTGATGAAGTGACTTTCCGTGTTAGTGGTCAGGTAAACAAACACAATGTTCGCATTAGGGGCCTACAGAACCCACATGCAGCCATTGAACGTGTGCGAGATTCCCCCAAAATCAATGTGTTTTGTGCGATATCCCGATCACCTGTTTATGGTCCATTCTTCTTTGATGGAGACACGGTTAATGGTCAGTAGTATCTCGCTATGTTACAAAACGGGTTGTTTTCAAGGCTGCACGAAGACAAATTCATTTTTCAACAAGACGGCGGTACTCCCTCATTGGAGCCACCACGTGTGTGAATATCTGAATGAAACTCTACTGAACCGTTGGATCGGTCATCAAGGAGCTGGCGACTTAGCACATCTCAACTGGGCTCCACGGTCACCGGATTTGATACCCTCTGACTTCTTCCTGTTGGGTTTCGTTAAAGACAACGTTTATGTACCAACACTCTCACAGAACCTGGAAGAGTTGAAGAACCGGATCCATACTGCCATAACACAGTGACGAAGGAAATGCTTGCCCCCGAGTATAGGAGGAATTTGAGTATCGATGTGATATTGTTTGTGCCACTGATGGAGGACATACTGAACATCTATAATCTGAACTTTTTGTAAATATGCATGTAAAGTTTCATTAAAATTCAATAAATATATGTATCAAAATATGTATATTCTTTTTGAAACACCCTGTAATTAAACAAGGGTCCTGTTTTTCCTGATTGAGGTATTTTTCCTGATTGAGGTACGGAATCCTCAAAAATAATTATGCCCCGACTTGGCTAAAAGACGGGATTGGCTGATAGTACACATCCTGAGGCATCAAGAAATTGTCAGTTTGGTAAGTCAGGTAAGTGTGGGAGGGGGCAGGGGTAAAAGCTGTAAAGGGGGCAATGCTTGACTACAGTTAGGAAATTCAGGCAGATTTATGGCGCATCAGTTCAGCAGAGACAAGGAGTCTCACATAGGAAACTCCAGGTTGCAATAACAACAGTATTAGGAATAGGATAGATTACTACTCGACATAAAGATGATTTGCAGACTGGCACAACAATAAGACTGTTATATATACCGATGAGCCAAAACATTATCACCACCTGCTTAACTTGTTTGTCCATGTTTGGAACGAAGCACATGACTGATTCTGCGTATCAGGGATCTGACAGTTTGTTGGTACGTGTGTGGAGGATATGCAGCACTAGATGTCCGTGCACCAGTCACTTAACGCGTGTAAATAACAGGCCGCCGATTGGCGTACGCGGCGACAGCGGCCCGGACAGGTTCCGTAGGAAACTTCCTGGCAGATTAAAACTGTGTGCCGGACCGAGACTCGAACTCGGGACCTTTGCCTTTCGTAGGCAAGCGCTCTACCGACTGAGCTACCCAAGCACGACTCACGCCCCGTCCTCACAGCTTTAATTCCCCCAGGCTGTGGCTAAGCCATGTCTCCGCAATTCCCTTTCTTCCAGGAGTGCTAGTTCTGCAAGGTTCGCAGGAGAGCTTATGTGAAGTTTGGAAGGTAGGAGATGAGGTACTGGCGGAATTAAAGCTGTGAGGCCGAAGTGTGAGTCGTACTTGGGTAGCTCAGTCAGTAGAGCGCTTGCCCGCGAAAGGCAAAGGTCCCGAGTTCGAGTCTCGGTCCGGGACACAGTTTTAATCTGCCAGGAAGTTTCATTTCAACGCACACTCCGCTGTAGAGTGAAAATTTCATTCTAGTTTCCGTAGGATTTACATCGGGCGATTTCGGTCGCTGCGACATCGTCACGAGTTCACTGTAAGTTCCTCAAACCACTGTAGCACAGTTCTGGCTCTGAGATACTGACAATTACACTGCCGAAACATGACATCGCTGTCGGGGAAGACGTCAACCGCGAAGGGATGTGAGTGGTCTGCTGCTGTCAGCTTCTCTTCGATTACTACCACAGGTCTCACTCGAGCACAGGAGAATGTGTCCCGCAGCACAATACTGCTCGCACGAGCCTGCACCCGTGCCGTGCAGCACACTTCGGACTGTCGTTCACCTCGATAATGGCGTTCGTGGAGATGTGAATCGAGCCAGAGTGATTCACGCGAAGAGCAGACACGTTTCTACTGACTGACAATCGAATCCCTACAGTCCCTGCCCACTGCAGTCTCAATAGAGGTTGTCGGCTCAACACGTAGGGGTAGTCTGCTGCGGAGCTCCACATTCGACAATGTACAATAACTGGTGAGCTCAGAAACACTCGTGCGCGCACCGGCATCGACGACATTTTGGCTGAGGTGCCACTGATTGCCACCTATCCTACTTTACACGGCAAGCTTCCGAGCCCCACACTCTGTGAAGAGTCTGCCTAGTGGAAGTTTCACTGTCCTCCTACCTCTTCCCACAGATCTTCACGACAGTAGCACGTGAACATTCGACCAGCTTCGCCATTGTCGAGATATTCATTCACAGGTTCTGCGTAGTAATAATCTGCCCTTGGTCAAACTCAATGGATTTCCCCATTTGCAACCCATATCTTCTTTAGGCGGTAACCCCTCTGTGTCTGCTCTGCTTACACACTTTTCTTACCGTGTCACATGCCCACAATGCCACCACGCGACATCCGGTGTCGCAGTGGGCAGTGGTCATTATGCTTTGACTTATCAGTGTATGAAGATATTGTTCAAAGCCATCTACATCTACATTTATACTCCGCATGCCACCCAACGGTGTGTGGCGGAGGGCACTTTACGTGCCGCTGTCATTACCTCCTTTTTCTGTTCCAGTCGCGTACGGTTCGCGGGAAGAACGACTGCCGGAAAGCCTTCGTGCGCGCTCGAATCTCTCTAATTTTACATTCGTGATCTCCTCGGGAGGTATAAGTAGGGGGAAGCAATACATTCGATTCCTCATCCAGAAGCGCACCCTCTCGAAACCTGGCGAGCAAGCTACACCGCGATGCAGAGCGCCTCTCTTGCAGAGTCTGCCACTCGAGTTTGCTAAACATCTCCGTAACGCTATCACGCTCTCCAAATAACCCTGTGACGAAACGCGCCGCTCTTCTTTGGATCTTCTCTATCTCCACCGTCAACCCCACCTGGTACGGATCCCACACTGATGAGCAATACTCGAGTATAGGTCGAACGAGTGTTTTGTAAGCCACCTCCTTTGCTGATGAACTACATTTTCGAAGGACTCTCCCAATGAATCTCAACCTGGTACCCGCCTTACCAACAATTAATTTTATACGATCATTCCACTTCAAATCGTTCCGCAAGCATACTGCCAGATATTTTACAGAAGTAACTGCTACCAGTGTTTGTTCCGCTATCATATAATCATACAATAAAGGATCCTTCTTTCTATGTATTCGCAATACATTACATTTGACTATGTTAAGGGTCAGTTGACACTCCCTGCACCAAGTGCCTATCCGCTGCAGATCTTCCTGCATTTCGCTGCAATTTTCTGTATACTGCAGCATCATCCCCGAAAAGCCGCATGCAACTTCCGACACTATCTACTAGGTCATTTATATATATTGTGAAAAGCAATGGTCCCATAACACTCCCCTGTGGCACGCCAGAGGTTACTTTAACGTCAGTAGACGTCCCTCCATTGATAACAACATGCTGTGTTCTGTTTGCTAAAAACTCTTCAATCCAGCCACACAGCTGGTCTGATATTCCGTAGGCTCTTACTTTGTTTATCAGGCGACAGTGCGGAACTGTATCGAACGCCTTCCGGAAGTCAAGGAAAATGGCATTTACCTGGGAGCCTGTATCTAAGATTTTCTGCGTCTCATGAACAAATAAAGCGAGTTGGGTCTCACACGATCGCTGTTTCCGGAATCCGTGTTGATTCTTACAGAGTAGATTCTGGGTTTCCAACAACGCCATGATACGCGAGCAAAAAACATGTTCTAAAATTCTACAACAGATCGACTTCAGAGATATCGGTCTATAGTTTTGCGCATCCGCTCGACGACCCTTCTTGAAGACTGGGACTACCTGCGCTCTTTTCCAATCATTTGGAACCTTCTGTTCCTCTAGAGACTTGCGGTACACGGCTGTTAGAAAGGGGGTAAGTTCTTTCGCGTACTCTGTGTAGAATCGAATTGGTATCCCGTCAGGTCCAGTAGACTTTCCTCTGTTGAGTGATTCCAGTTGCTTTTCTATTCCTTGGACACTTATTTCGATGTCAGCCACTTTTCCGTTTGTGCGAGGATTTCCTCAGCAATGGCGAAGCTGGTCGAATGTTTGTGCGAGGATTTCCTCAGCAAAGGGCACAAACACATTCACACAAGTGAGCAGCTAAGACCGGAGCCGCAGGTGGTGGCCGCCGAGTGTGCACGAGGTGTGAACGTGTGCGTTTTCTTTCGCGAGGAAGGCCTTTGCCGACAGCTACACGTGTAACATCTCCTCATTGTAGCCGTCTGCAACTCGACGGGTCATCTTTACAGTGAGTAGCAGTCTATCCTATTCCTAATATACGAGGTGGACCATTTTAATATGCAATGGGGAATAACTCGAGACAGAGATGAGATACAGAAAAATATTTTACCTAAAAATTGTAGGTGACAAAGGGGGTCATAAATTGCTACTAATGGTCGTGACCTCGAACAGGATTTTCAGGGTGATTTGGAGGTTAAAGTGATTTTTTAAAAATGGGAACGCTTATATTTGATCTAAGGTTTGAAAAGATTGGCAAATTTCATGTATCAAATGATACATTACTTGAGGTTTAATGAAAGTCAAATACGCAAATATATTTTCAGTTCTAGTACGGATTAACTCTGAAGAGAGGAGTGATACAGCGAAATACAATGTCAGATACAAATTGGAATGAGCATAAGGGGTCAAAAGCCACTACCAATAATCACGATGTCAGTTATCGAAGGTCATTTGAAGGTCGAGTTTTGTTTCACGGAAACCCGTATTTGTTATGTGGGATTAGGAAAAAACGAGGAAAGATTTGAAATTTATGTATTAATTAACATGTTTATTGGCAAAAATAAATATATCGCAATGGATAAATGTTATTTTGACATTTTAAGACAGAACAAACATAAATACGAGGGCTATCCACAAAGTACATTACGTTTTGGAATTAAAAATAAATAAAGTATTGGAAATTTTTTTTATTATATACAGATGAAAGCCACACTTCAATACTACTTTTCTACATAGTTGCCATTTAAATTAAGGCACTTATCGTAGGGATGGACGAGCTCGGAAATTCCTTCGTCGTAAAATTCGGCCGCCTGCGCCTTCAACCACGTGGTCACCTCTTCTCGAAGCTGTGCGTCGTCATCAAAACGCTGCATAGCCAACCACTTCTTCATTGCTGGGAATAAGTGGAAGTCGCTCGGTGCCAGGTCGGGACTGTACGGCGGATGAGGAAACAACTCCCACTTAAAAGATTCGAGAACTTCACGAGTGGCATTTGCCGTGTGGGCCCGGGCGTTGTCGTGAATCGGCAAGATCTTTCAGCCCAACTTTCCCCTGCGCTTGTTTTATATTGCTCTTCTGAGGTTGTGCAGAGTTTGGCAATACCTTTGAGAGTTTATTGTAGTGCCTCTATCCAGGAAATCCACAAAAATCACACCTTTTCTGTCCCAAAAGAGGTAACCACGTGGTTGAAGGCGCAGGCGGCCGTATTTTACGACGAAGGAATTTCCAAGCTCGTCCATCGCTAAGATAAGTGCCTTAATTTAAATGGCAACTATGTAGAAAAGTAGTATTGAAGTGTGGCTTTCATCTGTATACAATAAAAAAATTCCAATACTTTATTTATTTTTAATTCCAAAACGTAATGTGCTTTGTGGATAGCCCTCGTAAAACATACATCGCCGATTTACAAGTCGTCAAGTGGGTCCCCTCACTTCTAATTTCTCTGGAGCCCTTTCCAATTTGTATTTAACACTGTATTTTGCTGTATCTCTCCTGTACTCCGATTTAATTCCTACTAGAACTAAAAATGTATTTGCTTAAATGCATTTGCTTATTTGACCTCCATCGAACATTTCCACGACGTGGAACATATCATTTTATACGTAATATTTGCCTCTTTTAAAATCTCAGATATTGGGGTTACCCTTTTTAAAAATTCACTTTAACCTCCAAATCACCTTTAAAATCACGTTCCAGGTAACAGCCATTAGTAGAAATACGTGACCCAATTTGCCACCGACAACTCTTCTCTAAAACATTTTAATCTGTTTCCCAAGTTATTCCCCATTGAAGATTAAAACGCTCGGTAGAATCTCACATAGGATAGTAGTTCGAGAATGGAGGAAGGCCATCAATACTAAAGGGATTCAACTAGGGAGAAATCCGAACAAGATCACTGTCGACTGTTTAGCCTTCGCAGATGACATGACATTGATTACAGATTCACTAGACAATGCCCAGGAACAAATAAGAGAACTACAAAAACAAGAAGCCAAAGTAGTACTTCAAATATCCTACGAAAAAACAAAGTTTATGACAAACATCTGTGATGCTCCTCAAAATATTGCAGTTGACAACAACACAATACACAAAACAGATTCCTTTAAATACCTAGGAGAGTGGATTACATACAATGCCAAAGAAAAGATAGCTATAGAAACTAGAGTGCACAAAATGGAAAGAGTGTTTCATATGACCAAAAACGTTTATAATAAAAAATCCTTGTCCTGGAACACGAAATTAAGACACTACCAAACAGTGGCCAGACCTGAAACTCTATGCGGCAGAAACACTTAAACTAACAAGAAATGGAGATCTTGAGAAACTAGAGAAGGTCGAAAGAAGAATTTTAAGGAAAATACTGGGAGCTAAAAGAAACGATAATGCTGAATACAGGTTAAGACCAAACAGAGAGCTATATCTGAAAACGGAGAAACTAACTGATGTAATGAGGAAGAGGAGACTACAGTTTTTTGGACATATATTCAGAATGGATAACAACAGACTAACCAAGCGGATATTCACATTACTCAATAGCTACAAATCCAAGCCAGCACGGTTCATAGAGACTGAAAAGGACATTGAAAATGCTGGAGTTACAATAGACACAATAGAAAACAGAACACATTTCAGAAAGGCAGTTCAAAAGGCAGAATTTCAGGAGAGAAAGAAAATAACTAGACGAAAGTGGACTCAAGAAGAAAGGGAACAAGACTCTAAAAGGATGAAGGAAATTTGGAAAGTGAAGAAATCTAATACAATGAAGAGTAGCCAATGTTGATTCATCGTACCCTCCAAATGGGTTGTTGTTGTTGTGGTCTTCAGTTCTGAGACTGGTTTGATGCAGCTCTCCATGCTACTCTATCCTGTTCAAGCTTCTACATCTCCCAGTACCTACTGCAGCCTACATCGTTCTGAATCTGCTTAGTGTATTCATCTCTTGGTCTCCCTCTACGATTTTTACCCTCCACGCTGCCCTCCAATACTAAACTGGCGATCCCTTGATGCCTCAGAACATGTCCTACCGACCGATCCCTTCTTCTAGTCAAGTTGTGCCACAAACTTCTCTTCTCCCCAATCCTATTCAATACCTCCTCATTAGTTATGTGATCTACCCATCTTATCTTCAGCATTCTTCTGTAGCACCACATTTCGAAAGCTTCTATTCTCTTCTTGTCCAAACTAGCTATCGTCCATGTTTCACTTCCATACATGGCTACACTCCATACAAATACTTTCAGAAACGACTTCCTGACACTTAAATCTCGGTGTTAACAAGTTTCTCTTCTTGAGAAACGCTTTCCTTGCCATTGCCAGTCTACATTTTATATCCTCTCTACTTCGACCATCATCAGTTATTTTACTCCCTAAATAGCAAAACTCCTTTACTACTTTAAGTGTCTCATTTCCTAATCTAATTCCCTCAGCATCAGCCGACTTAATTTGACTACATTCCACTATCCTCGTTTTGCTTTTGTTGATGTTCATCAAATGGGTTATTGGAAAGAAAAAAAAAAAAAATTGGATAGACTACCTCGGAGAGCTACATCAAACCAACGTTCCACCAAACGACAGGGAGCAGTCTGCTACGTAACAATAAGCTATATCTGAAAACGGAGAAACTAACTGAAGTAGTGAGGAAGAGGAGACTACAGTTTTTTGGACATATATTCAGAATGGATAACAACAGACTAACCAAGCGGATATTCACATTACTCAATAGCTACAAATCCAAGCCAGCACGGTTCAGAGAGACTGAAAAGGACATTGAAAATGCTGGAGTTACAATAGACACAATAGAAAACAGAACACATTTCAGAAAGGCAGTTCAAAAGGCAGAATTTCAGGAGAGAAAGAAAATAACTAGACCAAAGTGGACTCAAGAAGAAAGGGAACAAGACTCTAAAAGGATGAAGGAAATTTGGAAAGTGAAGAAATCTAATACAATGAAGAGTAGCCAATGTTGATTCATCGTACCCTCCAAATGGGTTGTTGTTGTTGTGGTCTTCAGTTCTGAGACTGGTTTGATGCAGCTCTCCATGCTACTCTATCCTGTTCAAGCTTCTACATCTCCCAGTACCTACTGCAGCCTACATCGTTCTGAATCTGCTTAGTGTATTCATCTCTTGGTCTCCCTCTACGATTTTTACCCTCCACGCTGCCCTCCAATACTAAACTGGCGATCCCTTGATGCCTCAGAACATGTCCTACCGACCGATCCCTTCTTCTAGTCAAGTTGTGCCACAAACTTCTCTTCTCCCCAATCCTATTCAATACCTCCTCATTAGTTATGTGATCTACCCACCTTATCTTCAGCATTCTTCTGTAGCACCACATTTCGAAAGCTTCTATTCCCTTCTTGTCCAAACTAGCTATCGTCCATGTTTCACTTCCATACATGGCTACACTCCATACAAATACTTTCAGAAACGACTTCCTGACACTTAAATCTCGGTGTTAACAAGTTTCTCTTCTTGAGAAACGCTTTCCTTGCCATTGCCAGTCTACATTTTATATCCTCTCTACTTCGACCATCATCAGTTATTTTACTCCCTAAATAGCAAAACTCCTTTACTACTTTAAGTGTCTCATTTCCTAATCTAATTCCCTCAGCATCAGCCGACTTAATTTGACTACATTCCACTATCCTCGTTTTGCTTTTGTTGATGTTCATCAAATGGGTTATTGGAAAGAAAAAAAAAAAATTGGATAGACTACCTCGGAGAGCTACATCAAACCAACGTTCCACCAAACGACAGGGAGCAGTCTGCTACGTAACAATAAGCTATATCTGAAAACGGAGAAACTAACTGAAGTAGTGAGGAAGAGGAGACTACAGTTTTTTGGACATATATTCAGAATGGATAACAACAGACTAACCAAGCGGATATTCACATTACTCAATAGCTACAAATCCAAGCCAGCACGGTTCAGAGAGACTGAAAAGGACATTGAAAATGCTGGAGTTACAATAGACACAATAGAAAACAGAACACATTTCAGAAAGGCAGTTCAAAAGGCAGAATTTCAGGAGAGAAAGAAAATAACTAGACCAAAGTGGACTCAAGAAGAAAGGGAACAAGACTCTAAAAGGATGAAGGAAATTTGGAAAGTGAAGAAATCTAATACAATGAAGAGTAGCCAATGTTGATTCATCGTACCCTCCAAATGGGTTGTTGTTGTTGTGGTCTTCAGTTCTGAGACTGGTTTGATGCAGCTCTCCATGCTACTCTATCCTGTTCAAGCTTCTACATCTCCCAGTACCTACTGCAGCCTACATCGTTCTGAATCTGCTTAGTGTATTCATCTCTTGGTCTCCCTCTACGATTTTTACCCTCCACGCTGCCCTCCAATACTAAACTGGCGATCCCTTGATGCCTCAGAACATGTCCTACCGACCGATCCCTTCTTCTAGTCAAGTTGTGCCACAAACTTCTCTTCTCCCCAATCCTATTCAATACCTCCTCATTAGTTATGTGATCTACCCACCTTATCTTCAGCATTCTTCTGTAGCACCACATTTCGAAAGCTTCTATTCTCTTCTTGTCCAAACTAGCTATCGTCCATGTTTCACTTCCATACATGGCTACACTCCATACAAATACTTTCAGAAACGACTTCCTGACACTTAAATCTCGGTGTTAACAAGTTTCTCTTCTTGAGAAACGCTTTCCTTGCCATTGCCAGTCTACATTTTATATCCTCTCTACTTCGACCATCATCAGTTATTTTACTCCCTAAATAGCAAAACTCCTTTACTACTTTAAGTGTCTCATTTCCTAATCTAATTCCCTCAGCATCAGCCGACTTAATTTGACTACATTCCACTATCCTCGTTTTGCTTTTGTTGATGTTCATCAAATGGGTTATTGGAAAGAAAAAAAAATTGGATAGACTACCTCGGAGAGCTACATCAAACCAACGTTCCACCAAACGACAGGGAGCAGTCTGCTACGTAACAATAAGCTATATCTGAAAACGGAGAAACTAACTGAAGTAGTGAGGAAGAGGAGACTACAGTTTTTTGGACATATATTCAGAATGGATAACAACAGACTAACCAAGCGGATATTCACATTACTCAATAGCTACAAATCCAAGCCAGCACGGTTCAGAGAGACTGAAAAGGACATTGAAAATGCTGGAGTTACAATAGACACAATAGAAAACAGAACACATTTCAGAAAGGCAGTTCAAAAGGCAGAATTTCAGGAGAGAAAGAAAATAACTAGACGAAAGTGGACTCAAGAAGAAAGGGAACAACACTCTAAAAGGATGAAGGAAATTTGGAAAGTGAAGAAATCTAATACAATGAAGAGTAGCCAATGTTGATTCATCGTACCCTCCAAATGGGTTGTTGTTGTTGTGGTCTTCAGTTCTGAGACTGGTTTGATGCAGCTCTCCATGCTACTCTATCCTGTTCAAGCTTCTACATCTCCCAGTACCTACTGCAGCCTACATCGTTCTGAATCTGCTTAGTGTATTCATCTCTTGGTCTCCCTCTACGATTTTTACCCTCCACGCTGCCCTCCAATACTAAACTGGCGATCCCTTGATGCCTCAGAACATGTCCTACCGACCGATCCCTTCTTCTAGTCAAGTTGTGCCACAAACTTCTCTTCTCCCCAATCCTATTCAATACCTCCTCATTAGTTATGTGATCTACCCACCTTATCTTCAGCATTCTTCTGTAGCACCACATTTCGAAAGCTTCTATTCTCTTCTTGTCCAAACTAGCTATCGTCCATGTTTCACTTCCATACATGGCTACACTCCATACAAATACTTTCAGAAACGACTTCCTGACACTTAAATCTCGGTGTTAACAAGTTTCTCTTCTTGAGAAACGCTTTCCTTGCCATTGCCAGCCTACATTTTATATCCTCTCTACTTCGACCATCATCAGTTATTTTACTCCCTAAATAGCAAAACTCCTTTACTACTTTAAGTGTCACATTTCCTAATCTAATTCCTTCAGCATCAGCCGACTTAATTTGACTACATTCCACTATCCTCGTTTTGCTTTTGTTGATGTTCATCAAATGGGTTATTGGAAAGAAAAAAAAAAAAAAAATTGGATGGACTACCTCGGAGAGCTACATCAAACCAACGTTCCACCAAACGACAGGGAGCAGTCTGCTACGTAACAATAAGCTGTGAGGGCGGGAGGAGCGAGGGAGGGCAGTGCGTACCCGGGTGCGGCGGCGCCTTACAGGAAGTCCTTGAGCAGGGTGGTGCGCCGCTTCTCGGCGATGTCCATCTGGTTCTCCAGGTCGCCGCGGTCGGTCGTCTCGGCGCGCTCCACCTTCCAGGAGAGGTTCTCGATCTCGGCCTCGAGCTGCGCCTGCTGGTACTCGAAGAGCGCCTTGCGCGGGCCCGCCTCCATGTAGTAGGCGTACGGGTAGGTGTACTGCAGCGTGTAGCGGCACTTGGCCAGCAGCGCCGCCGCGTCCAGCAGGTACTGCCAGTCGATCCACGTGCCCGCCGCCTTCATGATCTTGTCGTCGATGCGGCGCCGGATGTTGCGCAGCGTCTGCTCCTCCAGCTTGAGGCTCTTGGAGTGGTTCTCCCAGCGCTCGTAGTAGTGCAGGTACTTCTTGAGCGCCTCGCGGGCGCGCGTCAGCGCCGACTCCTGCGCCGCGTCCGGGTTCTCCTTGTAGCGCGAGCACTCGTAGTAGTCGGAGCCGTGCGACTTCCAGTCGCCGAGGCACATCCAGCAGAAGTCGTGCTTGCAGTTGTAGCACTGCATGTGGTTGCAGCCGCCGTTCTTCTCGATGCAGACGTGGCAGCGCGGGCAGTCCTTGGTGTGGGCGCTGATGTAGTTGGCCGTCTCGCTGTCGTCGGCGCACTTGGTGAGCCAGCGGCGGATGGTCGCGCAGTCGGTGGGCGCGTGGTAGTCGCCGCCGCACAGGAAGCAGAAGGCGGCCGCGCAGCTCGAGCACTGCACGCGCTTGGCTCGCGGCTCCTTGGCGCGCACCACCGCCCGGCAGTTCAGCCCGGGGCAGAACTGGAACTCGGGGTGCGACTTGACGTAGTCCCGGAAGGCGAACTGCTGGTACCTGCGGACACGGACGACACACGTGGCTATTTCGGCAGGCGCCGCACCGCTTATTTTAGGAGGATGCTAAGTTCACCCAACCTGGATATGATGTGACGTCATTCTGACGTATATACGCTCTGCACCTGATGGGATACCAGTTCAATTTTACACAGAGTACGCGAAGGAACTTGCCCCCCTTCTTGCAGCGGTGTACCGTAGGTCTCTAGAAGAGCGTAGCGTTCCAAAGGATTTTCAAGAAGGGGCGTCGAACACATGTGCAGAACTATACACCTATATCCCTAACGTCTATCACTAGTAGAATTTTGGAACACGTATTACGTTCGAGTATAATGACTTTTCTCGAGACTACAAATCTACTCTGTAGCAATCAGCACGGGTTTCGAAAAAGACGGTCGTGTGAAACCCAGCTCGCGCTATTCGTCCACGAGACGCAGAGGGCCGTAGTCACGGGTTCACAGGTAGATGCCGTGTTTCTCGACTTCCGCAAGGCGTTCGATACAGTTCCCCACACTCGTTTAAATGAACAGAGTAAGAGCATATGGACTATCAGACCAATTGTGTGATTGTATTGAAGAGTTCCTAGATAACAGGACGCAGCATGTCATTCTCAATGGAGAGAAGTCTTCCGAAGTAAGAGTGATTTCAGCTGTGCCGCAGGGGAGTGTCATAGGACCGTTGCTATTCACAATATACATAAATGACCTGGTGGATGACATCGGAAGTTCACTGAGGCTTTTTGCAGATGATGCTGTGGTGTATCGAGAGGTTGTAACAATGGAAAATTGTACTCAAATGCAGGAGGATCTGCAGCGAATTGACGCATGGTGCAGGGAATGGCAATTGAATCTCAATGTAGACAAGTGTAATGTGCTGCGAATACACAGAAAGAAAGATCCCTTATCATTTAGCTACAAAATAGCAGGTCAGCAACTGGAAGCAGTTAATACCATAAATTATCTGGGAGTACGCATTAGGAGTGATTTAAAATGGAATGATCATATAATGCTGATCGTCGGTAAAGCAGATGCCAGACTGAGATTCATTGGAAGAATCCTAAGTAAATGCAATCCGAAAACAAAGGAAGTAGGTTACAGTACGCTTGTTCGCCCACTGCTCGAATACTGCTCACCAGTGTGGGATCCGTACCAGATAGGGTTGATAGAAGATATAGAGAAGATCCAACGGAGAGCAGCGCGCTTCGTTACAGGATCATTTAGTAATCGCGAAAGCGTTACGGAGATGATAAACTCCAGTGGATGACTCTGCAGGAGAGACGCTCAGTAGCTCGGTACGGGCTTTTGTCAAAGTTTCGATAACATACCTTCACCGAAGAGTCAAGCAGTATATTGCTCCTTCCTACGTATATCTCGCGAAGAGACCATGAGGATAAAATCAGAGAGATTAGAGCCCACACAGAGGCATACCGACAATCCTTCTTTCCACGAACAATACGAGACTGGAATAGAAGGCAGAACCGATAGAGGTACTCAAGGTACCCTCCGCCACACACCGTCAGGTGGCTTGCGGAGTATGGATGTAGATGTAGATGTAGTCGATTAAAACACCTATCGACTACGCTATTTTGTCGAAAGTCGACATGTTGAGAAACGTGGCTGTTGTACTAAGGTTTATAATTTATAAAAAAACAGCTACCAGCCACATGTATGGTTTAAAAAGGTTTATTATCTTCAGACCATGACCGGTTTCGGATTTTTCTTTACAAATCCATCTTCAGATGGCAGTTACAAGCATTCTAAGTTGGACCTAGTTTTGTTTTTGTTATTCGTTTGCTGCACTGGGAAAGAAAAGAAATATTTTTGTTGTCATATCGGTAATGGTATTTTAACAAAAGATTTACTTCTTCTACAAAATCTAATTGCTCATGAGATAGTTTTATGTTTTAAACTTAGTAAACGTGCAGGTTATTGTACTTACGAGCTAGACACACTCTCTCAAAAAATAAAAGAAAAAATTGCTAGCAATGAGTCTTTGCAACAAGCAACAGCCACAATAACTATGAAAGACAAAAAAATCAGTAAAATATGTAGCCCTACCATATATAGGCCCACTTTCATACAAAATTCCAACCTATTCAAGAAGAAGAATGTCAAAATCAGTTTCTCTACCAATAACAAACTCCAACAAAGAGTCATACACTCACTCCCACACAATAGCATACCCCATAAAAGATCTGGAATTTATAAACTCAAGTGTAACAACTGTCCTAAATTCTGCATCGGCCAAACAGGTAGAGCTTTTGAAACAAGATTCAAGGAACACCTTGATGCCCTACGTCTGGAAAACCTAAGCAAATCTGCTTTCGCCACCCATCTTGCAGAAAACAATCATACAGTTGAGAATATAGAAAACAACCTGCAGATATTACACCTCAAAGACAAGGGTTTCACATTGAATGTCTTAGAGGAGATTGAGATTCATACACATAAAAACAGGTTCCCTGATCTCATTCTGAATGAACAGACAGAGTCAGTTAACACCCCCTTCCTAAATAACTTTGAAGAAGCTTTCACTTTTTTAAAATAACTTAAGCCTAATATTCCATTAAAAACATTCAGTAGACAGGCCCCCAAAAACTGCTTATATGTCATTGTAACATTGCATAATGAAAACATGTGCATTGCTTATCATGTCATATATTAGAATTTATCTCCTACTATTGTAACAAATAATTAGTAACACACAGTATTTCTGTACTACATATAATGTTTGTAATCTTATTTATATGTAATTTTATTTATTCCGTTTTAGATTAATCTCATACAATAGCAAAGAGTTATTTTACTGTACCCATATCGACTATAAGGCAACTGTAAGTTAACATCGTTATGACTGTAACCTCTTTGCAAATATTGTTCTCGTTTGTAATATGAAGCTGGGCCACGTTTTGTAAACGTTATTCGTGTGTGCTGCGTGTGTAATTAAGATGATGAGGTTGAAAGTGACGTCCGTTGACTGGAATAGCACTCACATAGTGCATATTGAAAAGTGTATTGAGCTTGCGCTCGAAAACATAAACGCACGAATATTTCGTCAGGCAGAACTACATAGCTCGTAAGTACAATAACCTGCACGTTTACTAAGTTTAAAACAGAAAACTATCTCATGAGCAATTAGATTTTGTAGAAGAAGTAAATCTTTTGTTAAAATACCATTACCGATATGACAACAAAAATATTTCTTTTCTTTCCCAGTGCAGCAAACGAATAACAAAAACAAAACTAGGTCCAACTTAGAATGCTTGTAACTGCCATCTGAAGGTGGATTTGTAAAGAAAAATCCGAAACCGGTCATGGTCTGAAGATAATAAACCTTTTTAAACCATACATGTGGCTGGTAGCTGTTTTTTTTTTTATAAATTATAAACCTTATACACCTATCGACTTTTACGAACGTTCGAGATTCTAACTGTCGTCAGCTAGTGGTTTGTTTTGACACGTGCGATTCCGAAAGCAGCTCAGTGTGGTAGCGTATATGTATTTCCCCAAAATAAAAGAGCTGGATATTAATAAAAATATTCCTGACGTGGCCTTGAAAACACCACGTAAAAAAGTGAAGACTTCTTATGTCCCGACCAGATTAGATTGTGCGATTGTTGTATTGAATGCTTACGCCAAGAATAATATTTATTTATTATCAACATTTTAGTGTGGTTTCATACAATTGGTCTTGTCAGTACATATTAGATTGTAGCAGCATACTCTTGCTGACTTTTTTTCTTAATTTATATAGCTGGAAGAGAACTCATGCAAGTTTGTTAGCTAAGTAATTTATAAGTCCATCCCAAGATAGTCTTTTATCAACCATAATTCCAAGTAATTTTACACTCGGACCGCAGAGAAAGGTACCTTAGCGTCCAGTAATGACTGGTGTATAGAATGATTGAATTTCGAACTTAAAAAGAAAAATATGAGCCATTGTAGAAGAAAAATCGTCGACCGGAGATGAAATACGAGGGGAAGTGGATTTCTCAATGTAATCTTAACCAAAGGTTAGTGTCTAGTACTGATTGACGTATGAAATGATTGAATGCAGTGTCAAAGCATTCCATGGTGGTAAGGTTTTCTCTTATTAGTCTCTCGAATGCTGAACACATAACTAGAGACGAGCAAACGAAAAACAACGCACAGGACACAAACACAGTACAATACACGATTTAAACGCAACGAACGCAAAACACATTTAAAGAATGGCGCAGAGCACAGCGCTACCCTGTCACAACCTCTCGAAAGTTCACAAAAGTCGAATAGTCGATATACGGTTCCTATCGTTTTCGATGTAGCGTGTATACGTCATAATGACGTCACATCGTATCCAAGTCCGGTGAACTTAGCATCCTCCCTTATTTTATCACTGACGTGCTGCCCGACAGTCGGAAAGACTCCGGTACGGACGACACAGTAACGAGCTTTCCCATATTCTCGAGCCACAATTGTGCAATATTTTTTGAAAGAATAAACTGCCATTTGGCTGTGTATTTCTGTATTTATCTTTTGTACCATCTAGATTTCAGCTTTTATGCCATTATCAAGTATAATGCTGTAAGTCCTTAGATCAGTAATATGTCATATCCGTTAAGGCAGAGCAAAGCAGGTAAACAAGGCTAACACATAGTTGGACAGTTACATCTTAAAGGCCTATGTTGGTCTTGTTTCCTGCTTTGGACTGCCTCGAGAGATATGACATGTTAATGGTCTAAGAACTCTTAGCAGTGTCCTCGATAATTGCATATAAGCTGAAATCTCGATAGTAGAGAATAGAAATACAGTAATAGACAGTCAAATGTTGGCTTATTACTACAGAGAAAAAAGAAAAGAAAAGAAAAAGGAAGAAAAGAACACAGTAGTAAGCATTCCCCCGTGTTGAGAAACAACTGAAAGTGTTGAAAAGAAGCAAGTCTTTCCTTAGTTGTGAGCTCTGCAATATCCATGTACTAATTTATATTTAAGTGACAAACCCTAATTCTAGGGCTATATTTCATTTTTGACAAATGGATCTACGCCGACATTTGTAAAAACGGCGATGGTACATTAGTCCTTACTAATGTAAAATTGCCACCTTCTGAAGAAGACAAATTTATATTTGTCGAAACCTAGGTAAATAATTCTTTATCCACTGCAACTGGTCGGCTGTTTATAATTTTATTACGTGGAACCGTTGCTGTTGTGCAGCTATGTTTAAAATATTGACCTTCCTTAGTTTGTATTTTTCACCAATCTACCCCCTGGCAAAACGTCCTGAGCAATTGGCAAAATGTGCACGTGACTTCTCTATAAGAAGGGCTAAAGAACGGACCTGCAAAATTACACACGGATATCTTTTAACATTGGTTTGCTGCAAAATTCTTGAACATATTCTGAGTTCGAATGTAATAAATTTCCTTGACACCCAGGCACTTATATCCACAAATCTTCACGGTTTCATATGGCAGCACTCGTGTGAAACTCAGCTTGCCTTGTTTCCACACGATTTGCTGCAAACTACGGATGAAGAGCAACATGCAGATTCCATATTGCCAGATTTCCGAAAAGCATTTGACACAGTACGCCACTGCACACTGTTAACGAAGGTACACGCATACAGAATACTTTCCCAGATATGGGGCTGGCTCGAAGACTTCCCGAGTAATAGAACCCAGTACGTTGTCGTCGACAGCAGGTGTTCGTCGGAGACAGGGTAACGTAGTGAGTGCCCCAGGGAAGTGTGATTGGACCGTTGCTACTGTCTGTATAAATAAATGATCTGGCAAACAGGGTGGGCAGCAATCTGCAGTTGTCGCTGACAACGCTGTGGGGTACAGGACGGTGTCAAAACTAAAATTTCCAGCTCGTGTGACGAATGACAGCTAGCTCCAAAAGTACAGTGTGTAAACTTTTAGATGGCAGACCTCTCCCTAGTTCTGAATCGGTAGAAGTCGGTAAACGTCGGGAGGCTTCGGTAGGCACGCAGTTTCGACTGCTGCCAACATTACGTAGCTGACTGTGTTGTACAAGGTAGCCATTGTCGTCTGCTTCGTTATTGTTTTGCGCTGTACTGTTCTGCGTGTTTTTATTGTGCAGTTGTGCTAAACATTATCAAAAGGAGTGAAGTGGCAGTTGCTGGCCCATCCAGGGAGTCGCCAACAACCCCTACCGGTAGGCCTACGGTTAGAAGGAAACCAGTATTACAGGCCTATTACAAATGATTGAAGCGATTTCATAAATTCACTGTAGCTCCATTCATTGACATATGGTCACGACACACTACAGATACGTAGAAAAACTCATAAAGTTTTGTTCGGCTGAAGCCGCACTTCAGGTTTCTGCCGCCAGAGCGCTCGAGAGCGCAGTGAGACAGAATGGCGACAGGAGCCGAGAAAGCGTATGTCGTGCTTGAAATGCACTCACATCAGTCAGTCATACCAGTGCAACGACACTTCAGGACCAAGTTCAACAAAGATCCACCAACTGCTAACTCCATTAGGCGATGGTGTGCGCAGTTTAAAGCTTCTGGATGCCTCTGTAAGGGGAAATCAACGGGTCGGCCTGCAGTAAGCGAAGAAACGGTTGAATGCGTGCGGGCAAGTTTCACGCGTAGCCCGCGGAAGTCGACGAATAAAGCAAGCAGGGAGCTAAACGTACCACAGCCGACGGTTTGGAAAATCTTACGGAAAAGGCTAAAGCTGAAGCCTTACCGTTTACAATTGCTACAAGGCCTGACACCCGATGACAAAGTCAAACGCTTTGAATTTTCGGCGCGGTTGCAACAGCTCGTGGAAGAGCATGCGTTCAGTGCGAAACTTGTTTTCAGTGATGAAGCAAAATTTTTTCTTAAGGGGAGTTGGAATGCCGGAAAATGGAAAAAATTCACATTTTCAGTTTTTAACCTTATAACTTAATTTGAAATTTTCTGCTTAAAATGGTGCAAAATTTGTTAAGAAATTCCAATTGGAAGTATTTTTATTTAATTTTTCAAAATTACATGTGCGCCCAGCAAAGTTACCCATCTTGTGATTTGTACACATTTAAATCTTCGCATTTCCGAAAACATTACATATAGAAGGCTGTGGATTTCACTCTTCAGTTGTAGAATCTTTGATCCTTCCATAGGTACCATTGTTTTTACGACTAGCTGTGTTTATTGTTCAGTTTTTGATCTGTGAGTGTTTGTTTTGAGCCTCGAGTTTAGTTTGTCGCTCATTTGGAGTTTGTTATCTGTCTTGTTTTGACTTTCAGTGGTGAGTGCGTAGTTTCTACGATGCCTAGGAGTGCATCATTATTTAAAAAGCGAAAGTTTCGCGGTAATAGATTTACAAATAACGTTTGTTCAAGTGATTCTGCTTCAGCACCTGTTGATGCTGGTGAAAGTTCTGACGTTTGTACAGCTGAGATGTGTGAAGGAGACACGCCCACCAGTGCATCAAAAAAGAAGTTATCAAACTGTGCAAGTGAAATTACAGATGAAGCTTCTAATGAACAATATGTTTTAGTCGACTTTCCTGTTTTTACTGAGTTTATGAAGAAATGTTTGTGTTGTAATCTTTGTGGAGGTTCTTTTGATATGAACATAACAAAATCTATAGGACTTTCCTGCAAAATTGCTATAGTTTGTGCCAGTTGTGAAAATGAGACCTGTTTTTGGAGCTCTAAAACATGCAGTAGCAATTTGTTTGAGAGTAATATCAGGCTAATGTATGCAATGAGAGCAATTGGTAAAGGACATACTGCTGCTCAAACATTTTGTGCCATAATGAATCTTCCACCTCCACCTGCTAAAATTGACAATTACACTGAAGTGATAGGAGATGCTGTTCAGTCTGTAGCAGATTTATCAATGAAAGCTGCTGCCAGTGAAGCAAAATATATAAATGAAGGAAACCCAGATATCCCTGTTGCTTTTGATGGAACCTGGCAGAAAAGGGGTCACACATCCAAAAATGCTGTTGCTACTGTTACTAGTGTGGACAGCGGTAAAGTTTTGGACTATGAAGTGCTCACTAAACATTGTTACCATTGTGCATCTGGTAAGATAGAAGCAGCTCACATATGTAGCAAGAATTATGAAGGTACGAGTGGAGGCATGGAGGCTGCCGCTGCTGTGAAAATGTTTAGCAGATCAGAAAAAGAACGGGGAGTATTTTACACAAAATTCCTTGGAGATGGGGACTCCAAGGCATACAAAAGTGTTACAGAATCCATGCCATATGTCAATAAGACAATAACTAAACTAGAATGTGTCGGTCATGTTCAGAAACGAATGGGCACTCGTCTAAGGAAACTGAAACAGAATCTGAAGGACAAAATTTTGTCAGATGGTAAAACCATTAGAGGTCGCCTGTCAGATAAAATTATAAATGAATTACAACAATACTATGGTATGGCAATAAGAAATAATGCAAATAATTTGCAGGAAATGAGACAAGCTGTATGGGCCACATATTTACATCGATCATCAACTGATGATAATCCTCAACATTTTGCTTGTCCAGATGGTCCTCAGTCATGGTGCAATTATAGAAAATCTCAAGCTACTGGGGATCCTTATCACCATAAAAATTATATTCCATTGGCTGTTATGGAAGTAATTAAACCAATATATAGAGACTTGGGGCATCCTGATCTTCTGCGAAAATGTCTTCATGGTTGTACCCAGAATCAAAACGAGTCGTTCAACAACCTCATTTGGACTCGTGTACCTAAGAATGTATTTGTTGGGATAAAAACATTGAAATGGGGAGTCAGTGATGCTGTTATTTCATTCAATGATGGTCATATGGGTAGGCTAAAGGTCATGGCAAGGCTCGGCATTGCTCCTGGTATCAACACCATCAGAGGTCTTCAGCTTCTGGACAGCGTGCGAGTAAGGAAGGCTCAGTATGCAGCTGAATTTAATACAAAAAAAGCAAGGGCAGCAAGGAGAAGAAAGCTTCTAGGTGAAGAAGAAGAACTAGAAGATGACCCTGATTACTCTGCTGGACACTTTTGATAATAGAATAAAAGGTATTTGTGAATTTTCATAATAAATTACTTTAATCGCATTTTCTGGCATTTGACATTTTTAGTGTTACATGTACCTTTATCTCATAAACCACTCAACCAACAACATTCAAATTTTCAGAAATGCTGCAAAACAGTTCAAAGAGGCCACTGAACTAGAATCATGACAAGAACTGGCTTATTCTCTGAACTAGGGAAGTTTATGTTATACTTTTTCCAATAAAAAATGGCTTAATGGTAAAAAATTCATAAATACTATACCAACAAAAAGAAAACATTGGTTCTAGTTCAGTGGGCTCACAATATATGCTGAAAACCTCTGCCAGAATTTCAAAGTTCTGAAGATAATAGTTCCAAAGAAAAAGGTACACAAAGTTAGCAAATTTAACATTGGCGAGATAGGGCATTCCAACTCCCCTTAATGGTGAAGTGAACAGACACAATGTGCGAATCTGGGCGGTAGAGAATCCTCACGCATTCGTGCGGCAAATTCGCAATTCACCAAAAGTTAACGTGTTTTGTGCAATCTCACGGTTTAAAGTTTACGGCCCCTTTTTCCTCTGCGAAAAAAACGTTAATGGACACGTGTATCTGGACATGCTGGAAAATTGGCTCGTGCCACAACTGGAGACCGACAGCGCCGACTTCATCATTCAACAGTATGGTGCTCCACCGCAGTTCCATCACGATGTTCGGCATTTCTTAAACAGGAGATTGGAAAACCGATGTATCGGTCGTGGTGGAGATCCCGATGAGCAATTCGTGTCATGGCCTCCACGCTCTCCCGACTTAACCCCATGCGACTTCTTTCTGTGGGGTTTTGTGAAAGATTCAGTGTTTAAACCTCCTCTACCAAGAAACATGCCAGAACTGCGAGCTCGCATCAACGATGCTTTCGAACTCATTGATGGGGACATGCTGCGCCGAGTGTGGGAGTAACTTGATTATCGGCTTGATGTCTGCCGAATCACTAAAGGGGCACATATCGAACATTTGTGAATGCCTAAAAAAACTTTTTGAGTTTTTGTATGTGTGTGCAAAGCATTGTGAAAATATCTCAAATAATAAAGTTATTGTAGAGCTGTGAAATCGCTTCAATCATTTGTAATAACCCTGTACGTAGCGATGCTCGCAAAATTATATTGCGTGTGATTGAATGCTGCGAAAGGGAAAGGGAGCAGAAAAAATTGCTTCACCCCATTTACAAATCTTCAGTGAGAGCTGCTACGTACACAGGACAAAGCATGCGTAGCATTGTAAGATTCAAACAGTTTTCCAAGAATCATCCTGGCGTATCACCACAAACGCCTGGCAAGAAAAGGGGAATTTCCATTTCAAACATTTTGTTCGCGATCACTTTGAAGGAGCCCCCTATTTCGTCCGAATTACCTTATATTTAATTTTTCCTTGCTACTGTATTGCTTTGTATGGAAACACCACTGGTTACTGTATTATTTCGAAACACATTAATATTACAGTACATTTCCAAATTCAAAAAATACATGCAGTGCAGAAGGCATGTTCTTATAAATCTTTCTCTCTCTTTTAACTTAGGAAAAGAAGTGGAGAAATCGAAGTAATGATCGATGATTTCATTGCAATCGGATGAGTGTTTTGTGAGCGCATACATATATATTATTTATATATAGATTTTAATGTACGTGACGATTTCAGTTTCGTTTACGAACAACATTTAAAGCGAGTTTTACTTCCAAGCCTTTCGTCTGCTTTCGTGTAAGCAAGACGCGCAATTTGTAGTGCCAGCACTGCAACTGGTAGGCGTCCCCCGGCTCCTCTCTCCTCGCCAGCCAATGCTTGCTTCCTCCTCTCCCCGCACACCCCTCACAACTCGCCGTATTACAGTTAACACACTGTATTAGGTCTACAACTTTGCTTCCGCCGTTTTGCAACAGATGGCAGTAGTGACAAGTGGCGTTCGGCTGTTTGGTCATAGGCATCTGTAAACATAATGCCATAAAAATATTACTCGATTTGTGATTGCACCATAAGGTTATTCTCGATAAAGTACGTCAGCTTAAGTACCCATTTCTTGACATTTGCGGGAAGTTTCTAATTTTCTGCTTTGACACGAAGAAATCTGCGGCTGTGGCTCTTAAAATGCTGGGTAAGACAAACGGTGACGGAACTATTAGTGGAAGAACGTGCAGAGAATGTTTTCAACGCCTTAAGGGGAGCCGGAGGTGGTCAAATCCAAAAAATTACGATTTTTTTTTCCTACCGAAAATTAATTGGAACATTCCTCTTTAATGTAAACTTTGAATTATTGTTCTATTCGCCCTAGAAGTGGAGTTATTACCATTTTCCCCCACGCCTGCAGAGGAAATGGGCGGCCGCTGAATGCATCTAACACCCTCTCGTGACTTCCTGGCGAACTGCTTGGGATTTTCTCGGCCTGTTACGCATACAGCGCCTTATGTTACGCATACAGCGAGTGTGCAAGGGTTGGCTACATTGTTTTCTGTGACAAATGAACCGCTAAGAGCGCGGAACATCGTCTCTTTGCTGTTTACCGTTTCGAATTAGTTCAGTGTTGCGCCTGTTGTTGGTAGTATTATACTTCTTGTGTAAAGCGTTGTTCTGGTTACAATGCCACGTTTCAGTAACCGTGTATATAAGAAGAGGAAGACCGTAGGGAAAAGAAAATTAACACTAATACCAAGTTGCGATACTACAATTTCTGAAACAGTGCGTTCTTCTGCTAAGCAACACATGGCCGACCATAGCCCTGTGACATCTTCTAGCAAATACTGCCTTGGGGATGGTGACTCCAAAGGTTTCAAGACTATAGAGGAACTGAAACCATATGGAAATGAATTTGTAGTTGAAAAGTTGGAATGCATTGGGCATGTGCAAAAGCGTATGGGTGCACGGCTTCGAAGGCTCAAACAAACTTTGGGTTCAAGTAAGCTCAGTGATGGAAAGACAATAGGAGGGAGAGGCAGGCTTCCTGACGAGGTGATTGAACGTCTAGAGAGATACTATGGGTATGCCATAAGGCAAAATACTAGTAATGTTAGTGACATGCGAAAAGCAGTGTGGGCATTGTTCCTTCAAACTGCCTCTTCCATTGAATACCCTCAGCACAGCCTGTGCCCAAAAGATTCCTGGTGCAAATATAATGCAAAAAAGGACTATGATCACAAACACGGTTTGCCAGCAGCTGTGATAAATGCAATAAAACCAATTTTTCATGACTTAGCACAGCCAGAATTGTTACACAAGTGTCTACACGGAAAGACGCAGAATCCTAATGAGAGCGTAAACAATTTGATTTGGAAAGTGATTCCTAAAAGGGTGTTTGCAAGCATAAAAACACTGCACTTTGGCATTTATGATTCAATAGCAACCTACAACCAAGGGAACAGTGTGAAGTGTGAAGCTCTGAAGGCATTAGGATTTACAGCTGGGGTGAACACTGTACGAGCACTAAGAAATATTGACAGAGAAAGGATAAGAGGAGCAGAAAGAAGAGAAAGGCATATGAAGTATGATGGAACAACAGGCCAGAAAAGGAGACAGAAGAGGAAGCTTTTGGAGGATGAAGAAGAATAATCCATCCTATAGTGCAGGAATGTACTGAGAAACTTTGATAGCCATTTCCCGTAAATTAGAATTTTTCGAACATAAGGAACATTTTCTCAAAATCCACTCAAGCTAGAGAGATGAAATTTTTATACAGCACTCTTAGTGGTCAAACTTACATTGTAACACAGCCATTTGGCAATATGTTCAGTAGTTTCATTTCAGTTTAATTATAAAGCAATTATTTGTAAAAAAATTTGGGTCATTAATAAAAAAAGTAATTGGAAGGAAACTAGAAAAGATTCTCCAAAATCCCTCTGTCATAACTGCAATACTAAACCACTCTATATGTAAAAAAAAAATTCAAATTTTTCTATTTGGTAATTTATTCATAAATGTTCCTCAAACTTAGTGATTTTAACATGGGCAGCATAGGCACCTCCGGCTCCCCTTAAGAACGGTGATTTTGATGTCGAAGACCGGCACAGTGGTGGAAGACAGAATGTTTTCGTAGCTACTGAAACAGACTAAGACAGTCACACGACATCATTATTGAAAGCAATTGATGCGTTCGAGCCCAGCACAGAAACACAAACGGCCACAGTACAGCGATAGACACATAAAGGTAATTTTGCAGCAGGTCAGTGCTCAACCCTATGTCGCAAAACCAGTCAAAATATACAAGGAAACGTTGAAACGAGAAATCCTATCCCTCCCGCCGTACTCTCCACACATTGTTCTCTCTGACTACCACCTTTTTCGATTAGTGGCATACAGTCTGGCTGACCAGCACTTCCGATCATATGAACGAGTGCAAAATTGAATCGATTCATCGATTCACGGATCCCCACAGAAGAGGCCCAGTTCTTCCGCCACGGAATTTGTACGATATCCGAAAGATGGGAGAATGTAGTGGCCAGCGATGGGAAATATTATAAATCAATTTTTTTGTAAGTTTTTCACAATAAAGTCACAAACTTCGAGAAAAAACGGCAGAAGCAAAGTTGTAGACCCAGAAGAACAACGTAAGTTAATGCAGGTGAGTAGGAAAATCAAACCCGTATTGTTTGAAGCACTAATAGCGTCCTGATTGACACAGTCATGTCATTTGGATATCTGGGTGTAACATTGCAAAGTTATACGAAATGGAATGAGCATTTGAGGATTACGGTAGGCAAGGCAAATGGTTTGACTTCATTTTGTCAGGAGGATTTTGGGAAAGTGTAGTTCATCTGTAAAAGACACCACATACAGGATACCGGTGTGACCTATTCTCGAGTACTGCTCGTGTGTTCTGGGTCAGCACTAGGTCAGATAAAAGGAAGACATCAAAGCAGTCAGAGGCAGGCTGCTAAATTTCTTATAGGTAAAATACAGGGAGCGAAAGGCTATTTACAATTTGTACAGAAACCAGATGGCAGTTATAAGAGTCGAGGGACATGAAAGGGAGGCAGCGGTTGGGAAGGGAGTGAGACAGGGTTGGAGCCTGTCCCCGATGTTATTCAGTCTGTATATTGAGCAAGCAGTAAAGGAAACAAAAGAAAAATTCGGAGTGGGTATTAAAGTCGACGGAGAAGGAATAAAAACGTTGAGGTTCGCCGATGACATTGTAATTCTGTCAGAGACAGCAAAGGACTTCGAAGAGCAGTTGAACGGAATGGACAGTGTCTTGAAAGGAGGGTATAAGATGAACATCAACAAAAGCAAAACGAGGATAATGGAATGTAGTCGAATTAAGTCGGGTGATGCTGAGGGAATTAGATTAGGAAATGAGACGCTTAAAATAGTAAAGGAGTTTTGCTATTTGGGGAGCAAAATAACTGATGATGGTCGAAGTAGAGAGGATATAAAATGTAGACTGGCAATGGCAAGGAAAGCGTTTCTGAAGAAGAGAAATTTGTTAACATCGAGTATTGATTTAAATGTCAGGAAGTCGTTTCTGAAAGTATTTGTATGGAGTGTAGCCATGTATGGAAGTGAAACATGGACGATAAATAGTTTGGACAAGAAGAGAATAGAAGCTTTCGAAATGTGGTGCTACAGAAGAATGCTGAAGATTAGATGGGTAGATCACATAACTAATGATGAAGTATTGAATAGAACTGGGGATAAGAGGAGTATGTGGCACAACTTGGCATGAAGAAGGGATCGGTTGGTAGGAAATATTATGAGGCATCAAGGGATCAAAAATTTAGCGTTGGAGTGCAGCGTGGAGGGTAAAAATCGTAGAGGGAGACCAAGAGATGAATACACTTAGCAGATTCAGAAGGATGTAGGTTGCAGTAAGTACTGGGAGATGAAGAAGCTTGCACAGGATAGAGTAGCATGGAGAGCTGCATCAAACCAGTCTCAGGACTGAAGACCACAACAACAACATCCCTACAAAGCGTTACACCCAGGTATTTGTTTGAGTTGGACGATTCCAATAGTGACTGACTGATATAGTCACAGGATACTACATTTTTTAGCTTTGTAAACTGCAATATTTTACTTTTCTGAACATTTGAAACAAGTTGCCAATCTCTGCAGCACTTTGGAATCTTATCAATAGCTGACTCAATATTTATGCAGCTTCCTTAAGGTAGTATGTCTTTACAGATAACTGCATCATCTGTAAAAAGCTCGAAGTTACTAATAATACTGTCCACAAGGTCATTAATATACAACGTGAAGAGCAAGGGTCCCGACACACTTCTCCAGGGACACCCGAATTGATTTCTACCTCTGACAATTACACTCTGTCTGAGATAACGTGCATCTCCACGAGTCGTGCTCAGGTAACCCAGACTGAGCAGCTCTTGCCCGCTGAAGGCAAATGTCCTGCATTCGAGTCTCAGTCTGCCACCGGCACAGTTTTAATCTGCAAGTACGTTTCATAAAGTGTATTTCTTATCCAGTAACAAATTTTCACCTCTGCCATAATGCCTGCCAGTTTCAGAGGATTACTTTTCCAATCATCAGTCTACATCTACATCTACACGATTACTCTGTAATTCACATTTAAGTGCTTGGCAGAGGGTTGATTGAACCACAGTCATACTATCTCCCTACCACTCCCCTCCCGAACAGCGCGCGGGAAAAACGAACACCTAAACCTTTCTGTTCGAGCTCTGATTTCTCTTATTTTATTTTGATGATCATTCCTACCTATGTAGGTTGGGCTCAACAAAATATTTTCGCATTCGGAAGAGAAAGTTGGTGGCTGAAATTTCGTAAATAGATCTCGTCGAGACGAAGAACGTCTTTGCTTTAATGACTTCCATCCCAACTCGCGTATCGTATCTGCCACACTCTCTCCCCTATTACGTGATAATACAAAACGAGCTGCCCTTTTTTGCACCCTTTCGATGTCCTCCGTCAATCCCACCCGGTAAGGATCCCACACCGCGCAGCAATATTCCTTCCCCACAATATTATCTATGTGGTCTTTCCAACTGAAGTTGTTCGTAATTTTAACACCCAGGTACTTAGTTGAATTGACAGCCTCGATAATTGTACTATTTATCGAGTAATCGAATTCCAACGGATTTCTTTTGGAACTCGTGTGGATCACCTCACACTTTTCGTTATTTAGCGTCAGCTGCCACCTGCCACACCGTACAGCAATCTTTTCTAAATCGCTTTGCAACTGATACCGGCCTTCGGATGACCTTACTAGACGGTAAATTACAGCGTCATCTGCGAACAACCTAAGAGAACTGCTCAGATTGTCACCCAGGTCATTTATATAGATCAGGAACAGCAGAGGTCCCAGGACGCTTCCCTGGGGAACACCTGATATCACTTCAGTTTTACTCGACGATTTGCCGTCTATTACTACGAACTGCGACCTTCCTGACAGGAAATCACGAATCCACACAACAGAGATGATTCCCCATAGGCCCGCAGCTCGATTAGAAGTCGCTTGTGAGGAACGGTGTCAAAAACTTTCCGAAAATCTAGAAATACGGACTAACGTCGAATGCTCTATCTACATCTACATCCATACTCCGCAAGCCACCTGACGGTGTGTGGCGGAGGGTACCTTGAGTACCTCTATAGGTTCGCCCTTCTATTCCAGTCTCGTATTATTCGTGGAAAGAAAGATTGTCGGTATGCCTCTGTGTGGGCTCTAATCTCTCTGATTTTATCCTCACGGTCTCTTCGCGAGATATACGTCGGAGGGAGCAATATACTGCTTGACTCCTCGGTGAAGGTATGTTCTGTAAACTTCAACAAAAGTCCATACCGAGCTACTGAACGTCTCTCCGGCAAATTCTTCCACTGGAGTTTATCTGTAATCTCCGTAACGCTTTTGTGCTTACTAAATGATCCTGTAATGAAGCGTGCTGCACTCCATTGGATCTTCTCTCTCTCTTCTATCAACCCTATCTGGTGCGGATCCCACACTGGTGAGCAAATTCAAGCAGTGGCGAACAAGTGTACTGCAACCTACTTCCTTTGTTTCTGGATTGCATTTCCTCAGGATTCTTCCAATGAATCTCAGTCTGGCATTCAATTTACTGGTGATCAACTTTATATGATCATTCCATTTTAAATCACTCCTAATGCGTACTCCCAGATAATTTATGGTATTAACTGCTTCCAGTTGCTGACCTGCTATTTTGTAGCTAAATGATAAGGGATCTATCTTTCTGTGTATTCGCAGCACATTACACTTGTCTACATTGAGATTCAATTGCCATTCCCTGCACATGTTTTGCAGTACTTCAGCTTGTTACAGATAATGTTATGAACTGTACGAGTACTAACTCGAATGTTATCAATTATCATTTCCACAGTCAGACGGAGGTCAGCACGAATAATGTTATCAATTCGACTCTCAAATAAGGGAGTTGAAACTGCAACTGGTCGGCCAGAACAGTGTTCGTCACATATTGTGTCGTGACCATTTTTGAACTGCTCTACCCACTTGTAAAAATTTGCACGACTCATATGACCTTCACCATAAACTTTAGACATTCTACAGTATATATTCACTGGTTTCTTGAATTCAACAAGTAAAAAATGAATAGCAGAAGGTTGTTCAACTAATGTGGTCGTTTCAAGAGGACTTGCGACCTTGAGCTTATAAACAAAACAATGTCGGTATATCAGTGATCAGGGCCCGTGCCAGTGATGCCAACTTAAGGCCATAAAAGTGCCAAAATTGCCCTACTAACAGTGTTTCCCCCAGACCAATTTGTCTGTTTAATTACTGAACGATCTTCGTATTACGACATTTCCAATGCACATATTGTGACATTTCTGAAGACCACTGGGAATACTGCAAACAATGATCGTCTGACACAGTTGCTCTGTTTGTCCTTGGGGAGGCAGCTGATACTGCTGACTAGAGATGGGCAATCTGAAACACATAACTGTTTCGAAACAAATGAAACAGTACAATGTATTGTTTCGATACGCTGTTTCGAAACAATGAAACAGTTTGTGTTTAGTAATCTAATAAACCTACACATTTTATCATCTTGAATGTCTACTGTATAAGTATGTCCATATAAACACAAATGAGGTGCGAGAGCGCTAATCATGTCGCAGAAAGTATGAAACTATCACTTAGGCGTCTTGGCAGTTTCGTATTTCCTGCAGCAAATGCGCTGCTTTCGTGTCGTGTGACTTTCATACTTTTCAATCGGCTGAGGACAGCCATAGCTGAAGACAGAAGAACCACCACGAACGGAACTGGAGGTGGGAGCAAACTGCAGAAACAACGGATATGCTACTGGGATTCCCACATTCCGTTAGTATGGGTAATATACTCATCCTGCTAATTGCCATGCACACACAGAGAATCGTTGTGGATAATAGGCACAGTGACTATAGACTCACAAATAACGCCAAATAATTCGAATAAATAACAAAATACAACAGAAAAATATTTTGTCTTTCAAGGTGTTTCGAAGCGTTACTATAAATTCACCATGCTTCCCAGCCCTTCCCGTTCACCAATACACTATCAGTGGTACGTCAAACAGATTGCTTGCAATTATACCTACATCAAATTCATGTATATGTCTAATAACTGTCGCTCTACGCCTTTTTTTATTCAAAATGTTGTAGGCTTCCTTGCGTTTCTTAATATGATTACTGTACATAAACAGAGAAGCGTATGTTATAAAAAAAGTGTAATTTAACTGAATGATTTTCACATATTTATTACTTTGACTGTGAATAGTATGCATTGCTTTATTGTTTGGTTAGTGTTTATAAAGCAGATGTTGCGCCATTTCGGAATAGGACAGTAAGCTAGAAACGAAACTTTATTTTCGGATATCTTAAGCTTCATGCTATTGCTTGTCAAAAAGATTTCGACACTCTTGAAAGTGTTTCGCGAAGTGGTATGTTGTGTTTGAGAATCTGTGCCGAGCCCGAATCTCGTCTGACACAGAGTGGAATGAAACATCACTGTTTCGATTCAATTAGTCCGTTCGAAGCACAGGTGGACTAAAACAGACTTATTTTGAAACAACGATACAGTTTCTGTGTCTGGCTCGAGATCGAATCTGATCCGTTTACCCGAGACAGGGACGGAATGAAACACCAGTGTCTCGAAACAGTGAACGACAGCCGTTCCGAAACACTGAAACACTTCCACGTATCGATACACTGTATCAAAACATAGGAACAGTGGCCCCCTTTACCCGAGATAGGGACAGAATGAAACACCAGTGTTTCGAGACAGTTAACCACAGCCGTTCCGAAACACTGAAACACTTCCACGTATCGATACACTGTATCAAAACATAGAAACAGTGGCCCCCTTTACCCGAGACAGGGACAGAATGAAACACCAGTGTTTCGAGACAGTTAACCACAGCCATTCCGAAACACTGAAACACTCCCACGTATCGATACACTGTATCAAAACATAGAAACAGTGGCCCCCTTTACCCGAGACAGGGACGGAATGAAACACCAGTGTTTTGAGACAGTTAACCACAGCCGTTCCGAAACACTGAAACACTTCCACGTATCGATACACTGTATCAAAACATAGAAACAGTGGCCCCCTTTACCCGAGACAGGGACAGAATGAAACATTAGTGTTCCAAGACAGTGTACCACAGCCGTTCCGAAACACTGAAACACTTCCACGTATCGATACACTGTATCGAAACATAGAAACAGTGGCCAAGTCTACTGCTGACCAGACTGATGCCACGTTCCTTAGTTGGAACACAGCATCTCGACTTAACGGAGGAAAATGTTCAGCATAAAACTAACTTTGGGTTGCAAGTGTACAGAATTTGGCTGAATGAAATTAGGGAATTTTCCCATAAACATTCGAGTGTAAAATTTCTGTATCCTCGTCATCTATAAATGAGCAAGCAACGTCTACACCTAATGTTAATGTGACCACTAGTGATGGGGGAGCTCGCGAATGAGTCGTTCAAATGAACGCTTCGCTCCAGTGAAGTGTGAACTAACCACTCAATTTCAGTGAACTGGTACTTCGAACTCTTCACAGATAACACACTCCATACTTTTTTCTAGTTCACTCACTCTCTTCCCCTCTCCCTCATCCCATCACATCGGCGCTACGTCACTCATTCTCCCTTCACTTCAGGTCCCCCTCTACTGCCTGTCATTGAATCGCGCGGCGTTTGTGGGAAACGATTGGTTTGCCAGGGGTTGTTGCGGTGAGGGGCGAGGGGAAGGCAGCGTCAGCTGCTTCCTGCAGTGCTGACATCATTACCCGTGACTATTTGTGCAGTTCGGCTATACTTCGCGTCTACGGGTAGCCTACCGTTGGCAGCGCTTGCGGACAAATGAATAATACAGATACAAATGAAGAGGCTGGCTGTGTGAGCACGCACAGCCAACATGAAAGTAAAAGGTTTGTTAATAACACTGAAAGAGGGATTTTACCTGAAATCGTTCCAATGACTACAGGTGACAGTTTAAACTGTTTTGAATCTGGAGGGTTATTATTCTCAACAAAAATAAAAACTACAGGAAAACTTCTGAATAATTACTTAACGTAGATATATAGACTTTGTGACAGTGGTAAACATACACATTCTATTTTGGATTAAATTTTAAAAGGAACATAAAATTGGAATGCATTTCGTTGGTAGTCCCAGTTTTCAGTCCATGAATACAACAAATAATGTTTCACTTGGCAGATAAAGACTTTTTTGGGCGCTTCATGAGAAAATGTCGAGCAAGATTAAATGTAGTACCTTCTTTACGTGACAGGCTCCTCTGTTTATCTTTCCTCTGTCCCCTTCGACCATGCTCTATTTAAGTTAGCTCAGACGCTGTAAGAGCGTAAAACGTTGCGTGCACGTTACTGCATAGTTTGGCCATCTGTTGGTAAAATTATGAAGTATTACGAAGCTTTATTGTACGAGCGAGGCGAAGCGAGCGTAGCCGCGGCTGAGCGGCGAACTGGGCAACTTCGCCAGGCTTCCGTACTTCATGAATGAACTACTTCATTTGAACGCTTCACGGCAAAGAGTGAAATGAATGAAGTAGTTCACGGGAATGAACGAGTTCGACCCATCTCTAGTGACCACCGCCTGCGTTTGACGTCACTGTGCAATAATCGCTCACAGACAGAAGGTGGCAGCAATAGCAGCGGAAGGTGTGTAAAGCGTTTCTCAGGGGCGCAGAAAACAGTGCAGTCATCGTCGTAATGTGGAAACGGAGTGATTTATCTGACATCCAAAAGGACCTGATATTTGGATGTCCGGCCGAGGCTGAAAGTATTTTCGAAATGCCTAAGCTTGTAAACTGTTTACATACCACTGAAGTTACCGTATTTACTCGAATCTAAGCCGCACTTTTTTTTCCGGTTTTTGTAATCCAAAAAACCGCTGCGGCTTAGAATCGAGTGCAAAGTAAGTGGAAGTTCTGAAAAATGTTGGTAGGTGCCGCCACAATTAAGTTCTGCCGTCGAATATATGTAGCGCTACACAAAGATAAAAACTGGCGCCAAAACCTCTGCGTCAGTAAATAAATTTTAAAAAAAAGTGGAAGATGAGCTTTTTTCTCCGCTCCGAGTTTCGACCACTGCATTTTCATACATTATCCAATGAAGTAAATACAAATTCCGTATTGTTCATCTTCGAATGTCGCAGCATTTCAATGTACTACGAAAATCCGACTGGCAAGACTGTTTGGGATGTTTGTCAGACCTCTTACGTTCTGACTTTTTTCCTACCTGTGAGAAGAGATGGTTGCTAATAGGAACTTTTATGTATTGTGAAACACATGCACTATTCTCTTCACCATAAGAATAATACGAATATAAACATTTTGCCATGTATTGTTTCGTGTTTGCTGCTATCTCATTTAAATCCTGTCTGCCTAATAAACTACGAAACTCGAGTGAAAGAACAGCAAACGCGGAAGAATATACATATTATGTCATGTTTATATTCATATTATTCTTATGCCTAATAGTGATACAGTCAGAAATGAAGCACGGCAATTGACTAGATTTTGAAATCTAAGATGACTCTAATTTCTGTGCAGAATATAATCTACTAAAGAGGCGTCTGCAAAGATTTTTAAACGGAGAAAAATTTTCGCTAAATTCTCGTTCAGAACATCTTCTATCATACGCAGTCTATTATTTGGTTCTTGTTGATCATTATCGAAGAAAGCAGCAGTGTAAGTAACAACAAACAGCAGTCTCTTGCCATTGTTTCGCTAATGAGACGATCCTCTCTTTTGTTTTTTAATTGTAAGCGGCGGTAGCATGCACAAAAGCAAGCCATGCCGCGAGTGGCGACAGGTCGTAAACACACATTATCAAAATGCGACAAACAATACATGACACAGTACAGTAACGCATTTTCAGCTTAGAGTGACGTAAACACCTAAAACAAAGAGAACGACACTTATCAGATCAAAGAAAAATAACCAATCAACTCAAACCATATGAAGCACGTGAAAAAGGAAGGGTACCCGTATAAATACGGACGGAGCGCCTGACGCATGGCAATGGCTACCTGGTAAAGCTTTAACTGCTAAGCTTACGACTCGAACCAAACTACTGTAGCTGTATCGTCATTCATTCGACCTAAATTATGTCTCATATTACAATGGACGAAACTTTGTTTCGATTTGGAGGTGCGGCCTAAAACTTTTCTCTCCCCTTGAAATTTAGAATCTCAAATTTCAGGTGCGGATTAGATTCGGGAATTTTTTTTTTTTTCCTCGATTTCGAGTCTCATTTTTCAGGTGCGGCTTAGATTCGAGTAAGTATGGTAAAGTATACTTCGCGTGCCAAAATGGCGCTACCCAAAACCGCCACTGAGGCAAGTGTACTGCACCGCAGGCCACAGGTGACGGGGGTGAATTACGGCCTCAGAGATGCGTACAGGTGAAAAGACGTGCAACTGACCACCGAGGTGACCCCAAGGGCTACCGACAGTGCCTCCTAAACAACTGTTCAGTGAACACTGCTGCATATGAGCCTCCGCAACAGGTGCCTTGCTAACGGAGCCATGGTGACTGCTGTTCACCAGCGACAAAGGCTGGAATTTGCGTGCTAATAGCGCAACTCGACGCTCACTTAGTGGCAACAGGTGACTTTTTCTATGCTACACACATCAAAAAAATTTTTACATCACCTCGGTTCTGAGAGTTTCGGAACCTGTACAGAAAACTGGAATAGAGATCAACATCAGGGTGTATACGTGGACAAGGAAAAAAAAATTCGCGGATTTTTCCCGGATTTCCAGGTTAAAAATACACTTTGTCCCAGATAAAATACACTTTTTCCGTGTTAAGTAACAGTATAATTTTCCTTTCAATGCTTGTTGTTTTATACGACGACGTAGAATTTCCCGGCACTTTAGAAAACGAAACTCAAGGGAAAAAACACGTTTGTGAAAGATTTTTGATGTGCAGCAACATATACACTGCCTACTTTCGTATTACAAAAGTATAAATTCGAATTCCACCAAACACAGCATGTTACTTTCCGAAGAATTGAAATCGAGATTGCGATGCGCTTTTGTAAGCCAGTCGTAGCTCGTGTCAAGCTCGGCTAACCCCGCGCGGCAAAAGACGAGATATGCAAGACAGTACACATTTCATCAATCCTTAAGTCCTAGCATTTTTTTCTCTCTAACCTTGCCACGGCTTTATATGGCGCACTTACCTTTCTGTGAAACAATCTATTACCTCATCAAAGTTCGTCAATCGTTTTCCTACATGAAATATCGAAAGATCGTTGTCTGCTGTTAATACAAGTAGTACCCAAGACTGATGTGGTTTCTCGATCTGATTACGTGTATTTTGTCACCGTGTGCTAGATAAAACGAAACAGGCCTGGCTAATATTGCAGCAATTGTTACACACACCAAATAAACGAGACTGTTTTGGCACAAATGGTCATTTTTATAACACGACAGAATATAATTCACGAAGTACCAATATCAAATGCCTATTAGGCCTACTACAAGCAAAAAGTTTTATGTTAGGAAATAGCTTCAAATTTCATTCATACACTCTAGCTTCTGAAGCATGAGATTGAAAAGTAGTTGTATGAAATTTATATAAAAATTGGAATCGTCATATTCTTCCGTAATCTGTGAGAGTCTCCGTTTCTTCTCCTTCCTCGTTCTAACAAACAATCTTGTCATCACTAATTCTGTAACTATTCCTGCCAGTGTCAAAATTTATTCTCTGGTTAACTTCACTAATCCTGCCACAATCACCGGTTTAGTTATCCCGCATTTGTTCTCCGATTAGGCGTTATTACGCGTTCATACAACGCGTTTTCCGCGCTACTCCCAGAATAGAACTTTAACGGCTGCTAGCCGGTGACTGTATAACTGGCCCTTAGTAGTGTAGCGGTCTGGCCAAAAATGTTTAGTTAAAATTTTATTTTCTTGGATACACGGAGAAGACAATACGTAATCTTAGTTGCCTGTTATTCCTTTTAGTCGTTTATTTCCACTCTGGTTGTCTTAATCTATGGAATTCGCTAGTAATTATAACAACGCTAATCATTTGCAAACCCAGTCAACCACATAAACAGCGATTGTCATTCACCCTTTCAACTTTACTCGCTCAGCTTGCATCGACCTGTCCCATTTTGTCTACAGGAAAGTTTATTTCTAGATGCGACGAATGCTAGGCACTTTGTGAAACAAGGTCTTTTTCCTCAATAATATGAATTTGGCGACTCCCCTCCCCTCCCTGAAACTGCCCCCGGGGGCAGATACCCCGCTTTAGCCCCGCCTGTTGCGCATACGTGAATCTGTAGCTTAGGTGCACCAGCAAAAGTTTTCCAGATAGCATCTGTCTTCGTGCTGCAATTCCTTGTACAGCTAACTGCCACACTTCTGTAGCCAGAAGCGGGAGAAGGTACTACTCTTACGCGACTCAACTGCACATGCGCATAAGCTCGCTCCCAACCGCTCAAACGAATCTATGTAAACAGTTGTGACGTCACGCTCATCGGAGGCGATTTGTTGTAATGAAACACTGCATACTCTTCCTAAAGGCTTTGACACATTTTGCTGTTGGCAGACACTTGTATGAGCACTGTGTTTTGTTCTTGTATATGGTGCATTTCCTTTGCAACTTCAGTTTTATTTTCGTTTTTTTCTCTCGTTTGTGTTTTATTGCTGCAGTATTATTCTGCATTAGCGAGATACAGTAATATTCTTTGTTAGAGTATTGGTTCTTACTAGTCAAAGTTATAAAAATGTAACTAAAAACTAAAACGACGAAAAATTCCCTGAATTCTAAAAAATTACCGGGTATTTCCCGGTTTTCTCCCGGATGGAAAAATTCCCGGGTTTTTCCCGGATCTCCCGGTTGTCTTAAGTCGTATACACCCTGAACATAGACATAATTTCCGACCTTTTTGTTGCTCACGAAAACCACACATTGCAAGTTGTACCACCATAGAGCGAGACCTTCAGAGGTGGTGGTCCAGATTACTGCACACACCGGTACCTCTAATACCCAGCAGCACATCCTCTTGTGTCGATGCATGCCTGTATTCTTCGTGGCATACTATCCACAAGTTCATCATGGAATTCTTTTAGATAAGCTAAATCATTATGGTTTGAGTGGGGCAGTGTACAAATGGTTTAATTCATACTTAACTGGAAGAATGCAGAAAGTTGAAATAAGTGGTTCACGTAATGTTAAAACAACAGATGATTCCTCAAACTGGGGGGCTATCAAGTACAGTATCCCACAGGATTCGGTCTTAGGTCCTTTACTGTTCTTGATATACATATATGACTTACCATTCCACATTGATGAAGATGCAAAGTTAGTTCTTTTTGCTGATGATACAAGTATAGTAATAACACCCAAATCCCAAGAACTAAGTGATGCCATTGTAAATGATGTTTTTCACAAAATTATTAAGTGGTTCTCAGCAAACGGACACTCATTAAATTTTGATAAAACACAGTATATACAGTTCCGTACAGTAAATGGCACAACTCCAGTAATAAATATAGACTTTGAACAGAAGTCTGTAGCTAAGGTAGAATTTTCTAAATTTTTAGGTGTGTCCACTGATGAGAGGTTAAACTGGAAGCAACACATTGATGGTCTGCTGAAACGTCTGAGTTCAGCTACGTATGCTATTAGGGTTATTGCAAATTTTAGTGATAAGAATCTCAGTAAATTAGCTTACTATGCCTACTTTCATTCACTGCTTTCGTATGGCATCATATTCTGGGGTAATTCATCGTTGAGTAGAAAAGTATTCGTTGCTCAAAAATGTGTAATCAGAATAATTGCTGGAGCCCACCCACGGTCATCCTGCAGACATCTATTTAAGGATCTAGGGATCCTCACAGTAACCTCACAGTATATATATTCACTTATGAAATTTGTTGTTAATAATTCAACCCAGTTCAAAAGTAATAGCAGTGTGCATAGCTATAACACCAGCAGAAAGGATGATCTTCACTATGCAGGGTTAAATGTGACTTTGGCACAGAAAGAGGTAAATTGTGCTGCCACAAAAGTCTTTGGTCACCTACCAAACAGCATCAAAAGCCTGACAGATAGCCAACTAACATTTAAAAATAAATTAAAAGAATTTCTAGATGACAACTCCTTCTACTCATTGGCTGAATTTTTAGATATAAATTAAGGGAAAAAAACAACAACAACTTAAACATTAGTGACATGTCATATTTTGTGTAATGTAATATCTTGTACAGACATCTTTTATTAACCGACACGTTCCACATCATTACGAAGTGTCGTATTCATGATCTATGGAACAAGTATTAATCTAATCTAATCATCGAGGCACTGTCAGTTTAGATTGACCCACACCTCAACAGCAATTCGGCACAGATCCTGCAGACTGGTCGGTGTGTCACGTCGTCCGTAAACGGCCCTTTCCAATCTATCCCAGGCACATTCGATAGGGTTCACGCCTCGAGAACGCGCTGGCCACTCTAGTCGAACGATGTCGTTATCCTGAAGGAAGTCATTCACAAGATGAGCACAATAGGGGATCGAATAGTCGTCCACGAAGACGAATGCCCCGCCAATGTGCTGCCGATACGGTTGCACTATCAGTCAGTGGATGGCATTCGGGTACCGTACAGCCATTACGGCGCCTTCCGTGACCATCAGCGTCGTACAACGGCCCCACATAATGCCACCCCAAAACAGAAGGGAACCTCCATCTAGCTGCACTCGCTGGCCAGTGTGTCTGAGGCATTTGGCATAACCGGGTTGCCTGCAAACACGTCTCCGACGATTGTCTGGTCGAAAGCATATTCCACGCTCGTCGGTGAAGAGAACGTGATGCAAATCCTGAACGGTCCATTTGGCACGATGTGGGGCCCATCTGTACCGCGCTGCGATGTGTCGTGCTCGCAAAGATGGAGCCCGCCGTGGACATCGGGAGTGAAGTTTCGCATCGTGCAGCCTATCGCGCACAGTTTGAGTTGTAACATGACGCCCTGTGGCTGCACGAAAAGCATTATTCGACACGGTGGCGTTGCCGTCAGGGTTCCTTCGAGCCATCGTCTGTAGGTAGCGGTCATCCTCTGCAGTAGTAAATATCGGATGACCTGAGCGAGCACGTAATCGACAGTTCCTCCCTCTCTCTGTATCTCTTCCGTGGCCGAACAACATCGCTTCGGTTCACTCCGAGACGTGTGGACACTTCCCTTGCTGAGATCCCTTCCGGGCACAAAGTAACAATGCGGATACAATCCAACCACGGTATTGACCATCTAGGCGCAGTTGAACTACTACAGACAACACGAGCCGTGTACCTCCTTTCTGGTGGAATGACTGGAACTGATCGGCTGTCGGACACCCCCCTCCCGTCTAATAAGACGCTGCTCGTGCACGGTTGTTTACATCTTTGGGCGGGTTTAGTGCCATCTCTGAACAGTCAAAGGGACTGTGTCTGTAATACAATATACACAGTCAACATCTATCTTCAGGAGTTCTCGGAGCTGGGGTGATACAAAACAATGTGTGTGTGTGTGTGTGTGAAACAGATGACCGTTGGTGTGTACGGTGTACGGCGTGACATGTCTGAAAGCAAACAAGGAAGGAGTGCTATGGTCCGAGGAATGTTTTTGTGGCAACCACTGGTTAATCTTGTCATTCTGGAAGGAACAACAGATTAATTTAGGTATGCATCCCGCCAGTTTGTTTTCCCTTAGCACGATGGCATCATTTACCCAGGGTACGTGTGTGGTTCGAAGACCACCAGCAGGAGTTTATCGTGCTCTCCTGGTCACCAGACTCCGCGGTTTCAATCCAATCGAGAATCTGTGGGACCAGTTCGACTGGGGTGTTCACGCCACCGATCTTCTACATAGAAACCTAACGCAGCTGACCACAGCACTGGAGTTGACATGGCACCACCATCCCTGTGAGTACCTTCCACAGCCTCACTGGCTCCCTTCCTGGACGTCTCAAAGCAGTCTGCACTGCAAAAGCTGGTCATTCAGCTTTCAGATAGTCGACCGCATTAATGTGACTGGTGAGTTGTTTTCTCCACTCGTAAATCATTTCAATGTAATGAATTGCACGTAAATGGGCAGACACACCAATTATTGTACGATTACACAACCACAGAGCAATTACTGGAAGCCATCACATTCATAAAATGTCTAGGGGCAATTTAAAGTGGAACGACCTCATAAAACTAATTCAGGGCTTAACAACTGGCCGGTTTTGAGCGCGAGTACTCGCGTCTGCTCAGGCAGGTGCTCGCGAGCAGGTGCAAGGTCGCGGAATAGGGAGGGAGGGGAAATGCGCGCGCACGTTTGAATAGGGCCGCAGCGTGCCTATTGAATTCGCGCCGACTGTGTAACCTTTAAAGTACTACGATCAGCTCTTAACAGTCACTTCGCTGGTTAAGAATCATGTGAAGTCGCCGTTGTGTAACCCCAACCATGCTTTCGCAGTTCAACCCCCACTGGGAGGAATTGTATCTGTTTACTGAAAAAGATGGTGTTGCAAAATGTTTAGTATGTCACAAAACGCTGAATTCTTTCACGAAATTTAATTTGCAGCGACATTATATGTCGTACCACGCGAAAGACTACGGACGTGGAAAATGTGATTGACCAGATCGTGTACAGGAAGTTATTAAACTTAAAAGGAAGCTATCCGAAGATGATCTGGACGACGAAGAAAAATCAACTGAGGCAGCTCTCAGAGAGAGCTACAAAATTGCTTTGTTTTTAGCAAAATCCCTGCGCCCCTTCACTGATGGCGATTTAATAAAAGAATGTGTGGTAGTTGCAGCGGAACATTTGTTCAAAAATGGTTCAAATGGCTCTGAGCACTATGGGACTCAACTGCTGAGGTCATTAGTCCCCTAGAACTTAGAACTAGTTAAACCTAACTAACCTAAGGACATCACAAACATCCATGCCCGAGGCAGGATTCGAACCTGCGACCATAGAAGTCTTGCGGTTCCAGACTGCAGTGGAACATTTGTGTCCATTTCAAGTTGAACAGTTTCGGATTGTGCCATTATCTAACATGACCATTATGCGTCGCATACAGGACATAGCAGACGACGTCCAGATCCAGCTTCCAAATATCTATAAAGATTTTATGGCGTATTGTCTAGCTCTGGACGAAAGTGTTGATATCACTGGAACAGCGCAGCTTGCCATATTTGTTAGAGGTGTTAATAGAGATCTTCAGGTGAGGGAGGAGCTACTCGATGTAGTAGCCATGATGAACACTACAACTTGAGGTGATATTTTGAGTAGTGTTGAAGAAAGTGTTGAAAATATAGGATTGTCGTGGAATTCTTTAGTTTCAGTGTCTACAGATAGTAGAGGCATACACTAAGCTAATAAAATTATGTGGCATGTGTACATTCTCCTTTATTTGTTTCATTTGTCGCAGTATAATTCGTGAGTGATTGACTGGCGGCAGCTGTTGTGTGCCCCACGTGACTCTCCCCACTCTCCGCTCTGGTCCGGTAGTGGGGGTAGCGTGCTCGCGCATTGCTGCTCACAGCTTCCTCCGCGAGCACATATGTTGTGAAGCCCTGAACTAATTGCAAGTACGGCAGATACCGGATTCAGTTTCACTGGAAGAATGCTTGAGAAGTGTAGTCCACTCACGTAAATGGTAGCTTACAAGACCCTCGTTCAACAAGTACTCGAACACTGCTCAGCAGTTTGGGACCCTTACTAGATAGGATCGATAGAGGGAATGGAGGACATTCAAAGAAGGGCAGCACAATTTGTCACTTGCCACTTACAAGGGAACCTCCCCATCGCACCCCCCTCAGATTTAGTTGTAAGTTCGCACAGTGGATAGGCCTTGAAAAACTGAACACAGATCATTCGAGAAAACAGGAAGAACTTGTGTGGAACTATGAAAAAATAAGCAAAATATACAAACTGAGTAGTCCATGTGCAAGATAGTCAACATCAAGGATAATGCGAGGCAAGGAGTGCCGTGGTACCGTGGTTAGCGTGAGCAGCTACGGAATGAGATGTCCTCGGTTCAAGTCTTCCCTCGAGTGAAAAGCTCACTTTCTTTATTTTCGCAAAGTTATGATCTGTCCGTTCGTTCATTGACGTCTCTGTTCACTGTAATAAGTTTAGTGTCTGTGTTTTGCGAGCGCACCGCAAAACCGTGCGATTGGTAGACGAAAGGACGTGCCTCTCCAATGGGAACCGAAAACATTTGGTCGCAAGGTCATACCTCAACTGATTCCTCCACAGGAAAACACGTCTGATACATTCTATATGACACTGGTGACAGCATGTGCATCACGTAACAGAAATATGCTGTCGACCCACCTAACTTGTACACTGGACGAATGGGTAAAAAGATTCTTCTACCTTGCCCGATTTAGGTTTGCATGTGGATGTGATAATCACTCCCAAAAAGGTGATGAAAACATAAGAGTTTGTCACATAAACTGCAACAAATGAATGAAACAGTTTCACAGTCGCACAGTTTTCCCTGTGCTCTGTCAAAACATATGTTTTTAACGTTTTCAAATTTTTCCGTGTGTAGACCGTCAAATCCTGCATATGTCCTAGCAAATCTGAACATGTCCTGGAATTTTGGAGAGCGAAGTTGAGTGCGAGTGCCTGAACTTTGATAAAATTGTCTGAAAATAAAAAATTAAACTTTTCGCTCGAGGGAAGACTTGAACCAAGGACCTCTCGTTCCGCAACTGCTTACGCTAACCACGGGACCACGGCGCTCCTGATCCCAGACTATCCTTGATGTTGCACATCTTGCGCACGGACTACTCAGTTTGTATATTTTGCTTATTTTTTCACAGTTGCACACAACTTCTTCCTGTTTTCCCGACTGATCTGTGTTCAGTTTTTCAAGGCCTATCCACCGTGCCAACTTATAACTAAATCTGAGGGGTGTGCGATGGGGAGGTTCCCTTGTTAGTACGTCTGAAAATGTCACTGAGATGCTCAGCCAACTGCAGTGGCAGGCACTGCGAAGTCACACGAAGGACTAGCAACAACTGTCCCTCCTGCACACTGTTCACACCTGGAACAGGAAGGGGTTGAAGTGGCAGTCGGTACACAAAGTACCCGGTGGATTATTGATGTAGATGTTGAACAGGCTTAAGGGAATAGATTTACTGCCATCCTATTGGTTCACAACTAGTTTTATGACTTTGAAATCACACCGTCAGGTAACAAACAACTAACCTAAATAAGATGCAATATACCTTGTCTTATAAACTATATACCCTAGATTACAGGACAAAATTTTAATTACATTGTAAACAACAAAAGAAGGATCACAAACTTTCTTGGACACATAAGCTGCCTCTCAATAAAACAGAGATGTCCCATACCCTAATAGTGACTTCAGCAACTATCAAAAACTTTTCAATTTTAATTTACATTTTACTGGCATTGCACCACATCTCAAACCCAGAAGTATTGCCCAAATTCAATCCTAGTAGCACAGGAAAGAGGAGTGAAACAAATATTAATGTCAGTGGTCAGAATGAGATTTTCACTCTGCAGCGGAGTGTGCGCTGATATGACACTTCCCGGAAGATTAAAACTGTGGTCCGGACCGAGACTCGAACTCGGGACCTTTGCCTTTCGCAGGCAAGTGCTCTACAAACTGAGCTACCCAAGGACGACTCACGCCCCTTTCTCATAGCTTTACTCCTGCCAGTACCTCGTCTCCTATCTTCCAAACTTTACAGAAGCTCTACTGCGAACCTGCTGAACTAGCACTCCTGAAAGAAAGGATATTGCAGAGACACGGGTTAGCCACAGCCTGGGGGGATGTTTCCAGAATGAGATTTTCACTCTGCAGCGGAGTGTGCACTGATATGAAACTTCCTGGCAGATTAAAACTGTGTGCCAGACCGAGACTCGAACTCGGGACCTTTGCCTTTCGCGGGCAAGTGCTCCACCATCTGAGCTACCGAAGCACGACTCACGCCCGGTACTCACAGCTTTACTTCTGCCAGTATCTCGTCTCGTACCTTCCAAACTTTACAGAAGCTCTCTCGGTCGGGCACACAGTTTTAATCTGCCAGGAAGTTTCATATCAGTACACACTCTGCTGCAGAGTGAAAATCTCATTCTGGAAACATCCCCCAGGCTGTGGCTAAGCCATGTCTCCGTAACATCCTTTTTTCAGGAGTGCTAGTTCTGCATGGTTCGCATGAGAGCTTCTGTAAAGTTTGGAAGGTAGGAGACGAGGTACTGGGAGACAAGGTACTGGCAGAAGTAAGGCTGTGAGGACGGGGCACAAGCCGTGGTTGGGTAGCTTAGTTGGGAGAGCAAGTGCCCGTGAAAGGCAAAGGTACCGAGTTCGAGTCTCGGTCCGGCACACAGTTTTAATCTTTCAGGAAGTTTCAATGTCAGTGGTGTTCAGAAACAACAGAAATCATTGAAACGGAACACAGCTCTGGAGCCCAATGGAATCGCTGCCACATTCTATACTGAATTTGCACCTGCGTTAGCCCCTCTTTTAACTATAGCCTATCGTAGATCCCTCAAACAAAAAACTGTGCCCATTTCTAGGAAAAAATGTACAGATCACCTGTCAACAACAAGGGAAGTAGAAGTGATACACAAAATACCATTCAATTTGATGTGGTATCTTGAACACAATGGGCTCCTCAACACCAACTAGCACAGAATCCAAAAACATCGATCATTTGAACCCCAGCTCAGACTTTTCTCACACGACATACTGAAACCTTCGGATTGAGGCAGTCAGGTTGATGCTGTATTACTTGATTTCTGAAGAGCATTTGACTCAGTACCACACCTACACTTATTGTCAAAAGTACAACAATATGGGGTATCAAGCGAAATTTGTGACTGGACAGAGGACTTTTTGGGAGGGAGGACACAGTATGTTATATTGGATGGAGAGTCACAGTCAGATGTAGGAGTAACTTTGGGTGTGCCCCAGGGAAGTACATTGGGACCCTAGTTGCTCTTTTCATATTAATGAGCTTGCAGATAATATTAATAATAATCTCACATTTTTCACAGATGATGCTGTTATCTACAATGAAGTACAGTCTGAAAGAAGCTGCATAAATATTCAGTCAGATCTTGATAAGATTTCAAAATGGTGCAAATATTGACAACTTGCTTTAAATGTTCGAAAACATAAAACTGTGCACTTCACAAAATGAAAAGACGTATCCTATGCCTACAATACCAGTGAGTGATACCTGGAATCAGTCAACTCATACAAATATCTGGGTGTAACACTCTGTTGGGACGTCAAATGGAATGATGACATAGGCCCAGTTGTGGGTAAAGCAGGTAATACATTTCGGTTTATTGGTAGAACACTGGGGAAGCTCACTCAGTCTACAAAGGTGAATGCTTGTAAGCACTCATCTGACCAGTTCTAGAATATTGCTCAAGTGTGTGGGACCCATACCAGGTAGCACTAACAGGGGATATTGAACGTATACAGAGAAGGAGGTGCGAATTGTCACTGGTTTGTTAAGATTAGAATTATTACAACAGGCACAGAGACATTCAAACAATCGTTTTTCCCATGCTCCATACATATACAGGGCTATTACAAATGATTGAAGCGATTTCATAAATTCACTGTAGCTCCATTCATTGACATATGGTCACAACACACTACAGATACGTAGAAAAACTCATAAAGTTTTGTTCGGCTGAAGCCGCACTTCAGGTTTCTGCCGCCAGAGCGCTCGAGAGCGCAGTGAGACAAAATGGCGACAGAAGCCGAGAAAGCGTATGTCGTGCTTGAAATGCACTCACATCAGTCAGTCACAACAGTGCAACGACACTTCAGGACGAACTTCAGCAAAGATCCACCAACTGCTAACTCCATTTGGCGATGGTATGCTCAGTTTAAAGCTTCTGGATGCCTCTGTAAGGGGAAATCAACGGGTCGGCCTGCAGTGAGCGAAGAAACGGTTGAACGCGTGCGGGCAAGTTTCACGCATAGCCCGCGGAAGTCGACGAATAAAGCAAGCAGGGAGCTAAACGTAACACAGCCGACGGTTTGGAAAATCTTACGGAAAAGGCTAAAGCTGAAGCCTTACCGTTTACAATTGCTACAAGCCCTGACACCCGATGACAAAGTCAAACGCTTTGAATTTTCGGCGCGGTTGCAACAGCTCATGGAAGAGGATGCGTTCAGTGCAAAACTTGTTTTCAGTGATAAAGCAACATTTTTTCTTAATGGTGAAGTGAACAGACACAATGTGCGAATCTGGGCGGTAGAGAATCCTCACGCATTCGTGCAGCAAATTCGCAATTCACCAAAAGTTAACGTGTTTTGTGCAATCTCACGGTTTAAAGTTTACGGCCCCCTTTTCTTCTGTGAAAAAAAACGTTAATGGACACGTGTATCTGGACATGCTGGAAAATTGGCTCGTGCCACAACTGGAGACCGACAGCGCCGACTCCATCTTTCAACAGGATGGTGCTCCACCGCACTTCCATCACGATGTTCGGCATTTCTTAAACAGGAGATTGGAAAACCGATGTATCGGTCGTGGTGGAGATCACGATGAGCAATTCGTGTCATGGCCTCCACGCTCTCCCGACTTAACCCCATGCGACTTCTTTCTGTGGGGTTATGTGAAAGATTCAGTGTTTAAACTTCCTCTACCAAGAAACGTGCCACAACTGCGAGCTCGCATCAACGATGCTTTCGAACTCATTGATGGGGACATGCTGCGCCGAGTGTGGGAGGAACTTGATTATCGGCTTGATGTCTGCCGAATCACTAAAGGGGCACATATCGAACATTTGTGAATGCCTAAAAAAACTTTTTGAGTTTTTGTATGTGTGTGCAAAGCATTGTGAAAATATCTCAAATAATAAAGTTATTGTAGAGCTGTGAAATCGCTTCAATCATTTGTAATAACCCTGTACATCTACATCTAGATCGATACTCCACAAGCCATCGTACGGTGCATGGTGGAGGGTACCCTGTACCACTACTTGTCGTTTCCTTTTCTTTTTTTTTTTATTTACTATTAAAAACAGTCTTGATCACGATTTCTTTATCAGGAACCTACTCAATGGTCTGAAGATAACCACAGTAGTGGTCAAAACCGGTCGCCTTGATAAATAAATCGTGATCAAGACTGTTTTTAATAGTAAATATTTATAAGACATTGATCACTGCTTTTCCCGTAATGTATTCAAAAGTTTCCTTTTCTGTTCAAGTCCCAAATAGAGCGATGAAAAAACAAGTGTCTGCACGCCGCTGTGTGAGCCATAATTTATCGTATCTTACCTTTGTGGTCCTTACTCACAATTTATGTCGGTGGCAGAAGAACCATTCAGCAGTCAGCTTCAAATGCCACTTCTCTGAATTTTCTAAATAGTATTTTTCGAAGTGAACACCACCTTCCTATTAGGGATTCCCATTTGAGTTCCTGAAGCATTTCTGTAACACTTACGTGTCATTCGAACCTCCCAGTAACAGATCTAGCAGCCTGCCTCTGAACTGCTTCAATGACTTCTTTCAGTTCTACCTGGTACGGATCCCAAACAGTGAGGCAGTACTCGACTTGCACCAGTGTCCTTTACAAGTGAATCCCCCTTTCCTAAAATTCTCCTGTCCCAAATGGAATGGGAAGAAACCCTAATACGGTACCCTTTCCGTGCAGAGTGTGGATGTAGATGTAAATGTAGATTAGCTATTGTGGCTACGACTCAGATTACCTGGGCTCATCTTTCTGCACATGTGCGACAGGTCGGTTTTCTATGTATTATCCCAATGGTCAGTGTGTGCTATGCTGTGGCTGTGCCACTCCATGCACATCCTCTCAGTACGGCTTATGTAAGCACTGTCTATTATTAAGAAGTCTTACAATGTGTTCTCAATTCCCCTCAAGTAAACATTCCCTTATAATTTGTCCGTTTTAGGTTAACATCTTGCACGTACTCCACAGTCAATTTTTTGACTGCTACGTTTTCTGTGCTACGATCAGCATTAGGACAGGGGACACTACGTTTTATTGAGGGACTGCTTCCATGTTAAAAACTGTCTGTGGTCCTTCTTTGGTTATTTCCAAGTGATTAAAATTTTGTCATACGGTTTAGCTGGGGTGGATGAAATTAAGTTGGAACTCATCAAATACAGTGCAATGTCAGGTCTTAAATGGCTACACAGGATAATTGAAATGGCCTGGGAGTCGGGACAGGTTCTATCAGACTGGACAAAAGCAGTAATCACACCAATCTTTAAACATGGAAACAGAAAAGATTGTAACTACTACAGAGGTATCTCCATAATCAGCGTTGTGGATAAAATCTTCTCAGGTATTGTTGAAAGGAAAGTGCGAGTATTAGTTGAGGACCAATTGGATGAAAATCAGTGTGGGTTTAGGCCTCTTAGAAGTTGTCAGGACCAGATCTTTAGCTTACGGCAAATAATGGAGAAGTGTGATGAGTAGAACAGGGGATTGTATCTGTGCTTTATAGATCTAGAAAAGGCATATGACCGGGTTCTTAGGAGGAAGTTATTGTCTGTTCTACGAGATTATGGAATAGGAGGCAAACTTTTGCAAGCAATTAAAGGTCTTTACATGGATAATCAGGCAGCAGTTAGAGTTGACGGTAAATTGAGTTCATGGTTCAGAGTAGTTTCAGGGGTAAGACAAGGCTGCAACCAGTCTCCACTGTTGTTCATATTATTAATGGATCATATGTTGAAAACAATAAACTGGCTGGGTGAGATTAAGATATGTGAACACAAAATAAGCAGTCTTGCATATGCGGATGACTTAGTTGTGATGGCAGATTCGATTGAAAGTTTGCAAAGTAATATTTCAGAGCTAGATCAGAAATGTAAGGACTATGGTATGAAGATTAACATCTCCAAAACGAAAGTAATGGCAGTGGGAATGAAATATAAACGGATTGAGTACCAAATAGGAGGAACAAAGTTAGAACAGGTGGACGGTTTCAAGTACTTAGGATGCATATTCTCACAGGATGGCAACATAGTGAAAGAACTGGAAGTGAGGTGTAGCAAAGCTAATGCAGTGAGCGCTCAGCTACGATCTACTCTCTTCTGCAAGAAGGAAGTCAGTACCGAGACTAAGTTATCTGTGCACCGTTCAATCTTTCGATCAACTTTGTTGTATGGGAGCGAAAGCTGGGTGGATTCAGGTTACCTTATCAACAAGGTTGAGGTTACGGATCGGAAAGTAGCTAGGGTGATTACAGGTACTAGTAGATGGGAACAATGGCAGGAGGGTGTCCACAATGAGGAAATCAAAGAAAAACTGGGAATGAACTCTATAGATGTAGCAGTCAGGGCGAACAGGCTTAGATGGTGGGGTCATGTTACATGCATGGGAGAAGCAAGGTTACCCAAGAGACTCATGGGTTCAGCAGTAGAGGGTAGGAGGAGTCGGGGCAGACCAAGGAGAAGGTACCTGGATTCGGTTAAGAATGATTTTGAAGTAATAGGCTTAACAGCAGAAGAGGCACCAATGTTAGCACTGAATAGGGGATCATGGAGGAATTTTATAAGAGGGGCTATGCTCCAGACTGAACGCTGAAAGGCATAATCAGTCTTAAATGATGATGATGATGATGATGATGTTTAGCCTATGTAGTTTAACAAAAAGTGTTTTGCATCTTTTTTTGGTCAATCACTGGGCACTTGAGGGAGTGACTTTACAGTCACTAAACTACTTGTAAACCGACAGGAGATCAGTAATTCTTCTCACGACAGCTGTTGAGATTATACGAGGGTCAATTACTATCCACAATTTAGTTATATTTTTGCTTATTTTGGTAGTAGTGTTGTTTTACGTTGATGACGCACGCTTTGTTTATTTGTTGTTATATCTTCACAATTTTCAAGCTACTAGGTTAGTTTCATTATCACTGCCTCGGTCTTAATCGTGCCTGCTCCGCTGTCTACTTGCACCAAAGAAGAGCAACGTTCAGTGGTCCGTTTTTTGTGGTCAGAAGGCATATCAGAGGCCGAAATTCGTCGAAGGCTTTCGGCACAGTACGGGAACAGTGTTTTGCCACAACGGACTGTCTAAAAATGGATTGAAAAATTCTGAAATGATCGCACAAGTGTTATTCACAATGAAGTAGCCGGAAGTCTGTTTACCGCCACAGAAACCATTGAGTGTTCACGTGAAATGATTCTCTTAGACAGATGATTAACTACTGATGAAGTGCCACATCGTCTGTAAATTAGTCACGGTTCTGCCTACGAAATCATCCACAACAGACTTGGGTTTCATAAAGTTTGTGCAAGATGTTTCCCAAAACAACTCACATAGTTGCATAAACAAACACACTTGGACATCTGCAAAAAACATTTGGATCACTATGGTAATGAAGGGGACAACTTCTTAGACAGGATCCATCATTACAAGCCAGAGAGTGAACGGCAGAGTATGGAATGGAAACATCCAAAGTCGCCGTGCAAGAAAAAGTTCGAGACCCAACCGTCTGCAGGAAAACTGATGTTTACTGTTTTTTGGGCGGCACAAGGTCCAGTACTGGAACATTATGGGGAAAGGGGCACAGCAATAAACAGTGTGCGTTACAGTGAGATGCTTACTGCCAGGCTAAAGCCTGCAATTCGAAGCAAACGCCGAGGATTGCTGTCAAAAGGTGTTGTGTTGTTGCACGACAATGCCCGTCCGCATACTGCTGCCCACACTGCTGAAACGCTCCAGAAACTCAAATGTGAAGTACTGGATCATCCTCCATATAGTCCCGATGTTGCCCCTTCTGACTATCGCTTGTTTGGTCCACTCAAACAGGCATTAAGGGGCCGTCGATCTGCCTCGGACGAAGCAGTGAAAGAAGCGGTGCATTCCTGGCTCGCAGCTCAACCGAGAACCTTCTTTTACGAGGGCATCGAGAGTCTTGTACAACGATGGACCAAATGCGTTGAAACGCAAGGAGACTATGTCGAAAAATGATGTTCTTTTAAGTTTCCTATTTGATTACAATACAATCTTATAACTACTTCGCGGATAATATTTGACTTACCCTCGTATATTTATTCAAATGGAGTGCTACAGCTGTGGCTGCCCCACTCAGCATGTGATCTACATCTACATGGCTACTCTGCAATCACACATAATCGCCTGCCACAGGGTTCATCGGACCACCTTCACACTAATTCTCCACCATTCCCCCGTCAAACACCACACGGAACAAACAAACACCTGTATCTTTCTGTGCGAGCTCATTTTTCCCTTATTTTATTACGATGATCACTTCTCCCTATTTAGGTCGCCATCAACAAAATATTTTCACATTTGGAGCGGAAAGTTGGTGATTGAAATTTGGTGAGAAGACTCGGCCACAATGAGAAATGCCTTTGTTTTAATTATGTCTACCGCAAATTCTGTATCGTGTCTGTGACACTGTCTCCCCCATTTTTTGACTATATAAAACATGCTGTTCTTGTTTGAACTTTCTCGATGTACTCCACTAATCGTATCTGGTAAGGATCGTACACCGCACAGCAGAACTCCGAAAGAGGACGGATAAGTGTAGTGTGGGCACTCTCTTTAATAGGTCTGTTGCATCTTCTACGTGTTCTGTCAATAAATCACAGTTTTTGGTTCGCCTTCCCACAACATTATCTATACGAATGTTGCAATTTAAGTTTTTCATAACTGTAATTCGTAGGTACCGAGTTAAATTTACCGCCTTTAGAGTGGATTGCTTTATCGTGCAACCGAAGTTTAACTGTTTCCTTTTAGCAGTCAAGTGATTGATCTCACATTCTTCATTATTTAGGGTCAACTGCCAAATTTCGCATCATACAGATATCTCATCTAAATTGTTTTGATCTTCTGATGACTTTACTAGACAATAAATGACAGCATCATCTGTAAACAACTTAAGACGGCTGCTCAGATTGTCTCCTAAATTGTTTGTATGGAAAAGGAACAGCAAAGGGCCTATAACACTATCTTGGGCAAAGGCAGAAATCACTTCCGTTTTACTAGACGACTTCCTGTCAATTGTTATGAACTGTGACCTCTGACAGGAAATCACAAATCTGTCTCAGAACTGAGACGATATTCCACAAGCAAGAAATTTGATTACAAGTTGCTTTTGAGGTATGCTGATAAGAGTCTTCAGGAAATCTAGAAATACTGAATCAATTTAAGATGCTTTGTCGACAGCACTTGACACTTCCGTAGAAGTTTACAAGAATTCAAAAGTGTATACAGTTTCGCGATATTTGTCTTGAGAACATATTCTCATCGATGTTCTGTTATACTCTTTACATCACAGGTGTCCAACATTTAGCTTACCTCAGACACAAGCTTTACATTCTGTGTGTGACTACTTTTGTAGGGATCCTTTTATACGCAACTTGTTCTGTATTCATGTTACTTCAAAACTGAAAAGTGTTCTTTCTCTTAGGCTTCCATATCGAAACACTTCTTCAATTTATCTCATCATTTAATAATGTCTGACATTCTCAACAAATAACAAAACCATAGCTCTAATTAAGCAAACATTAACATACGCACATTCTAAATTTAGAGGTAAAATTTCTACAAGTTTTTAGCTCAAAACTGGATCCAGACAGGGAGATGGTCTCTTACTGTTGTTCTTTAATTGTGCCCTAGAAATGTCACATGTGAATGTAGAATGTCATTAGAAAAAACCCCGGGAGTTAGATTAGGTTACAGTAGGGACAACCTATAAACTGATTCTGTAACATTTATTTTCACACACTCAATGGAAACAGCTACTAGGCATACAGAATTGCCGAAAAGCAGACTTACTGATCTCCTCGAGATAACCATATCCGTCACATTAAGACAGCCACCACAATAACGAAAACAAAACATGTAAAAACTGCGAGGAATGCTCAAATATGTATGAAGTAACTGAACAAGACACTTCACAGGAAGAAGCCATTCCAGTGGTTACTGCCTGAAACCACCGCCATTTTTTAATTCCTGTTTCTTTTTTCTTTTTTTTTTAGCCTTTCACATGAAACCACTGATGCTATTGCAAGAGACACACTTCTAGTGGTACACTGAGGTACTTCTATGAATGTAGTTCATTGCAGCAGTCACTTATAGCATTCGAAGCAACAATCAGCACACACTCCGCTGCAGAGTGAAAATCTCATTCTGGAATCAGCACGGAGATTATGCTACATGTTTGTACAAGATTGTGACATGCACTGTTGTTGTTGCTGAAGTAGTGATCATACTGAGATCACTGACAGTGAAGGTAAGTATATCAAAGTTACTGTATTGTATATTTGAGTTTTTACTACTGCTTTTATGAGTATTATAGGAATCAAACTACTGGAACAATATATAGTTATAATACAAAATTAATTAAATTTGATTCACATTTCTGTTTCTTATTCAAGACTATAATTTGTTTTAGGTGCTAGGAGTTCATGGAAATTTTAAGATGTGGGATTTTGTCTAGGAAAATTTTGAAACTGCTTTCAAATATAGACATGAAATGATGAGAGGTTGAAAACTGTGTGGCCCAATGATTCCAAAGGGAAACCATCTCCTTAAAACAGCTGATTGTTTACCTTTTGCCAATTTCATCTTATATTTGATGTTTAGTTTGATAATAAAAATTAATTCGGTGAAAATCTTTACATTTATATTCCATGGTGCAACCATCATCTTAAAACAATTGAGGCACCGAGAACCATAAGGGCCCAAAGCACAGAAACAAAGTTTTGAGAAAAATATATATTTGCAAAAATCAGATTTGTAAGCAAACTATCAGTCTCATAGGCTTGACTTGTTTTTTAATCAAACCTCAACTTCCTACATTTCATATAAAAAATCATGAACCCACTTTATACCACATCTTAGTTATTATTATTATTACTATTGAAGCTAATCTGCAAAATTTTCATGTATAGGATAGTGGCAACAGTATCTCTTTGACTGTTATATGGTTTGTACAAGGGCCGTTCAGAAAGTAACCTCCGGTTGATTTAAAAAAATACACCAAGTTAAATAAAAATATTTTAATATATACATCTTACAACTACATCTTTGCACTATTTTTCTACATAGTCTCCATAGCAATTGAGGCACTTATTGTATCTCTTCACAAGCTTTGAAATTCCTTCTGCATAAAAATCACCTGCTTGTGCCTGGAGCCAGCCTGTGACCGCATCTTTGAGCACTTCGTCGTCATCAAACCGCTGTGACCCGAGCCATTTCTTCAAATGCATGAAGAGGTGATAATCACTTGGCGCCAGGTCTGGGCTGTAAGGTGGATGGTTGATAACGTCCCACTTGAAGGACTCAAGAAGGGCCGTTGTTCTGCGAGCAGAGTGAGGACGGGCGTTATCGTGCAAAAAAACGATACCGGAAGTCAGCATACCACGGTGTTTGTTCTGTATAGCCCGTCGTAACTTTTTTATTGTTTCACAGTACACATCTTGATTAATAGTCGCACCACGTTCCATGAATTCAACCAACAACACCCCTTTGGCATCCCAAAACACCGTTGCCATCAGTTTTCTGGCAGAAAAATCTTGCGAGGCTTTTCTTGGTTTGGTAGGCGAATTTGAATGTGCCCACATCTTTGATTGTTCTTTTGTCTCAGGGTTCACGTACTTAATCCAGGTTTTGTCACCGGTCACGATTCTGTTTAACAGTGGTTCTCCTTCGTCCTCATAACGTGACAGAAAGTCTAATGCAGAGGCCATTCTTTGAGTTTTGTGGTGGTCGGTAAGAATTTTGGGCACCCATCGTGCACAGAACTTACGGTAACCCAATCTTGCTGTCACTATCTCATACAAGAGAGTCTTCAAAATCTGTGGAAAACCAGTAGACAACTCCAGCATTGAGAAACGTCGATTTTCACGAACTTTTGCATCAACTGTCTGAACGAGTTCGTCAGTCACCAATGATGGTCTACCACTCCTCTCTTCATCATGAACGTTTTCTCGTCCACTTTTAAATAAACGTACCCATTCACGGACAACTCCTTCACTCATAACTCTTGGTCCGTACACGGCACAAAGCTCACGATGAATAGCTGCTGCAGAACATCCTTTGGCTGTAAAAAACCTTATGACAGCACGCACTTCACATTTGGCGGGGTTTTCTACTGCATCACACATTTCAAACTGCCACAAAAACTAAACTAGCGCAGGTACGACGTTCACTCGACCACGGCTTGATGCCGACTGACCTGTTGAGTGCGTGAACGCACAGATGGCGTCGCTACTCCCCCCACAACCCGCACTGTGACCAATTGGAGGTTACTTTCTGAACCGCCCTCATAATTAATGTAACACTAGAATCAGAACACAAAAAACAGATAGTAAAATGCACGGCTCGCACAATTACAACCTATCCCAACACCTCATGGTCCTCATTATCATCATTTTTGTGAAGCCCATTCTCTGCCTTGAGGTTCAGATAAAACTGTCTGTTCACTTTAGACACGAAATCTACTAATTTTGTTAGGTATGTATGTTTCAAGTTTGATCTAGTCATTTTGTTAAGTCTTTCTATTTTGATATTTGGTTCTCACATATGTTTTTGGGCATTAGATTTTGCAACAGATCTACAAACTGAGAGGAAATGAGAAACTGTGGTCTGCGTTGATGTGGCCTAAAGAAAATGGTAGCCTCCCACGACTTCAATGAAGAATAATATTATGCTGGATTTTCCATTGTTCAATGAAGAATATGTTACTTCAAACAACATTTCATGGCAACCAGTTGAAAACTTCAGCTTTGTAAAGTTTCTGAAATGTACATTGTCACCACAAACATCAACTTTTCGTTTGGTAGTGAGGTCAGTAACACTCTCTAAGGTTCCGGAACCTTCACTGTAAATTTTAAGAACTGGAATGCTGAAACCAAGAGATTAAGGTAGAGTATTCCTTCAAGAGCTTCCAGTTATTGTGAAGAAACAGGCATCAGTGTGGCCAGGGAGCATTCCTACAACAGTGAAAATTTGTGCTTTGGACCCTTACAGAAGTGAATACTGGAGAAATTGGTGAGACGGCTTTTCAAAAATGTTCATGTACAGAGTGTAGGGAGAACAGCACTTATAAAACTGGTTCACCAAAAGATCAAAAGATGTCAGGAGCCTGCATAATGCTACTATCTCAAAATCAACAACAGTGTTCTTTATTCCCTTATTGTTCTCAGTGCCTCAACTGATTGTTTAATTTTTGCCTATTTCTTCTTGTATTCATGGCTTACTATAATAATAAAGGTTAATTACTTGAAAAAAATTAAAATTATACATTTTTCAAACTATTGGGACTCAAAGGGTTAATAAGATGAAAACAGGGTGCTATTTCACTAAGGACACATACAGTGCTGGAAATTAGTATAAAGCCATGGTTATTTGTCGAAAAAACATGTTTATTTATGTATTTGGTATTGCATGCATTTTTCCTGTACAGTTTACAACAAACTAAAGTGAAACACATTTTACCATAAGCATTGATATTTAAGAAGTTTAATGAAACAAGACAACCTTAAAGGTGGAAATTAATATAAATGCATTTACGAACTATCAGAATAACATAACATATAAAGTAAATAGATCACAATCACAGTCTGGGACACACCTGAAGTTACTTCTTCATCTGATGACTTCTTTTCATCTACGATAACATGCTGTGTCCTCCCTACCAAAAAGTCCTCAATCCAGTGGCAAATTTCACTTGACACCTCATATGATTGTACTTTTGACAATAAGCGTAGGTTCAGTACTGAGTCAAATGCTTTTCGGAAATCAAGACATGCTGCATATACCTGACTGACTCGGTCCATAGCTTTCAGTATATAACGTGAGGAAAGTGCGAGTTGGGTTTCACACGATTGATGTTTTCGGAACCCACGATGGTTGGCATTGAGGAGGTCATTCTGTTCGAGACACCTCATTATGTTTGAGCTCAGAATATGTTCCAAGATTCTACAACAAATTGATGTCAAGGATATTGAATGGTAGTTTCGTGGATCACTTCTACTACCCTTCTTGTAAACAGGTGTGATCTGTATTTTTTTCCAAGAACAGAGCATGGTATTTTGTTCAAGGGATTTATGACTGTTTATAGTTAGCAGTCCTTGAGAAAAAAGGCACTCGTAACCAATCTTGGGGTATTTTAAAGATTTTATACACCAATGCCATAGCTCTCATTGGACTTCAGGACAGTGAGAAACTGAGAATTTGAAGAGGAATCAGGCAAAAAGATTCAACATCAACAAAACTATTCACAGAAGCAGTCGTGGGAATCTTCAGATCCATCAACCGAAAGGTAGAAAAAGGAATACGGTATAGTGCACTAATGGTGTACGTGGGTCTCGTCTTGTGTACCTGTGTCGGGAATTTGTTGACATCCATCAAAGTCAATCAGGTGATAGTAATATGGTAGTTGATGAGGATCACTACAACTAATTATTTCTCTCCACAAAAGCTACGACTTAATTACATTTGTTTTCAACGTGGGGAATGCAAGAATAACTTTTGCTGATCTGGTTGTCATGAATATTAAGGTTGCTTACTGGTTTCTTTGGTGATGAAAAAACCACACGAGCTGACAGACTGATATCTAGCAAAGCCTGAAGCCTAGGTTAGGCTGGAGTGCGACAATTTTGTTGTGAGTTCACAGTGTCAATGAATGTGAACTGAAGAGAGACACATGTAGTGACAGACTGACCTTTAGTGTAGGCAAAGATCAGTTGGAAAGTGACAGTTTGCCTGTGAGTTGGTGAAGCGAATGAATGTAAATAGGAGAAAACTACAAGTAGTAAAAAACTGACATATAGCGTAGCCCGAGGCCTAGTTTGCTGTGAGCCGACAGAATTACTGCACAAGATGAAAACACAATTTCCATAATACACTGACATGTGGCATAACCTGAGATATACACTGCTCAAGCCAGTCTTGGCCTCGGTCTCTGGTGTAACGTCACATGACCTGGACTGCTGTTGAAATTGCTCATCAATATTTTATAAAGTTTTAGTCTTCAGTTACTTATTTTAAACTTTATTTGTGTTAATATTTGCCGTAAAAGTAACTTATTAGTGAATTTTCATTCATCTCAGCCTTTCTTTCTGTGTTACTGACTTTAGTGGTCCGTTATTCGTGAGTGTGCTTACGTTGTTCATCCAAGTCACACGCCTCAGTACTGTCTTTACATTTCGTGGTGTGCAGTTGCAGCTGTAGCGGTTATAAAGCTAAGTACTAACAAAGTTGTTTGTGCACTGTATTCGAATATTAAGTGTGGAAGTTTTTAATCGTTTATTCAAATATTAGCAGTGTGTTTACATTTCACAACGTGCAGTTTTAGCTGTAGCGGTTCTTAAGTTCTAACAAAGTTGTTTGTAGCGAAATAGCAGTTTAATAAACTTTTGGAAACATTCGCTCAATGTTTTTGAATTTTCTGTACGTTGAAGTCGTTCAGCAAATTTTGTGTGGTAGTTTTCGGCTGAGGTTTCTTATTGTTTCTAGTGAAATATATCAGTAAAATTTTCATTCAGTGTTTTAACTTCGTTGAGTGCTCCAGTGGCCACTTGAATTTTTGGTTTTAGCTAATAAATTGTTTGAAGCTTTGTTGGTATTGGTACTAGTTATGGTTTGCTAGTATTAATAAAAGTTGTCGCTTTCTTAGCAGAGAGAGAATTTCGAGACTACTACTGATAGGTCTACAAATAGTTCCACTAGTGTAACTGAACTTAGGTAACGTAGATGCAGACGTCTAGTTTTTTCAGTAACTAGAAAATTTTGCAACGCGTGATAAGTGTGGGCTTTGTCGTAGATTTATGAGTAGTGGGTTACGGTGTGGGATTTATTCAAATATTTTCACTAGGGGGAATGCAGTGGGAAATCAAGACCCTCTCCTGGGAATGCAGAATTTGTAGTAGAAATAAGCTGATAGAGGAGTGGGAGTGTAAGATCTGTGCCCTTCAGGTGCAGTTATAATACGCAAAGGAGGAACTAGGTAGGTTGAGAAGGGTAGTGGAGACAAGCCTCTTGTAGCTGTAGGTGTAGGTGTAGGAAACATGCAACGGTCCTCAGCAGTTAGGAGAAAATCAGTTGCAAAGTCTAACAGAAAGAAGAAGGTTCTGCTGCTAGGTAGTTTGCACGGAAGAGGTGTGTGCCAGCACTTGCAGGAAGTGTCGAGGAGCGAGTACCAGGTCACCAGCATTGTGAAGCCTAGTGCAGGGTCGGTTCAGGTGACTGGGAGTATAGGAGAGTTATGTACAAATTTTACGAAAGAGCATCAGGTATCGATTGTGGGTGCAGCAGGGAGTAGTCTCGATAGGGACGGGGAATATGACGTAGGTGGTGACCTGGTAAAGATAGCTACCTAAACTCGTGGCACTAACGTGCATTTCGTGCAACTGTTTCAGCGTCACAATCGACCTCATCTTAATGCGGGTGTTAGGTGCGTTAACACGGGGCTGGAGAAGGCGCCGATGGCAGAGGGCACGGGTCACATCTCAGTGGTGCCAGTTGGACCTATCAGATCAGGTTTCAGCAAGCATGTCCTGCACCTCAATAGGTATGGGAAGGGGAAGCTGGCAAAGTTTATAGGTGACAATGTAGTGGGTAGTGGTGGGATCACTCGTGGAAAAATTCCTGTAGTACTTGGTGTTACAGCTGCACCGTTTTTAGACTGAAGTCAGCTGATAAGTATACCTGCTTAAAGAGAGTCCCTCTAACTAAGAAATCACCTTCAGAGGAGGTCAGGTATCCAAGTAGAGAAGGAATTAGCATATTTCATCAAAATATAAGAGGTATTAGAGATAAAGTTAATTCAGAGGCTTCCTTTACCAGGATACAGATTAGCTGGCTGTTTTTTAAGGAGTTCCCAGTGGAGTGGGGGAGTCGCCATGTACATAAAAAACAGTCTTCTGTTTGAGTCCATAGATGAATCACGGCACAGCACAGAACAGATATTTGAATGTTGGGCAGCACCAGTTGTATTTAGCGAAATTACACTTCTAATTGTTATTGTTTATAGGTCCCCTAACTCTGACTTCAGAGCATTTCTGCTCAAGCTAGAGAGGTTTCTTGATTCACTTTATAGGAAGTACCAAAAATCAGTTATATGTGGTGACTTCAATATTTATTTTGTATATGATTGTGCAAGAAAAAGGATTATGGTAGATCTCCTAAACATATATGATCTGATGCAGACTGTTTTTCCAACTAGGGTGTAGGGGAACAGTAATTCAGCCATAGACATATTTTTATTTGTTCTTCATTATTACATGGGTATTCTGTTAGTAAAAGGGTGAATCGCCTTATAGAACATGATGCACAAATTTTAACACTAAAAGGTTTTTGTATTCAAACAAATGTTACAGATAATTACAAACTACTGTATGTAGAGAAGCTAATCCAATGGCAATAGAGAGTTTTTTAAACCTCGTTAAGGAACAAGAGTGGCAGGATGTTCATAGTGCCGATAACATAGATTACAAAATAATGCTTTCTCACACTCTTTTAGAGTTGCTTTCCATTAGAACATTCTACATGCGGTACTAGCAGTTAAAGGCAGCCTGGGTGGCTGACTGGTGGGATAAGGATATCGTGTATATCAGAATGTTAGAAGGAGTCACAATCAAGCTACAAACAGTATTGTAATGTGCTTAAAAATGTTATTAGGAAGGCAAAGAGTATGCGGTACAGAAACAGAATAGTTAATTCACTGGATAAAATTAAAACCATATGGTCAGTTGTGAAGGAAAAAGTGTCTGGTCATCAGCAAAAGGTCGATGAAATGAAGTCAGTTTGTAGTAAAAATATTTCTGTTATTGATAAACCAGACATATGTACATTATTTAACAATCATTTTCTGGGTATTGCTGGTGACTTAAATAAAAATATAGTCTCTATGGTGAATCATATTACTCTCTTAGAAAATGCCTTTCCAACACTGATGTCTGAAATATTCCTGACAAGGGAGAGATTGAGTCAATAATTAAGTCACTGATGACTGAGGACTCTCATAGATATGATGGAACGCCTAGCAGAATATTAAAGTACTGTGTTGCACACGTTGGCCATGTGCTTAGCCATATCTGTAATTTTTCCTTTAAGAATGGTCAGTTTCCCAAATGATTAAAGTACTCAGCAGTAAAGCCACTTTATAAAAAGGGAGAAAGGGATACTGTAGACAATTTTAGGCCTATTTCTATGCCATCAGTTTTTGCTAAAGTTATTGAAAAGGTTTTATGTATCCTTTATGTAAGGATAATTGAGCATTTTATATCAAATAATTTGCTATCAAATATAGAGTTTGGCTTTAGAACTCATTTTAACAACTGAAAATGCTATATTCTCTTTTCTCTGTGAGATACTGGATGGATTAAACAAAAGGTTTCAAATGCTAGGCATATTTTTTGATTTGGAGGCACCCATAATACTAGAGAGCATATCATTTATATAAACAAGGAACTAAAGCGTTTTATTGTATTTATCACAAAATATTGCTCCAGAAGTTGGAACATCTTACTTTAACAACAGACAGCAAAACATCATTATTTACAGTGTTGAGAATGGCTGTGGTGTAGGGTCTGAGTGGGGTATGGTCAAATGGTGGTGGTGGTGGGGGGGGAGGGGGAGTGGAGGGGGTGCCACAGGGATCAGTTTTGGGGCCACTCTTGTTCCTTGTTTATATAAATGATATGCTCTCTAGTATTATGGGTACCTCCAAAATATCTTTCTTTGGTGATGACACTAGCTCGGTAGTAAAGGATGTGTGCAACATTGGCTCGGTTTCAAACGTTGCAGTTCATGACATAAGTTTGTGGCTTGTAGAAATAAACTAATTCTAAACTACAGTAAGAGTCAGTTTTTAGAGTTCCTAACGCACATTTCGACAAAACCTGACTTTTAACTTCACAGAATAGGCATATGAGTAGTGAAACTGAACAGTTCAAATTTCTAGGTGTCAAGATAGACAGTAAACTGTCATGAAAAGCCTACATTCAGGATTCTGTTCAAGGATTTAATGCTGTCATTTTTACTATTCAAACGGTATGTAAGTCACATGGTGTTATATTTTGGGGAAACTCTTCCCATTCTAAAAGGATATTTTCGGCTCAGAAACAGGCAGTTCGGGCAATAACTGGTGTAAGCTTGCGAAACTCTTGTCAACGCCTGTTCACTAGTCTTGGTACTCGTGACATTGTCCTCTCAATATAGATATTCTTTACTGTCATTTCTTGTAAACAATATCAGCTTATTCCAAAAATTAGCAGCTTTCACTCAGTTAATACTCGGCAGAAATGCAGTCTACATTTTGATCGAACTCTTGTGCAGAAAGGTGTGCAATTTACTGCTGCATACATTTTCAATAAGCTACCACAAGAATTAAAAAATCTTAGCACTAATCCAAGTGCTTTCAAATCAAAACTGAAGAATTTCCTCGTGGATGACTCCTTCTATTCTGTCGAGGAGTTCCCTGAAAAATTAAGCTGATTTTTATGTTATACTGTTGACTGAATATACTTAAACTTACAGCTTGACTTTTTTGGGTTGATAAACATTGTATCTGTAATTCCTTTTATGTTGTAATTTCATGTACTGACACATTCCATGACCTTTGAGATTTGCTTCTCAATTTGGTCCTATGGAACTAGACGTGCAAATAAATAACATTATGACGACCTACCTAATAGCTGGAATGTCCACTTTGGCACAGATAATAGTGGCAACTAATCATGGCGTGGAAGCAATGAGGCCTTGGTAGGTTGCTGGAGGAATTTGGCACAATTTCTGCACACACAATTTCGGGAGGGGGGCGATGAGCTCTGATACCTCATTCAATTACATTCCAGATGTCTTTGATCGAGTACAGATCTGGTGAGTTCATCGAATCACTCCATCACACTAGTGGCCTTGTGATACAGCGTGTTCTCTTGTCGAAAAATGCCACTGCTGTCAGGAAACGTGATCGTCAAGACGGGGTTTACACTGATAGCAAAGAGTGTACAATACTCCTTGGCCGTTACAGTGCCTCGCATGAGCTGCACTGCACCCAGGGATGCCCACATGAATGTTCCCCAGAGCACAATGGAGCCGCCATCAGCTCGCCCTCCCGTCGGCACTATGAAGGAGGTATCGGGATTCGTAAGACCGTGCAATGCTCAGCCACTGTGCTGAAGTCTAGTGCCCATTTCACTCACAGTCGCCAATATCGTGGAGCTAACACCGGCGCACGCACGGGTTGTCGGCTACAGAGGCCTGTCTTTAGGAGTGTTAGGTGCAATGTGTGTTCAGATACACTTGTGCTCCTGATGTTACCCTACTGGGCATCCAAATTGCTGCACCACGAAGATCACGTGCTACAGACGCGAAATTTAACCGACAGGAACAAGATGCTGTGATATGCAAATGATCAGCTTTTCAGAGCATTCACACAAGGTTGGTGCAGGTGGCGACACCTACAACGTGCTGACACGAGGAAAGTTTCCAACTGATTTCTCATACACAAACAGCAGTTGATCGGCGTTACGTGGTGAAACGTTGTTGTGATGCCTCGTGTAAGGAGGTTAAATGTGTACTGTCACGTTTCCGACTTTGATAAAGGTCGGATTGTAGCCTATCGCGATTGCGGTTTATCGTATGGCGACACTGCTGCTCGCGTCGGTCAATATCCAATGACTGTTAGCAGAATATGGAATCGGTGGGTTCAGGAGGGTAATACGGAATGCTGTGCTGGATCCCAAAGGCCTCGTATCACTAGCAGTCGAGATGACAGCAATCCTATCCGCACGGCTGTAACAGATCGTGCAGCCATGTCTCAATCCCTGAGTAACAGATGGGGACGTTTGCAAGACAACAACCATCTGCACCAACAGTTCGACAACGTTTGCAGCAGCACGGACTATCAGCTTGCAGACCGTGGCTGCGATCACCCTGGAAGCTGCATCACAGACAGGAGCGCCTGCGGTGGTGTACTCGACGACGAACCTGGGTGCACAAATTGCAAAACATCATTTTTTCGGATGAATGCAGGTTCTGTTTACAGCATCGTGATGGTCACATAAGTGTCTGGTGACATCGCAGTGAACGCACATTGGAAGCGTGTATTCGTCATCGCCATACTGGCGTATTGCCCGGCGTGACGGTATGGAGTGCCCTCGGTTACACGTCTCGGTCACCTCTCGTTCGCATTGACGGCACTTTGAACAGTGGACGTTACATTTCAGATGTGTTATGACCCGTGGCTCTATCCTTCATTCGATACCTGCGAAACCCTACATTTCGGCAGGATAATGAACGACCACATGTTGCAGGTCCTGTACGGGCCTTTCTGGATACAGAAAATGTTCGACTGCTGCCCTGGCGAGCACATTCTACAGATCTCTCACCAATTGAAAACGTCTGGTCAATGGTGGCCGAGCAACTGGCTTGTCACAATACGCCAGTCACTACTCTCGATGAACTGTGGTATCGTGTCGAAGCTGCACGGGCAGCTGTACCTGTGCACGCCATCCAAGCTCTGTTTGACTCAATGCCCAGGCGTATCGAGGCCGTTATTATGGCCAGAGGTGGTTGTGCTGGGTACTGATTTCTCAGGATGTATGCACCCAAATTGTGTGAAAATGTAATCACATGTCAGTTGTAGTATAATATATTTGTCCAATGAATACCCGTTTATCATCTGCATTTCTTCTTGGTGTGGCAATTTTAATGGCCAGTAGTGTAGTTCTGCCACAGTTCACCGCCTGTTGTATTTTACCCGACTGCCCAGACTACGACGTCTGACACCTGTAATGAGATGTGGCTGCCCATTCCCATGATGTCTGGATACGGTTTCACCTCGGTTTCATCACATGTTGAAGACACTCACCACAGCACTCCTCAAACACCCAACAAGTCGTGCAGTTTCCACCATGCTTGTGCTGAGCCTCCAGGCCATCACAATGTGCTCTCGGTCAACTCGGCTACCTCGTGTGCCTTCCCCACGACGAGGCCCATACAACGGGCTTAAAGTGAGTTTGCTACAGCTTGTTTAATAGAAGTGACAAAACCTTATGGTTATGCATCAAGTTTTATAAAGTTTACTTAAGACATGGCTTGTTTTAGGCAAACACTTAAATAATATTTCATGTTCTGAAGAAGACATTATTACCAACGTTGAAACCTAGGTAAACGATAAAGTTAACCTGCAACTGTAGGCTGTATATTCTTATATAAACAATATTAGTTGTTGTCGCTGAATAAAAATATAAAAAATTAAGAACATAATATCTTCTGCAAACTGTAGTAAATAAAGAACGAGAATCAAATTCTCTCTCTTCATCTGAGTCGAGCTTTGTCGTGTCAACTTAATTCGTCGCAAGAACTATTGTTGACAACAGCATGCAATGGGAAAGGCGCTGACCCTGTAATTGCTGTTGAGGAGACATATCTTAAACACCTCCTTTCCACTCTTAACACTGCACTGTTTGCCACCAGTACAGTTAAACTTATCAAAGCAATAGTGTGCCTACAGAACAATTATGCAGTTAACGTGTGAGAGAGACAAACCGCAAGGAATGACAGATGGCTGACATAATTAACAACATTAAATTACGAAATGTAGGGGGATTTGGTTGAGGAGCTTTCTACTGTGACACATTTGCTGGCTTTGTCAACTCTCAACCAAACTCCCATCTTTCGAGCTCATGTAGTACCTCGGGGTACCCTATACTTCAATTATCTTTTTTTTTTTTTCCTTATGTAGATATTTTATGTAGATTTCCCCCCTTAAACACCATAATGCTAAGTTATACTAAGGGTAATTCAAAAAGTAATAGCAAACTATCAATATTAAATGCAATTAAGACATCAGGCATTTAAACTTGCAGGAAGCGAAAATGCGTGCTTTGAGAAGTTCCGGCATATGTTGACAAATGGCAAGACGAGCTGAATAGGAAAGGCAGTTGAAACAAAATGGCCACATTCCTATCTGTGTGCACCGTAGAAAGAACAACGAGCAGTAATACAATTTTTGTGGTCGGAGGGCACAAAACCACAACAAATCTGTAAAAGGATATTCGAAAGGTATGAAGACGGCTGCGTTAGTGAGAAAAGAGTGTACGACTGGGTAGTTGCCTTTAAAACCAGACATACGTCAGTCGCAGAGCACCACTCTAGTCGTCCCAGCAAGACCGTTACTAAAGTTGTGGGACTTGCCAATGCCACGATTCGCGAGAACTGACGTATTTCTGTAGAAGCATTAGCCAGAGATCTGAGTACCAGTGTCGAATCCAGTCGTACCATTATTAGCGAGGTTCTCAAGTATCGTATTTTGTGTGCACGACAGGTGGCTAGGATGCCCACTGTTGAACACGAGATGACCCGTGTTCAGGCAGCCACATTATTTCCGGTGCAATATAACGCTGAAGGACACGACTTTCTGACACGTGTCGCAACAGGAGACGAAACCTGAGTGCATCACTATGAACCAGAAAGCAAATGACAGTCTTTGGAATGGCGACAGACATGATGATGATAATGATGATGATGATAGATGTGTGGGGCACTCAACTGCGCAGCTATCAGCGCCCGTACAAATTCCCAACCTTGCTCAGTCCAATCTCGCCACTTTCATGAATGATGAGGACAACACAACCACCCAGTCATCTCAAGGCAGGCGAAAATCCCTGATCACGCCGGGAATCAAACCCGGGACCCTGTGCTCGGGAAGGGAGAATGCGACCACGAGAACACGAGCCGCGTACAGTCGACATACATCTTCTCTAGCCAAGAAATAATTCAAGTCTCAACTTTCTGCTGCAAAGGTTCTTTTTGACTTCTTCCAGGATACGAATGGACCGATTTTGGAGCACTGTCCGAAAAGGGGTGAAACAGTTAACAGTGCTCGGTCCAGCACCACACTGGAGAACAAACTACAGCCAGCAATACGAGAGGTGTTGTTCGCCCTCATGACAATGTGTGCCCCCACACCTCAACTGCAACTTTTGCCATCATTCGGAGACTGAGATTTGAGGTCATAATGCATCCCCTATACACCCCCGATCTCGTTCCTACGGATTACCGTGTGTCTGTACCCCTGCAGGACGCTCTCAGAGGAAGACGATTTGAAAGTGAAGACGAGGCTAAGGAAACTGTACACTCTGGGTTGCAGACACAATCGAAATTCTTTTATTCAAATGGAACAGAAAAGTTGGTGTAACAGTATGAGAAGTGTATCAAAAAGGAGGATAATTACCTTGAAAAGTGACATCTTGTTTTTATCTGTAAGTAAATACATGCTTCACAAAAAATACTTTGCTATTACTTTTTGAATCACTCTTCTATTATGTGCTATATCATAACAATTCCACATCTACATATATATTTCGTAAGCCACCGTACAGTGCGTAGCAGAGGATACACAGTACCAATACCAGTCAATTACCTTTCCTGTTCCACTTGCAAACAGACTAAGGGAAAAATGCCTATATGCCTCTGTACAAGTCCTAATCTCTTTAATCTTATCTTCATTATCCTTATGCAGATTGTACGTTGGAGGTAGTAGAATCATTCTACAGTCAGCCTCAAATGTCAGTTCTCTAAATGTTCTCAATAGTTTCCTGTCAGGAAGGTCACAGTTCATAGTAATAGACGGCAAATCGTCGAGTAAAACTAAAGTGATATCAGGTGTTCCCCAGGGAAGCGTCCTGGGACCTCTGCTGTTCCTGATCTATATAAATGACCTGAGTGACAATCTGAGCAGTACTCTTAGGTTGTTCGCAGATGATGCTGTAATTTACCGTCTAGTAAGGTCATCCGAAGACCAGTATCAGTTGCAAAGTGATGTAGAAAAGATTGCTGTATGGTGTGGCAGGTGGCAGTTGACGCTAAATAACGAAAAGTGTGAGGTGATCCACACGAGTTCCAGAAGAAATCCGCCGGAATTCGATTACTCGATAAATAGTACAATTCTCGAGGCTGTCAATTCAACGAAGTACCTGGGTGTTAAAATTACGAACAACTTCAGTTGGAAAGACCACATAGATAATATTGTGGGGAAGGCGAGCCAAAGGTTGCGTTTCATTGGCAGATGCAACAAGTCCACTAAAGAGACAGCTTACACTACACTCGTTCGTCCTCTGTTAGAATATTGCTGCGCGGTGTGGGATCCTTACCAGGTGGGATTGACGGAGAACATCGAAACGGTGCAAAAAAGGGCAGCTCGTTTTGTATTATCACGTAATAGGGGAGAGAGTGGGGCAGATATGATACGCGAGTTGGGATGTAAGTCATTAAAGCAAAGACGTTTTTCGTCGCGGAGAGACCTATTTAGGAAATTTCAGTCACCAACTTCTTTTTCGAATGTGAAAATATTTGGTTGAGCCCAACCTACATAGGTAGGAATGATCCTCAAAATAAAATAAGAGAAATCAGAGCTCGGAGAGAAAGGTTTAGGTGTTCGTTTTTCCCGTGCGCTGTTCGGGAGTGGAGTGGTAGAGAGATAGTAGGATTGCGGTTCGATGGACCCTCTGCCAAGCACTTAAATGTGAATTGCAGAGTAGTCATGTAGATGTAGATAGTCCTCCTCAAAAAGAACGTCACCTTCCTCCACGGATTCTCACCCGACTTCCCAAAGTATCTCCGTAACATTCAATAAATTTTTTTTCTGGGTTTGTGGGGTTTGTGAGCATTGTCAACATATATAAAACTACCGACGTTTTGGTCTCTGTTGCAAGCGACCTTCCTCAGGGTGTGAACCGGGACCGAAATGTCGGTAGTTTTATATATAGGGCGAGCACAAAGTCTTGCCCTGATTATAAAAATTTATAACAGAATAACAGTTTGACATAATAAGTTACTTTTGATGCCATTACATAGGTTAGTGTTACTAGTTGTTGTGACCAGCAGATGGCACTAGTGCTCCACAACACCGATGCGGTCTGTTAGGTCACATCAGTTGCTGGGAAAATGGCGTAGAAGCAGGAGAAGGCGCAATGTGTGCTTTGGTTTCACAATACGAAATCGCCCATCAGTGTTCAGTGTACATTTTGGCACTCTTACGGATGCACCCCTCCTGACATTTAATCAATAAAGCTACATGGTATGCAGATTTTAACAAAACGGGCAGCGTTGAACATCGTCCTCAAAGTGGCAGGCCTCGTGTAGGTGATGCAACTGTCAATTGTGTTCTGCAATCATTTCAACGGAGTTCGTCTAAATCAACTCGTCAAGCATCACGTCAACTTCAAATACTGCAAGGAAGTGTGGTGAAGATTCTTCATGAAAGGCTTAGGTTGCATGCTTACAAAGAGCAAATCGTGCAGGCCTCGCAACCCAATGATTTAGTGACACGCGCTGAATTTGCAACTGAGACTCTCAACAGGATTGATGGCACTAACAATTACTTGATTCACATATGCTTTACCGATGAATCCACCTTTCATATGTCATTGGAATGGTAAATAGACATAATGTCCCCATATGGAGTTCAGAGTCTCCACATGCTACTGTACAGTTACAGCGAGACAGGGAAAAAGCTAATGTTTGGTGCGGCCTCATGCATAACAAGGTTTTTGGACATTTTTTTGTGGAAAAATCCATTGCCGCTAACATTTACTTAGACGTTTTGCAACAGTTCATTGTCGCACAGTTAGAAGAATATCAACCATGGATACTTTTCCAGCAAGATGGAGCATTCGCCGCCGCCCCCCCCCCCTCCTCCCCCCATGGCTCTGACGGTGCGTGACTTCCTGGATGAAACATTTCCGGATCGGTGGATTGGAAGGAACGGTCCAACACCCTGGCCACCCCGCTCTCCAGACATTACGCCCCTTGACTCTTTTTCTGGGGCTGTATCAAGGACAGAGTCTTTCTCACACCAGTTGCTGACGTCAACGAACTGAAGGCTAGGATAGAAGCTGCTGTGGGTACTGTGACAGAACACATGTTAAGAAACATCTGGTGGGAACTGCAATTTCCGAGCTACCCAAGGGAGCACACGTTGAGGTTTACTAACGTAAGTGGTCTTAAAAAAAACTACTAACACTAACCTATGTAACGGCATCAATGTAAATTATTATGTTGAACAGTTATTCTGTAATAAATTGTTATAATCAGGGAAAGACTTCGTGTTCACCCTGTATATTGAGAATGCGGTCACAAACCCAGAAAAATTTTATTGAGTGTGACAATGGCTGCAGAAGCCTACATTTATATCTCCATAATGTTTGCATGTTGTTCGAACCTACCAGCAACATCTAGAAGCCCGCCTCTGAACTGCTTCAATTTCTTCCTTTAATCTAATCTGGTGGGGATCCCTAGCACTTGCTCTAGTGTCCTATATGTGGTTTCCTATAAAACATATAATATATACCAAATTAAAAGGAATAAACATATTACCAATGGCCCTTGGTTTGCTGAAAAGTTTACTCCAAAATATTTTAATGGAGAAACGTTACTACACCATTGAATTCGTGGAAAACAGTCTGACACTTTGAACAATAAAAATCGATAGCTAATATTGTATTGTTGTCTGTGTACAACATAGGAAATTGGTAAACTGTTACTTTATAGTAAATATTGTAGTGTTGTATTTATTGGCATTATTCTTGAAATAGTGTAAAAAGAATTTCTGTAAATCACTATAATTATATTTTTGCTAAACTTGATGTGTCTCCTGTACAACAGATCATATGATCTGTACAATGTATGTAATGAGACTAATAAATCACATTTTACACATTCTTACACAATAAAACACACTTTGATAAAATCTGCCAATAAACCAAAGTTAACCATTCACCTTCCCTAGTACAATCTTTACGTGCTCATTACATTTCTGACTCTTTTTCAACGTCATCCACATTAACTTACATTTTTCTACATTTAGAGCTAGCTGCCATTCATCACAACAACTACAAATTTTATCTAAGTCACCCTGTATCCCGTTACAGTCACTCAATAATGACACCCTTCTGTACACTACAGAATCGCCAGCAAACAACGCCAGATTGCTGCCCACCCCTCTGCCAGATCATTTATGTAGGAGGGGGGAGTTGGAAAATACGTTTCCACTGTCAACTGTGGTCAGCGTTGCGTGTGAAAGGAAAAAAAAGAGAATGAGACATTAAAGATAAGACATATCTTTATTTTTCTACATAATTTCAAAGTACATTGAGACATTTGTCATACTGCTTTATAAGCTTCAAAAAGCCTTCCAGGAAAAAATCAGGGTGTTGCATACGGAAGAAGCGTTGAACGGTTCGTTAGACGTCAGCATCGCTGCCAAAGCACTTTCTGCCGAGAGTCTTCTTCAAAGCAGGAAACAGACGGAAGTCACTTGGTGCGAGATTCGGACTGTAGGGCGGATGGTGTACGCATTCCCAACCAAGAGTTGCAATACGGTTTTGCGTTGCCGTCGCCGTGTGTGGTCTCGCATTGTCATCCGACAGCAGAACACCAGATCTGAGAAGGCCAGGCCGCTTTTCCCGAATCACCTCTTTCAATTTCAACAGAGTGGCACAGTACCGTGCAGCATTGACAGTTGCATCCTCCAGAAAGTCCAGCAGCAAAACTCCTTTGGCGTCCCAGAAAACGGTGAGTAGCACTTTACCTGCAGATGGAGTTCTTTCGAACAGGTGATGACGGATGTTTCCGCTCCACGGATGCAGCCTTTGATTCGAGCGTGTAATGGTGGACCCACGTCACAATCCAAAACAGAAGGTCAGTGCCAGATTTGTGGTAACGCACGAGCTGTTCCAGCCTGAACGACGTGCGTTGTTCTGTGTGTGTCAGGGTCAGTTAGCGGGGCACCCATTGTGCCGACACCGTCCTGTATCGAAGAATGTCGTGGATGATCTAGTGAGCTCGCTCGTGTCCAATTCCAAGTTCTGCCACTAGTCTATCGATGGAGATACGTCAGTTCGCTTTAATCGTGTCATCCACCTTCCCGACAGTTGCATCTGTAGTGGCCGTGCGCGTCTTTCAAGGGCTCGGTATGACTTGCACTTGCTGACGTCCATCACTGAATTGCTGTCACCACCTCCGCACCATTTGCCTCGACATCACACCTGACCCGTACACCTCAACAAGGTGGTTATGAATTTCTGTGCCTGATACACCACGTGCCCATTCATAGCAGATAACAGCTCTCACTTCTGCCTGTGACCACGATTCCAAAACACACCTTCTCTCCATATCTCCGGGAAAAGACTGAGTGGTTGGCCTCCACTTTGCTCAGGCTCTGCGACAACCCCATCTGCTCGATTGTGGTCAACCTCTACCCAATAGTGTATCGGTGTCTCGCACTTGCGTGTTTACCTTCCATGTCGTCTTTCACCCATATCACACAACTCTGCCCACAGTCGACAGGGGAAACTTATTTTCAAACTCCACCTCGTATATATAGGATAATAGCACTCCTATCAAATTTACCTGGGGCACTGCTGACAATACCCTCGTCTCTGACGAACACTAGCGGTCGAGTACAATGTACAGGTTTGCCTTACTTGGGAAGGTTTAGAGCCACTCGCGTATCTGGAAATCTATTCCACATGCTTCTACTTTCATAAACAGCACTGTGTCAAAGGCTTTTCAGAAACATAGAAATATGGAATCTGTCTCTCGCTCTTTGCCCACAGTTTGCGGCAGCATATCATGTGAGCAAAGGACAAACTGCGTTTTGCACAAGCAACACTTTTTAAAATCCTTGCTGGGTTGTGGACAGACACTTTCCCCTCTCCCGGAAATGATTTATATTCGAACTGAGAATATCTTCAAGGATTCTGCAGCAAATATATGTTAAAGATATCAGTCCATAATTTTGTGGGTCAGTTCTTTTACCCTTCTGATATACAGGAGTCACTTATGATTTTTTCCAGACACTCTGGGACTTTGCACCAGGCAAGAGATTAGCAATAAATTCGAGCTAGGCAAGTGGTCAGTGTTGCCGAGTACTCTGTAAAACTGAAATAGGAATGCTACTTGACAGTGTAGCATCAATTTTTCACCATGTTACATCAGACCTGTTTCCCTAAAAAAGGCAGTCAACTGCTTTCAGTTTTAGTGAACCAACTTCACAACAGTCTTGTTTTATAACATTTACAGACACCTCGAGTACCTATCTTTTCAGTTTTAATGTTTTGTAAATAAACAGCAATACTTGTATTTGAGTTTAAATGGTTCCATGAAGTGGCAGACGGTTTTAAAGAAATATCGACAGAATCTAGTATCGGTGAATATTTAAGACAGAATGTCTGAAACTTCAAGCATTCTGCTTCTAGACTCACATACTGGACAAAATTGAAACGTCTGAATGGTGACATCTCCATTAAAACTGGATCAAGTGTCTGATCTAAAAACAGATACTATGCATCCAAAATTCTTGCTGTCTAGGATTTTAGACTTGATATAATTGAAAAAAAAAAGAGTAAAAAGAACAATGAAACAATGGAAAATCCAGGATGGAATGTAACAATTTTATGAAAAGGATAGTTGCTACTCACCACATAGCAGAGATGCTGAGTCGCAGAAAGTGAGCTTTCAGCCAACAAGGCCTTCATCAGAAACAGACATCATACACACACACTCACACAAATGCAAATCGCACATACATGACCACAATCTCAGCTTCAACAGCTACAGACTGTGATCATGTGTGTGGGGGAGGGGGGAGTGGGGGCTATTTTCAATGAAGACCTTGTTGGCTGAAAGCTCACTTTTCGACAGTCTTTGTTGTGCCTGTCTGCGACTAAGGATTTCCGCTATGTGGTGAGTAGCAAGTATCCTTCTCATAATATTGTTACAAAACAACAATATATTTACATGTCAGAGCATTGGATCATAACTCTAAAATCAACAAAGAGGAATTTAAGTCTAAACTCACAGTAGTTACCAGAAATAAGTTGCAAGCACCTGAACTTTGGGAAGCGTAATAACTATTTGAAAGTAGACTGGCTATCAATTGCATGATTATATGCTATCCGAAATTTTAATAAGGCTTTCCTTAAATTAGTATTTGAACAAACAAATCCTGTATCAAAAGGGTAATCTGGGAAACAAAGGACAAAGAAAACCTCTGCGAAGTCAAGCAACTATGCATCAATATTCAATTGATATATCCAGAAGACCAGTGAGGATACAAGAGAAGAGCAATTTGAAATCATCCCTGCAATATGATACACCAATGAATCACATATACTTTAAAGACATTGCAGTAGATTTGAACACATGCTCTAGCAATAGCACTTTGCAGAATGACAATGACAATATTAGTGCTTATTATTCGAATATTAAGAACTTCAGTATGCAGTTGTGTTATGTGTAATAAAATTACAGGGTATCTAAGCACCAGTTCTTTGAAAATTGAGAATATGAAAGGTGTTTTAACTGATATAATGAGAAACAGATACGTATATTCCTTAATACAAAACTAATACTGATAATAAATTTCATGCCATACATTTTCCTTGAAGTTTCAGAGAGAAAGTGAACCACATCCAATAAATTTTATCCTTCCAAGCAATAACAGTACGAAAATCATCAAAACGAATGCAACCGGTCACCTCTGTGGCGACGGAATTTTTTTGTTTACCATGGCCCCACTGCTTTCAAGACACACAGCAACTCATCATCACACAGCATACATTTTTTATTTGTTAGTAGCCTTGTGGGAATTGACATGTGGAGTTATTTACAATCTGTGTTTATTCTTGGAGCACATGTGATGTTGGCAAACATAGCACTACACACATTGATCCGCAAAAACGTTAACAAACAAAGAAGACATGTATACCATCTGACGATGAGTCACTATGCACCTCAAAACTGGTGATGGTAAAATAAAACAATCTCTACCATCATGAAAAACGACTGCCTGCAGCCATTCCAATAACCTCCATCCATCTTTTACAGTGTTCCACATCTACAATGGGTAAAAGCATAATAACTGTATTCGAGTAAGTGAATATAAAGTAGCATACTAGCCTATTTAAATACTTACCAAAGATATAGTACCTGAACTGTGAAACAATTGAAATTGCATGCTTAATTAATTAACGTTGGTTTCCCTTTCCAGACATTACTCTGGAAACTGACTTTAATGGACTTGTCCACTTTCATTCTGATCTTTTTGTGGTAGATAAAAGATATTTTTGTAGCAAGAAAGAAAAACAAATTTTTATCATACTTTATGTTGCAAAATACAGGGGAAAAAACGCACACAGAGCATAAACAAAAACAAAGTTTTAGAACTGAGGTTTCCATAGTGTTTCACACAATGCAAATCTTTGTGCCTCCGTAGGAGGGAGGCACTCACATCACGATTAGATGTAATTAGGGCAAAGGCACCACTTATGGCCATCTTACAGACAATTCAGAATAGGCTATATGTTCACTACAGAAATAAAGTTTGCAAATTACTTCAAAAAATAATACCTATTGTTTCCAAGCCTGTACATTATAACTATGTAGGAATATATGTTTTTAAGTTTTATAACAAATTTTAAAAAAATTGAATAAATTCATACATTTCCCAAGTTTTGGCCACATTAATTCTAGCTATGGCTGCCCAGTCATTTCCGCACTTTTGGCTGCATATTAGGGGCCTATAATAAAACTGGGGCTTTGAGTTGTTGTAAAATCAATTTGCTATAAAGTAATTTGTTGTTTACACAAGCACATAAGGAAACAAAATAGCACAAAGTACATAAAGTTACAACAACTGAGTGGAACAGAAAAACAATTAGCCTAATGAAAATTGTTGTAATTCTATCTATGATTAATTCCCCTTCAGGAGCCAGAAAAAAGGTTTTATCCATAATAAAAACTCTGTTAGGATCATCTGACATATCCTTATTATTTACATTTTCAGGTTCTTCCTGGAACTACTTTTTTTTTTCTTCCCCCCCCCCCCCTTCCCAGTCAAAAAACCTCTGACGCCACTAACATTCAGCATCTTTGTGACTAAACTTTTGTATCTCTCCAGAAAGTCATATCACTTTTTCTCAGGCAGAATGTTTGCAAAGGAGACTTAGAAATTTACGAACCTGCCTTTACAGTAAGGTTTCGCATAGACACATGGAGATTTTTCTTAGTACCTAGAAACCCCATTAGAGACAAAAACATGGTGACAGTAGATTCTTGTGGAGGTAGACCAGAAATTGTATTTCTTAATGTTGTTGGAGCATTGTAGAGCCAGTAGCAGCCTTCCTTTCCTCAACAATAGCCTCCAGGGCCTATTTAACTTCATTGGGAGATTACTGAAACCTCTTGTTCTTTGGTTGACTCAAAATCCTTGAGCTAAAAATGTTACATTTCATAATTTGTATTGCATATTTTAGTATGTTACAAGGATAGAGAAATTAATATGGGATGCTCCAGCAATCCTATTAATTGGGTCTATCTTGATATTAAAAAATACCAGAAATATTTTAAATAGGCCCACTTAAATGAAACTAGCTTAGTTAAAATACAGACAAAATTTGTATTATAGATGTTTCGTATAAATTTTTAAGTGGCAAAAACAGGACATGCATATGTCTCCACTTATGGACACAAGCATGGCCATAACACGGAACCAAGAATAAATATGGATCTGTTGCTGGCCACAGAAGTTTAAGTGTACTTTTGGGTTGTACAACATTTAACTTGTAAGAAATGAAACCTTACCTACTAACAAGTTAAGTTTCTACTGATGTTTTATTTAATCATGCAGAATATGAAAAACTGATACTGCATTGCTTAAAGAAAAATGCTATTAAGTTCAACTTCTTCAAAATAGACCTTTTCACAAAATTACAACTCCGAACAAGAAAAGGCATCTACACCTAACTGAACAGAACATTTCATTTTGACTGTAATACACTATTGTAAGAGTAGTTGGTATTCAAAAGAGATTAAAATTTTACTAATTACACCAGAGTGGTCATATTTGGGGTAGTAGCCAAAACTGGAGCCTTGATCCCACATTTATAGAACACTCCAAATATGCAATGATTTTTTGGATGGGTTGAGTGCTACACCACAGTGAATCACAGACAATTCTACTGCCAATAAATATGTTCAAATTGAAGTCAATTGAACCACACACTACCCTGATCTGCCATAAGTGTGCATGTCATGGTGGGTGACACTCCACAGAAAACTGCACAACACTCTACATGTACATCCACATCTATACTCTGCAAACCAGCAAGAGGTGCATGGCAGAGGGTACGCCCCACTGTACCAGTTATTAGGGTCTCTTCCCGTTTCATTCACATAAGGAGCACAGGAAGAATGTTGTTGAATGCCTCTTGGCATGCAGTAATTATTCTTATTTTAACCTCAGAATCCCTATGTGAGCAATACACAGGGGGTTGTGATATATTCCTAGAGTCACCAATTAAAGCCAGTTCTTGAAACCTTGATAATAGACTTTCTTGAGGCAGAAACTTTTATACCTAGCTTCTACCAGTCTACCACTTCACTGCCTTCTGTATCTCTGTGACACTCTGCCATGGATCAAACAAACCAGGGACTGTTCATGCTGTCCTTCTATTCAGTATTTCCTGTTAATCCTCTCCGGTACAGGTCCCACACACATATTCTAGAACCACTTACACATGTGATTTGTGAGGAACCTCCTTTGTAGCTGAGACGATGTGATCATTCCATTTCATATCCCTACAAAGTAGTACAAGCAGATATTTGTATGAGTTAGCTAACTCCAATAGTGACTCACTGATATCAGTCATACTACATTTTTCGTTCTGCGAAGTGCACAATTTTAAATTTCTGAGCATTTAAAGCAAGTTTCTGGCTGAATAATTACATTGACAATGGTCTCTAGAACTTCTTGTATTGTTTTTGAATAACATGGGAAACATGATACAAATGTAATTTAACAGAAGTTATCCAGCAGAATACATTTTAAAAACGACACAAGGGATTGATGGAGAGGGACGGCCAATACAATAACAACTGGGACATAAATTTGAGGCTAAACTGTATAAGAATCCAAGTGTGTGTGTGTGTGTGTGTGTGTGTGTGTGTGTGTGTGTGTGTGTGTGTGTGTGTGTAGGGGGGGGGGGTGAAAATAAGTCTATTAATTAGAAGCTGAAAAATATGAGAAATAAGGTACCTCTCTCTGGTGGCAGGCCGTGAGACCTGTGACAGAACGAAGTCTTCTGGAGCGAGAACGTCACAGTCTTTCGCCATGCAGCCAATGCCTGTCGAAACTCCCTGCAGTATTTGCACCTCAAAGTGCACCGACCAACAGTCCTTACAGAACTTGTGACCGCACGAAAGGGCGCTAAATTTATCATGCGGCTGCGTTAGTAGGCACACTGGACACTGAATGGCTTGTAGGGTTGTGCGGATCTGTCCCTGATCCACAGCCCCCGTTGTAGAAGACGCAGACGACTTGCGGTCCAGGAGGTTCACAGATTCGTCACCGAATTTCTTCACTATGTCCTGCACTGACCACCGGTTAGTATGCAACAGCACTTTAGCTAATGATGGGGTTATCTGCAAGCTGTTACTTAATGCTTCAACTGAGACGTTTAGATGCCGTTCCACTTCTTCCACACTCAGGCACTCGTAGCTGAAATATTCTGGATCTCGCTTCGTCGGGTCCGGTTGCTCCATTTCGCAATCATCCTCGTCATTGTAATAATCCGCGTAGCCACACTCGTCCTCTGAATAATCCATTCCTGATTCGCATTCCTCTCCAGACATCTTTGCTGCTAGCAATAAGCTGCAGCACTAAACGATTTCGTTATAACTTTTATTGTTGTTGTTATTGTTGATACTGCACGACGGTATGAAGTAGTACACATAACAAGCGAGGGAGAACACACTCTTAAAATGTTATTGATCGCATCAACACACTACCCAGTGACGACACTAATGTCAAAAGCCACTCGTGTGTAGGTTAACTTTTGCTGTCGCAGCTACTGCAAAACTTCACCGCATAACAGCGCTGCGGATCATCTCGTAGTGCGTGTGGTCACCGACAGTTGGCAGCAACAGAAATCATTTAAAAAAATGGCGGCTGGGCACTGGTGGTGAATAAATTTAATGACTGCTCATTTCAAGTTGCGAGAGTAAATATTACGGATGTGGACAACGTCGTAACTAAATATGGCTATTTTCTTAATTATATCTGTCTGAATTAAAAGAAAAACATGTGAAGTAAATATATACTAAAGGGAACATTGGTACATTCGAAACTGATTCGCGTACTTTTTTCCATTATATGAAACTGTAGTTAAAAAGTCGAAAACCAACAATGATTAGGGTGCAGGAATAACAAGCAATGTCTAGGGCGTGCGGGCCAGAAATATAACGTAAATACTTCGACGTCTTCGTTCACACACACGTAAACAAATGTAAAAAGAAACTATTAATGATCTCTACATTAGACATAGTTTGAGCTATTCTTATTATGCTTGTCCCCTCGTTCCTATCGATACAATCATTTTGCCGATGTAGGTGTTTTTATTCCGTGCTTCTACAACTCTCTGTTATAGATCCTCGCAGAAATTCTATCCCAAAAGTAAATGTGATTCGCCACTCGCAAGCCTTATATTGTAACTAGAAACTTCTCTGAATATTATCTAGTTAAAAATTGGGAAACCTAATAATAGTTTAACCAATATTACAATTACTGGAGAGCCACCATTGCTGGCAAGATACTGAACAAGAACAAAGGCTGAGAGGAACACATATAACAGAGGAGAAAATATAAAAGTATAATTACCAAGTTGTTCATACTTCCAAACATCCCCCTCTATTTAATAATTCCAATGGGAACTTCCAAAAATGACACATACATGTGGCAAATCACAAGCACAAACATTAACACACCAAGCATCTCTCACTTTCAATGTCCCCAACCTGAAACACCCTGTTGAATTGTGAACTCATAAATGCTTTTCTTAAGATATCTGCCACTTTTTCCTTGGAGCTGATAACTGAACATGTAGATGTCCGATGTAGAACAGTTGTATAAAATTGTATTTTATATCCACATACTTCACTCATTGATGTTCACATTTCTGTAATAGCAGTATGCACAATGATAATCGTCACAAACTGTCATAGGTTTCACAGATAAATTTAGCTTTACGTGTAGGAATGCATTTTGTACATCCACTTACTTCATAAAAATGTTGTGTTTATTTATTACACACCATGAAAAAAAAAGTAGTATCCTATTACTATGCAATATGACTCATATTTGGGATTGGTCAACACATAAAAATACCTGGGGGTGTAGCACTTTATAGGGATATGAAATGGACTGATCACATAGGTTCAGTCATGGATAAAGCAAGTGGCAGACTTCAGTTTATTGATAGAAAACTGGGAAAATGCAGTCAATCTACAAAAGAAGTTATTTACCAGTCACTCGTTTGACCCATCCTAGAACACAGCCAAAGCGTGTGGGACCCACACTAGGTAAAACGAACGGGGGTCAGGCGATATTGAATGTATACAGAGAAGGGCAAGATGAATGTTTGACCTGTGAGAGAGTGTCACACAGATGCTGAAGAAACTGAACTGGCAGTCTTTTGGAGACACTTCACCATCTTCGACTCCATATTGAACCATTGTGGACAGCGACCACCTATTATTATAAGGAAGGATAGAAATACCACAACCTGTCACAATGGGAGTAATAATCCAACAAATTTCCAGCAGGACATGTCACCAGTTTACTCCTGACTGTACACCAATAAAGCAATATGGTGACAGGAGTTAATTTGACTATAGCTCACTCAAATGCAGTTAACATGGCTATTTATAGCTGAAATCTGGTATGCAATAATAATTAAAAAGCCCAATGGGACTGCTGTATTCCTGTTCTTTCTCTCGAAGATAGACATAAACTATCCTGAGAAAGACTGCTTACAAAGTTTCAAGAATCAAATTTAAATGATGACTCCAAAATTATACTGCATTCCTTATCACTCCCATAGGGATTGTGAGAACAAGATTAGATTAATTACAGCACAATGGAGACATTTAAACAATCATTTTTTCCACAATCCATACATGAATGGAATGGGAGAAGACCCTAATAACTGGTATAATGGGAAATACCTCTACCATGCACTTCACAGTAGTTTGCAAAGTACAGATGTTGATGTAGGTGTAGATCCCTCCTCATAGTTACTCTCTTTTACCCTTGGACAGCCTGTAATGGCATGCCTTATACCTTTTACTATTTCCAGATACATCTCTTTTTACTTTGCACATCTACTTGCTGATAAACAAAGTAAGAGCTAATGGAATATCAGACCAGCTGTGTGGCTGGATTAAAGAGTTTTTAGCAAACAGAACACAGCATGTTGTTCTCAATGGAGAGACGTCTACAGACGTTAAAGTAACCTCTGGCGTGCCACAGGGGAGTGTTATGGGACCATTGCTTTTCACAATATATATAAATGAGCAAGTAGATAGTGTCGGAAGTTCCATGTGGCTTTTCGCGGATGATGCTGTAGTATACAGAGAAGTTGCAGCATTAGAAAATTGCAGCGAAATGCAGGTAGATCTGCAGCAGATAGGCACTTGGTGCAGGGAGTGGCAACTGACCCTTAACATAGACAAATGTAATGTATTGCGAATACATAGAAAGAAGGATCATTTATTGTACGATTATATGATAGGGAAACAAACACTGGTAGCAGTTACTTCTGTAAAATATCTGGGAGTATGCGTGCGGAATGATTTGAAGTGAATTGATCATATAAAATTAATTGTTGGTAAGGCGGGTGCCAGGCTGAGATTCATTGGGAGAGTCCTTAGAAAATGTAGTCCATCAACAAAGGTGGTGGCTTACAAAACACTCATTTGACCTATACTTGAGTATTGCTCATCAGTGTGAAATCCGTACCAGGTCGGGTTGACAGAGGAGTAGAGAAGATCCAAAGAAGAGCGGCGCGTTTTGTCACAGGGTTATTTGGTAACCGTGATAGCGTTACGGAGATGTTTAGCAAACTCAAGTGGCAGATTCTGCAAGAGAGGCGCTTTGCGTCGCGGTGTAGCTTGCTGTACAGGTTTCGAGAGGGTGCGTTTCTGGATGAGGTATCGAATATATTGCTTCCCCCTACTTATACCTCCCGAGGAGATCACGAATGTAAAATGAGAGAGATACGAGTGCGCACGGAGGCTTTCCAGCAGTCGTTCTTCCCGCGAACCGTACGTGACTGGAACAGGAAAGGAAGGTAATGACAGTGGCATGTAAAGTGCCCTCCGCCACACACCATTGGGTGGCTTGTGGAGTATAAATGTAGATGTAGATGCTGTCAATGGCTTTCTGTAAGTGTTACATTAGTCTAAGTTCCATTGCATGATAGGGAGCCCAATATCACTCCTTTATTGCTTTTGCCTATTCTTCCTCGTTGTGCTTATCCTTCACATCGTCAAAATTCTGAGATAAATTTTCCACAATTTTTTCTGCATTCAAAGCCAAAATAACATAGCCATCCAAGTATCTGAATCTTCTTATTATTCTTTTGCTTTGCTGCAAAGGGTCTGTTTTCTGCATCTCTTCTGAAGTCAAGAGCTCTGAGTTACTTCAGCAGTTTCTTCAGATCCCCCAAAGTTTTTTCATTCTGGCAATGTTTACCTTCTGCTGTGTTCCATGTTATGTTGTCCATTTAAATAGCTTGCTTCATGATGCAGTCATCACTACTTTCAACTTCAAATAGAAATTTGTCCTTTTTAAAGTTTAAGCCTCTTCCAAACACAAATTTGTGTTGTTTGGGACACCATAATGTGTAACCGTCCAGTGACAAAACGCATTGATGCCCTGGTGTCACACTTGCTTCTTATTAATTCCTTTGGAATTTGCAAGCGCACAACACACCCAAACAAGCATAATGTCTTCAAGACTGATAGAAAGTTAAGCATAGAGGATAAAATCACACTAAATATAGAAGGACAAAAGACTGAAAATCCACATAAAATTGCCAATAAATTCAACAGCTACTTTTCAGAACTTTCCACAAATCTCCTAACCAACTCTTCAAATACTATACACTCTCTTCCCACAAATCTCCTGACTAACTCTCCAAACACTGTACACTCTCTTCTCAAAAACAATACTCATCTGAACTCCTTTTTCCTATCTCCTACAACACCATATGAAATTGAAGATATTATTTAAAAAAAGAGTTAAAAAGATTTATTCTGCAGGGAATGATATGATACCCTGCTTCTTACTTTATAAGTGTTCAAATTACATCAGTGGACCCCTATCAAATATCTTAAACATCTCTCTACAAGAAGGGAGAGAAAAGAGGTATAGCAAATTATAGGCCAATTTCTATACTACTTGCCTTCTCAAAAAAAATTGAATACTGTATGTCAGTTAGATTAGAAATATTTTTAAATTCTAACAACATAATCTCATCTTACCAATACGGATTTTGGAAAAATAGGTCCACCACACACGCTTTGTATCCATTTCTAGAATAATGCTCAAGTTTTGTTGACCATAAACAACCTGCTGTTGGTGTATCTCTCGATCGGTCTAAGGCATTTGACGTGGTTGACCATAAGCTGCTTCTTGTGAAATTCCAGAAGTATGGTATTAGAGGTGTAGCCGACAATTGGTTCCATAGCTACCGTAGTGAAAGAAAGAAATATGTAAAATTAAGAAAATCAAAGACGTCCAGGTACTGCAGGTCAGATACACTACATACAATAAATGGCATCCCTCAGGAATCTGTTCTTGGCCCTGTTCTTTTCATATTGTTCATAAATGATCTCTCAACCAAATGCCAGCTCTTTCCTGTATGCTGACAGCAAGATGCAGGCAATGAAACTACTTGTCAATTACAATCTTGGTTTGAAGCAAATAGCCTACACACAAATACTCAAAAAACTGTAAGTATGAACTTCCACACTAGACAATCTTAACCCCCTTCAATGTAGTTACAGTTATTGGCAAAGATGACATTACAAACAGGCAGGACACCAAATTTCTTGGACTTATCATCAGTAACACCCTAAATTGGAAACCACATATTGAGAGACTGTCACAAAAGCTTAAAAAAACCTGTTATTTATTAAGATCATTAAAAGACATGGCCAGTGTAGATACCTTGAAGCCTGGTGTATATGCCCTGCTTGAGTCTGTCTTGAGCTATGGCCTAATCTTCTGGGGAAATAGCTCTGAATCTCTCATAATTTTCAAGTTACAAAAACAAGTGGTAATAATAATGAAATGTAAAAAACGAAACTGAACACTGTAAACCACTGATTCAACAGTTAAAAATCCTGTCACTGCCATGCCTCTATATAATGGAACTAGCTTGTTTTACTGTACAGCACTTGGAATCTCTCGACAGAAATGCAGACTGCCACACACAGGACACCAGAAACAAAACCCAATTACAAATTATACCTCACAACACAAAATTGTATGCTAATGGGGTTAAGAGTATGGGCATTAAAATATACAACCACCTCCCATCAGACATAAAAACAAGCAAAAAAAACTCAAAAATAATGAGAATCAAATTAAAGGAATTACTACTAAATCACTGTTTCTATTCCGTACATGAATTTCTTGAAACAAAACTTTAATTACTTGTAATAAGTTGTATATCACTTGTAGATATTTCTAACTAGTAAGATAATTAATTATTGTATGTCTGTATCTCTTATACGTATTCTGCTATGTGTGTTATGAACCATCACTGTTATCATTCATCACACACCACCTTTCTTATATTTTGTCTGTTTATCCTAGCCGCGTGGGGTAGCTGTGCGGTGTGAGGTGCCTCGTCACGGTCTGTGCAGCTCGCCCTGTCGGAGGTTCGAGTCCTCCCTCGGGCGTGGGTGTGTGAGAGTCATCCTCTGCATAAGTCAGTTTAAGTTAGATTAAGTAGTGTGTAAGCTTAGGGACCGATGACCTCAGCAGTTTGGTCCCATAAGACCTTACCACAAACTTCCAAAAATTTATCCTATATGTATTCTACAATGTGAGTTATGTACCACTACTGTCATCTCTCGTCATACACCATCTTAACATAATTTTCACATTGACTGTCCTATATCAAGATGTGCTTTGCTGTACAAAATGTATGATCTACAGGACCAATAAAAAAATAAATAAATAAAGTTTGACTTCCTTCTACGCTGTAGGGTTGCTGGAATTTTTCCATCTAAAGCTGAAGTAGGATTATGATTAATGATAAAAACAGCTGCTATTACAGCTTGTGACCAACACTGATTTCCAAGTTTGCGTCCAACAATTATGCGATCCTTTCCTACGATAGTACGTTTTAGTCGTTCCGCCATTATGACTGGATGAGATGTACAACTTACGTAAACTCTAACCGCTCACCCTTTTCTTCAAAGAATTCCATCATTTCACTTGAAATGTACTCATGCTGATTTTCAAGTAAAAATGAGTAATAGCCATTCCATAATATACTTTAAAATAATGAAATGATTCCGACTTTGAAGAGTATAAATTGCTGTAAAGTGAGTATAATTGTCAGTCGAAGTCACTATTTCTTTCCACAGAATAAACTAATATTGTAGACCAAGCACATAAGTGTGTGTCAGCTCAAGTGGTCATCTGGCACGAACACAGACTGAGTATGTAGCAAACGGCATTTGTTTACCTTCTGTGCAACCCAAGTATTTATTTCCAGGTTCATAAAACTTTACTTTGCCCAGTCCCTCAGCTTGATACCGAGTCCAAAAGAATGGACACAATTTTGATTGTGTAGCCACTATGAGTCAAGACACAAAGGAACTGAAGACAGCTGCCAGTGAGAGAGAGGGGAGATTTTGGGTCTGACAGGAGGTGGTTGTGTTCACCACTGTGCTGGGATGGCACAGTGGTCAGCTGTGATGTTTCCTTTTCATACACACACATCAAAAAATGTTTTGCATAAAGTCGGTTCCGAGAGTCCCGGAACCTGTTCAGAAAATTGGAATAGAAGTCAACATAAACATCATTTCCGCCCTTTTTATTGCTCATGAACACTACACATTGCATGTTGTACCACCACACAGCCAGATCTTCAGAGGTGGTGGTCCAGATTACTGTACACTCCAGTACCTCTTTACCCACAAGCACGTCCTCTCGCGTTGACGCATGGCTTTATTCGCCGTGGCATACCATCTGCAAATTCATCAAGGCAGTGTTAGTCCAGATTGTCCCACTCCTCAATGACAATTCGGCGTAGATCCCTCAGAGTGGTTGATGGGTCACATTGTCCATAAACAGCCCTTTGCAAACTATCCCAGGCATGTTCAATAGAGTTCACGTCTGGAGAACACGCTGGCCACTCTAGTCGAGCGATGTCATTATCCTGAAGGAAGTCATTCACAAGATGTGCACGATGGGGTTGCGAATTGTAGTCCATGAAAACGAATGCCTCGCCAATATGCTGCCGATAATGTTGCACTGTCGATCGGAGGATGGCACTCACTTATCGCACAGCTGTTACGGCGCCTTCCGTGACCACCAGCGGTGTACGTCAGCCCCACATAATGCCACCCCAGAACAGCCGGGAACCTCTACCTTGCTGCACTCGCTGGACATTGTGTCTAAGGCATTCGGCCTGACCGGATGGTCTCCAAACACCTCTCCAACAATTGTCTGGTTGAAGGCATATGCAACATTTATTGGTGAAGAGAACGTGATCTCAGTTCTGAGCAGTCCATTCAGCCTGTTGTTGGGTCCATCTGTACCGTGCTGCACGTTCTTGTGGTTGCAATGGACCCCGCCACGGATGTCAGAAGTGAAGCTGTCCATCATGCACCCTACTGCGCACAGTCGGAGTCGTAACACGAAGTCCTGTGGCTGCACAAAAAGCATTATTGAACATGGTGGCGTTGCTGTTAGGGTTCCTCCGACCCACAGTCTGTAGGTAGTGGTCATCTACTGCTGTTGTAGCCCTCGGGCGGCCTGGGTGAGTTATGTTATCGACAGTTCCTGTCTCTCTATATCTCCTCCGTGTCCGAACAACATCACTTTGGTTCACTCCAAGACGCCTGGACACTTCCCTTGTTGAGAGCCCTTCCTGGCACAAAGTAATAATGCAGACACGATCAAACTCCAGTATTGGCCGTCTAGACATGATTGAACTACAGACAACTTGAGCCGTGTACCTCCTGCCTGGAGGAATGACTGGAATTGATCAACTGTCTTACGCCTTGTGTCTAATAGGCACTGCTCGTGCATGATTGCTTACATCTTTGGTGGGCAGGTTTAGTGAGATCTCTGAACAATCAAAGGGACTGTGTCTGTGGTACAATATCCATAGTCTGTGTGTGTGTGTGTGTGTGTGTGTGTGTGTGTGTGTGTGTGTGTGTGAGAGAGAGAGAGAGAGAGAGAGAGAGAGAGAGAGAGAGAGAGAGAGAGAGAGAGAGAGAGAGAGAGAGAGAGAGAGAGAGAGAGAGAATGTATATCAGTTGTGAAGACAGACCCTATTATTAATAACTTTAACTTCAAATAGATCATTCTATACATCTGACCACACCAAACCCCACTTAACGTCTAAGACCTAGTCTTGATTTGTCTTGAGCATTTACATTGTAGTGTGTCTGTTTTCTATGAGGTGTTTGTGGCGCCTTCAAGGGGTGTCATCAAGGAGTAAATGTCCGCATCCAGCAAGTGTTACCACATTCACCACTATACCTTGTCCCTGCTATGTTACATCACTGCATGCACACCATCCCACAGATCAGACATCGGGTTGCACACAGTATATTTTTCACACTGCATAAAATGTTTATAAAAGACATGACCATCTTTTGCCAGCATGAGCATCTTCAGCAGGACACACGTCATTCTCACCAATAACCCATGTTACACTACACAGTCCTTTTGCCTAAGTAATCAGGAGACACAGGTTCGAATCCCAGTAAGGCACAAATTTTCAACTTACCCCATTGATGCGAGTCAATTCCCACTGGTAGTTGTTGTTGTGGTCTTCAGTCCTGAGACTGGTTTGATGCAGCTCTCCATGCTACTCTATCCTGTGCAAGCTTCTTCATCTCCCCTTACTTACTGCAGCCTACATCCTTCTGAATCTGTTTAGTGTATTCATCTCTTGGTGTCCCTCTACGATTTTTACCATCCACGCTGCCCTCCAATACTAAATTGGTGATCCCTCGATGCCTCAGAACGTGTCCTACCAACCAGTCCCTTCTTCTTATCAAGTTGTGCCACAAACTTCTCTTCTCCCAATTATATTCAGTACCTCCTCATTAGTTATGTGATCTACCCATCTAATCTTCAGCATTCTTCTGTAGCACCACATTTCGAAAGCTTCTATTCTCTTCTTGTCCAAACTATTTATCGTCCACGTTTCACTTCCATACATGGCTACACTCCATACAAATACTTTCAGAAACGACTTCCTGGCACTTAAATATACACTCCATATTAACAAATTTCTCTTCTTGAGAAACACTTTCCTTGCCATTGCCAGTCTACATTTTATATCCTCTCTACTTCGACCATCATCAGTTATTTTGCTCCCCAAATAGCAAAACTCCTTTACTACTTTAAGTGTCTCATTTCCTAATCTAATTCCCTCAGCATAACCCGATTTAATTCGACTACATTCCATTATCCACGTTTTGCTTTTGTTGATGTTCATCTTATATCCTCCATTCAAGAGGAAAAGGGAGAGAAGGAAATGTAGTAGGTGAATATGGATTGGGGGTAAGAAATGAAAGAGAAAGCCACCTGGTAGGATTTTGCACACAGCGTAACTTAATCATAGCTAACACTTGGTTCAAGAAATGCAGTAAATGAAGCAGGCAAAAAGGAATACAAACGTCTCAAAAATGAGATAGACAGGAAGTGCAAAATGGCCAAGCAGGGATGGCTAGAGGACAAATGTAAGGATGTAGAGGCTTATCTCACTAGGGGTAAGATAGATACTGCCTACAGGACAATTAAAGAGACCTTTGGAGAAAAGAGAACCACGTGTATGAATACCAAGTGCTCAGATGGAAACACAGTTCTAAGCAAAGAAGGGAAAAGCAGAAAGGTGGAAGGAGTATATAGAGAGTCTATACAAGGGCGTTGTACTTGAGGACAATATTATGGAAATGGAAGTGGATGTAGATGAAGATGAAATGGGAGATACGATACTGCGTGAAGAGTTTGACAGAGCACTGAAAGACCTGAGTCGAAACAAAGCTCCGGGAGTAGACAACATTCCATTAGAACTACTGACAACCTTTGGAGAGCCAGTCCTGACAAAACTCTACCATCTGGTGAGCAAGATGTATGAGACAGGCGAAATACCCTCAGATTTCAAGAAGAATATAATAATTCCAATCCCAAAGAAAGCAGGTGCTGACAGATGTGAAAATTACTGAACAATCAGTTTAATAAGTCACAGATGCAAAATACTAACGCGAATTCTTTACAGACAAATGAAAAAACTGTTAGAAGCTGACCTCGGGGAAGATCAGTTTGGATTCCATAGAAATATTGGAACACGTGAAGCAATACTGACCCTACGACTTATCTTAGAAGCTAGATGAAGGAAAGCCAAACCTACGTTCCTAGCATTTGTAGACTTAGAGAAAGCTTTTGACAATGTTGACTGGAGTACTCTCTTTCAAATTCTGAAGGTAGCAGGGGTAAAATACAGGGAGCGTAAGGCTATTTACAATTTTTACAGATGTAGAAGCTTGCACAGGATAGAGTAGCATGGAGAGCTGCATCAAACCAAACTATGTAATGTAGAGATTTTGTTATTTATGCTCATTTTGCCCAGTAATAACCATTTAATTTCACTGTGTGTTATTATGACTAATCGTACTTTTTTTCTTCAGTCTTTTTTTTTTCATGAATTTGATAATTACATGTGGCTTACTTTTTGTGGGGATGTTTGTTAGTGAATGATCACATATTAACAGCACCAATCAGTGTAATACCTCTGGTTTGCTTTCACAAAACGAAGTCCAATACGTTTCAAGTGTAAATCACGTCCCAAAATTATACTCACTAACAGACAATCCCAGTAGAGGAGCCAAGCTAAAAAATATCAATCATTAATTATTATGGTGGTAATATCTGGAAAATTGCAATCAAATTTCAATATTTAAAAATGTTTGTACATAATTTTTCAAGTACATAATTTTCTTTCTTTAATTGAAGACTCATTTAGCCAAAGATAATTTTAATTTGATTCAGACTTGCATTTGAGTTTAAACATTTTAAAAGCCAGAATAATATAAAATTAAATACTAATTTCAAAACCCAGTGATAATAAATAACAATAAAAAACCACCATTAGATGTTCTCTCTTGTGATAATGTTAATAAATAATTCTTGTCTGCTGTGGACATATTATAGCACTCCAACTGTTGAAATTGAAGGTAATTTCTGATGAATTAGCTGCACCCAGTTATTTTTGAAGATGCTTATTTTTCTGTTATGATATTTCAAGATGCTTGGCAACCCATCTTCAGTGTTTAGATTTATTTATGTATCACATACATTATTTCTTTACTAACGGTATTGCAAAATTTTGCAACAGGAATTTTTAAGACAGCAATTGTCAAACATCACAAGTAAAGGTACAGTGTTGCAATGTGTCAATAAATGTAGACATCTGAAGATGATGTGAGCATATAATGAATATACTATCAAAAATGCTTGTTTCGAGGCATCATTTGTTGGTGTGGCATGTTGCAAAAGGGGACCATTCATATTGGTACATCACCCCATAAATATTAATGTTACAGAAGCTATAGGTTTGAGTTTATGTGCTGGGAGCGCTGCTGTCATGTCATATGATGTGGTGGCCAACTACCTTAAGAATGTATGTGGATCAGGCCTGTGGATAACCAAAGATTGCCGGTGTCTGACCTACACTTGTAACTTAACATGGTAACCCACAGAAGCCAAATTCCAAGATAATTGAGCTTTTCATGCCCAGAAATGTACATTACATATTGTACACTGGAAAATTCAGAAATATCATAATTTAATGTAGAGAAGCTGTTTATCAAATCAGAATAATCTCTTTTAGTATTTTCTAACTGTTTTGTGTGGCTTAGCATGTTTTTCATGGGAAAATCCATCTGAATTGTTGGTTACCATGCTTTTTTAATATTAATGAATATGTTATTTCAGTATAAAGGCATGTTGAATATTTATTATTTAATTCCTGAGAAAAATGTACTGTTTCACACTGTGTAACACATAACTGTCTTATTCAAATACATTTAAGGAAATAATCTTCTTACCATGAAAAGTTATTTCTATTGATGTAGAACCATTTGTTCATTGTTTGATGAACATCAACTGAAAATAAAATTATCTCATACAAACAGAGAGACATTTGAAAATCAACTTAATAACAGGCAAACAATAGTACGAGCATGGTGTCATGAGAAAAGTGAGGGGCAGCCAACACCAGCCATAGGGAGCCAAAAATTCTGAAGATGGCTTTTGCATAAGCCGAAACTGGTAAATAAACAAATATTATTGCGGTCTCAACTGTTCATTTGAACCTAAATATACACACTCTAAAAAAAGTTTTGCATTTCTTCGGTTCCAAGAGTTCTGGAAGCTGTACAAAAAAATGAAACAGAGATCAACATAAACATCATTTCTGCCATTTTTATAGCTCATGAAAACCACACATTGAATGTTGTACCACCATACGGCGAGACCTTCAGAGGTGGTGGTCCAGATTGCTGTACACCCCGGTACCTCTAATACCCAGCAGCACATCCTCTTGCATTGATGCATGCCTGTATTCGTCGTGACATACTATCCACAAGTTCATCAAGGCACTGTCGGTCCAAGATTGTCCCACTCCTCAATGGCAATTCAGTGTAGATCCTTCAGAGTGGTTGGTGGGTCATGTCACGTCATCCATAAACAGTCCTTTTCAATCTATCCCAGGCACATTCGGCAAGATTCATATCTGGAGAATATGCTGGCCATTCTAGCCGAGTGATGTCATTATCCTGAAGGAAGTCATTCACAAGATGTGTATGATGGGGGCACGAATCACGAATTGTCATCCACGAAGACGAATGCCTCGCCAGTATGCTACCGATATGGTTGCACTATCGGTTGGAGAATGGCATTCACGTATTGCACAGCCGTTACGGTACCTTCTGTGACCACCTAATGCGTCGGCCCCACATAATGCCACACCAAAACATCAGGGAACCTCCACCTTGCTGCCTTCACTGGACAGTGTTTCTAAGGCTTTCAGCCTGACTGGCGTAATGGATCTGGGAGATGTGTTATTTTCTACTGGATTTGTCGATACCAAATTGTAAATGTTTTCTTATATTTTTGTCAGAATTTTTTTATTGTAATTTGCCTTATTATATGCTAATTTACTTATATTTTTGAGAGTGACAGCATATTGATTACTATTAGTAAATGTGACGAAGAATATCAAAGAGACTGATTACAAGTGGAAGCTTGTGTCTTGTGTAAAATGTCTTTGACGCTGGAGTCGTCTTTGACTGTAGTCAGGACAGGCGTCTAAAGCTAGCGAAATGAGGGATGCTCAACTACCGGACCTACCGATAGATGGCTCTACCAGCTGATTACTGTCGTCTGTATTGCCCGCCATATTCGAATTTGGCAAGAAGTTTCTTTCGGTCTGTACGGTGTATAAGGAATTAAGGATTATCGAAATGGTGATTTCTTGTTCCGCTTTCAAGCGTACGAAGCGATGGAGTAAGGAAAGTGACTTACCATTTCACAGGTAATAGGACTACCGATACAATACAGACTTAGTGCGTTTGCTAATTCGATGTTTTTGAACAGGTTTCCTCTAAAGCACCCAGAGCTGCTAAAGAAGTGGATTACTTCCGTGAAGCGGAAAGATTTTAAACCTACGTCTTGCAGTTTTCTTTGCGGAAACCTTTTCCGGCAAGATGATTACGTAGTGAGCCCTGGACCGTGGAAGAAACGTCTCAGACACGAAGCAGTGCCATCAATTTTTGACTTTCCGACACATTTGATGCCACCAAATAAACAGCCACGACGACATGTTAGGATTTTGAGTGACAACGATGCTTCTCCATTTGAGGTAGCTAATTAATTTCTTTGCTATGTGTGTGATTTTGACTTTTGTGAATTTATTTCGTGCGGACACAAATGGGCTACATAGGTGTAAGCAATGTTGTAATACAGTTCCATAGTTTTGTTTTTAGCGTTGTGTCCTGGAATCCGTGCTTGATTTGCCCTCTGCAGAAGCTACTGACTGCGTGGAGAATTTTGTCAATGAGAATTCTTCCGTGGAAAGCATGTCCCATTTATCCAATGCAGAAGCTGCGAATTGTGTCGAAATCGTTAGTATAAGGATGTTTTCACACCCCCAAAGTTTTCTTATAATATTTTTTCATCAAGCCTTGAGTTATTTCAATCATATATAACGAAATTATTTCTTTATTTCAGAGTGCAGTTGGTTCTCAAGTAATTGATTGTGGTATACAGTCGAAAGTAGAAATGGAAGACAAGGCGACCGAAACTTGCAATTTTTTCTCAGACATTGTTCACGAATTAAAACGTAAACTGAAGTGTGTCTGAGAAAAACTTCAATCATCAGAAAGGAACACAAGTGGAATTAGTGTGCAATTTAGTGGACAACTCTCTCTCGTCAAAGGGTAATAGATACACAACAAATGTGAAAATGTTTGCAATGACTGTGTACTTTTATTCACCAGCAGCATATGAATACCTGCAAAAATTAATGCCTCTGACCCATAAATCATTGATTTCCAAATGGGTGGCAAGTGTCGACTGTGAAACTGGCTTCTTAAAAGATGTTTTTAAATACGTTGATTCGAACCCAATCGTAAGGGACCAGTTCAGCGATTCATGTCCAATTGTAGACAGTGTGGCACTTAGGAAGCAAGTAGTTTGGGACCAAGGAACTAAGCAATACACAGGTTTTTTAGAGTTTGGTGGGGAAGTGCCTCAGTCAAAAGAAGTAATAGAGGCATCTGAGGCTCTGGTTTTCATGCTTGTCTCTATTAAAGGCAAATTTATATGCCCGATTGCATATTTCTTTATCAACGGTGTACAGGCAAATAATCAGGCCACACTGATGAAATCTGCTTTAGAGAGGCTGCATAGTTCTGGCATCAGGGTTTGGTGTGTTACATGTGATGGCTGGAAGGTAAATATAAGCACTTTATGTACACTTGGCTGTACTTTAAATTTTTCCAAGGGTGATTTTAAGAGCTACAATGTTTATTGTATGTTGGACATGTCATATGATGAAGTTTGCCAGAAATGCTCTAGCAGAAGTATCTGCTATTGAGTCTCCAACTGGCATTATTAGATGGCATTTCATTGAGCAATTGAACAAGGTACAACAAGAAGAAGGTATGACATTTGCCAACAAACTATCAGGACAACATATAAGTTATGTAAATAGAAAAATGAATGTTTCATTAGCTCCACAGACTTTGAGTTCTAGTGTGGCAGATAGTATAGAGTTTTTGAGGAGGGTTGTTGATCCAAATATTAAAGGAAGTGAAGCAACAGTAGAATTTTTGTATAATATTGATAGGATTTTTGATATTCTGAACTCCAGAAATCCATTAGGTAAAGGGTATAAGAGCCCCCTGAGACTTGACAACAAATCTTATTGGCTTGGTATTTAAAAAAAAAATTAAATTAAAAAAAAAAATGGTTCAAATGGCTCTGAGCACTATGGAACTTAGCATCTATGATCATCAGTCCCCTAGAACTTAGAACTACTTAAACCTAACTAACCTAAGGACATCACACAACACCCATTCAGCACGTTAGTATTTTCAGACACACTGAAAATTATATCAAAAGCTTAAGAATCATTGGTGTTCCATTGCTGCTCCATGCAAGAAATACTTTTGCTTTTGGGATAATTTTCATAGCTCTGACAAGTATGCTTCGTGTTGAATCTCCTTTGAAGTATTTGCTAACATATAAACTGTCACAAGACCACATAGAGCTTTTTTCCCCCTGCATTCGGTCCAGATGTGGTTGGAACAACAATCCAAATGCATACCAGTTCAAATGTGCCATGAGAAAGTTGCTCTTGGGTAACAGTGTCACTGCAATGAATGGGAATTGCTCAAATTTTAATGTGTGTTGTTTGCCACCTGTTTATGATTTTCATGCAAGAAAGCATGTAGTAGAAAGTGATGAAAGTGCTGCAGAAAATGAAGTAGAGGAGTGGTGTGCACTTCTTGACGATAAGATTAAGTTCTCATTTCACAAGTAAAACATACTCTATTATATTGCAGGGTGTGTGTCATTGCGCTTTCAAGGCAGATCACATGCAAAGACTGTCTTCACATACTGAAGCCACCAGTAGTTAAATCTGCATTAGAATGTGATTCTCTCTATGCTTTTCCCAATATGGCCAATAAAAATGCATTTGTAAATTTTGTTAACTGGGGAAAACTGGTTAAAACAAGTGACTGCGTGTACTCTGTTGTAGAATACTCAGAAACTGTTTTAGATGTTTGTGACTGCTGGGGATATGTGACAGAAATATATACAGGCCAAGATTTTGCATTGTGTTAAAAAGAAATTTGTAGATTACCCATTTCCTGCTCTTGGTCATGATTACCGTTATGAAATTAGGATTGAGGACTTACATCAGACTCAGCTTGCTTGTAAGATTGCATCCCTATACTCCTGCATATACTTAAAAACATGTGGAAAAAAAGCCTGCTGAGAAAATTTTAAACAACAAATCAAGTAGCCTATAAGGCAGAAGTTAAATAAACTCATATTGTTTAATCATGTATAGTGCTCAAATTGGAAAAATTATGTAATGGGACATTCCATGCAGATGGGTGTGACATTTTGACAGATTTTTTAAAACTATTTTGTCCATAGATTTGTTGTTGTGTGATGATGAACTTCAAAAGATCAATCACATTGAAGTAAAATTGTCTTTACATCCTGTGTAGATATCGTAACAAAATTATAATTGTTTATTATATAAGCTTATTTTAAGATGTTTGGTGTTACAAAATATGCACTTGCATTAAAAACGGGTGATTTGTGTAAAATTAATGAAAAAAAAAAAATATTCTGAGGATTATTTGACAGATGGCTTTCAGTGTGAGAAAATATGTCCCTCAATAACTATGTTAACTTGAATGTTTCACTTTAAGAAAACAGTTGTTTTAATACTTCCTATAATGAACACAATGTTCCAGTTGATCATAAGCATTCTTATTACTTTATAACCATTCTAGAATAAGGGGACCTGAGTCAGGCAAAACCTAATTTTCTGAATTTTGTCTTTATTTTGCTAGGATGTCTTTCTATTATATTTTCCTGTGTTGAGGGGGGGAGAAGAGAATGCAAATAATCATATAGAATTATCTTTCTAGCACTACAAAGTGCAGAATACAGTGATTACAGGTACACGTGGAAATCTAGGAAATTTCAGTAATGTTACATGCCTAATTTTCATTAACATTTACCTTAATTATACGGTTACACTTTTTGCTGATTTGAACTGTGTACTACATGTTAAAAAGATTTTGTTTGGTCATAGTAATAAAAGCATTTCATTTTGTTAGTTCATATGTCCCATACGGAACTGAAATTATCGAGTCATGATGACAAAGGAAGGAAATAACATTAAGGAATCTTACTTCACAGAAATTATGTAACAATGGTTACACTTTTTGCTAGTTAACTTTAACATAAACCATTTAGTTTTGCATTAAGAGTGAAAGCAGTTGCACAAGTCACGTAAAGAACAAAGTTTCCCATAGGAAACTAAAGTATTTTACGTTTGAGTTATTGCAGACCCAAAGTATTGTGATCTTCATATTTCTATTTAAAAAAGTTTGTAACTCAAATTCACAGACATTCTGGAATCTGTACATACATGCGTGTAGCAAGGTACTTTTCATGTGCCATGTGGAACCTTTAATTTTCTGGTTTAAATATAATTTATTTCATGAATTACCTTTAATACCAGCACTGCCTGAATGCATTATTTACCATTTAGAAGAAGAAATATTAGTGTACAGAATAACAAACCTCATGAAAAATGCGAGAGATTGTTCTGTACAGAACTTGGAATGGCTCTTTATCAATAGCAGGTAAAAAAGAAGGCTTCTATTAAATGTTCAAAGAAACCAGTCAGTACCTCTTAATTCGCCATAGAGGTGATACAGTAGTAAAACAATTTACTTTTTTCAGAATTTCTGCTAAGTATTAAAAGTGTGAAGACGTATTCAATTAGTATTTGCTTTACCAATAACCTGTAGTACAAGCACACGTATAAGCAGATAATTATGGGAGTCAAGAGTTATGTTAAAATTAAAGATACTGACTGTTATTACTTGTTCACAAAGCATTGTAGTTGCTGTACAGTTTATGCTGTATGTGGTGTACCCAATGTGATTCCTGGAGGACATAATATTCTGTTATCCCATGGGAGTGCACTGGTACCACACCTATTGAAAGTACGTTTTGTTGTGGAATAGTTGTATCAGATGTCTGTACCAGAAAACAAATCTCCACTGTGACACCCTTATGTTCTTGGTATGCTATTAGCTATTATTACAGGAATACTCTTCACATGGAGGAGGAAGCATAGTGAAATTTTCTTTTTCATCATTTCCAACATTGTACACAACTTTCTTGCACTTTTATGTTATCACATTTTTTTCCCTTGATAATTGAAAAGAGAGAGGGGGAAAAAAAAATTTAAGCGAGCCTTCATAACTGAAAACTCTACTTGCGTCATTTGTTATTTTCAAAATGTTACTCTCTTTCCAAATACTGTCCTATTTCTTCAAACCAATTTTGAATTTCTCAGGTTATTACATATTATTTACTGTACATTGTCCACCAATACTTCTGTTATTACCAGATAGTTTGTAATGTGGCACTACCTTTGTGCCACTGGTATTGGCTAGTGTACTTTTGCAGATAAGAAAATCGACTGGACTAGATTGTCCTGTCAGTATATGACAAATTCAGACAATATGGAACTTCTTACACTAAATTTGCAATATAATGTCACCCTTGTCTCACACAGATTGTAGCAGCCATTGGGGTGCCTGTCTGGCCAGCTTCTACAGCTTTCACTTTCAGGTTTGTTTTTTGCTTGGGCCGTATACTAACAACCAGTCATTCCAGTGATTGACACCATGTCAAAGACTGGAGCCAAGATTCACAGAAATAGAATTCTATGGTTGTAATTCAAAGTGTAATTAATTTTGCTCACTGACATGTTTTGAATTCAATTTTAAAATTGTTTGGGTGTCAGACTGGAAAATTAGTTTTAAGACACCCCAACCTTAAAATTAACAGCTGTGATCGAGGTTATTTTCAACAAGTTCCTTCACTTCCTACATCACCATGGATCAGTCCAATATAATATTATTACTAGACTTAACTTCCAAATGATACAAGTCAAGCATTTAAGAGGAGCCTTAACGTTGGGCTTTGTGTTTATCTCATTTAAATGTATTTCTTGTCTTGTATCAAAGACTGTAGCACTGTTAAAAACTGGTGCTTCTACCATATCACTCAGTTTAAATACACCGTGTCATGTACAAGCGTTAATAAAATCATGGCATTTAAATTACTGATCAAAGAGAGTGCCAAATTCGTAAGTGCATGTTGCAATTACAGTGTCAGCATATATGCAGATCGGTAATGCATCACTTCAGATAAAGAAAAAAATAACGATTTTTTCTGTTTATACGTAAGTAATACTTTAATAGTTCAGTTGTAATTTCTGTTGTCAGTAAAGACACCCCTAAGCACACGATGTCAACTTTTTTTCAAGAGACGTTTTCACTGTTGTCCACACTTGATTTTCCGAATTATACCAGTAGTTAAAAGCTTCGGCAAGTAAGGTAATTTGTTGACCTCCATTGAATCTTAAATAGTGTTTTAAAACGGGCAAATAAGTAAAGCACTCATAAAATAGTAAACAATTTATAGGTCAGCTTGTCAAACTTTCAAAACACACTCGAATTTAGGAATTTCATAGCAGAACTGTCACTGTTTTTTCTCGCTAGATTAGAAACACTTCATTATGTTGATGTGTAGATATCTAGAACATCCAATTTAAAATACTTATGAGGGCGCAGAACGAAAAACATTTTCATCCGTGTTTTGACACTTCGTTTTTTTGCCAAATTCAGATATGGCGGACACTCAATGATAGGATCTCTTGGCGGCACGCGCTAGAGCCATCTATCGGTAGGTCCGGTAGTTGAGCATCCCTCATTTCGCTAGCTTTAGACGCCTGTGTAGTCAGTTGACAGTGAACTCGTGGTGTGTGTTGACGGTAGAACAATGTGCAGGTAGCCGTCATAAATAATTTGCTAGTGAACAGGAAAAAATGAATTATGTTACTACTTTTTCTATATAAACTTTAAGAAGAAACCACATTCGAAGAAATGGTATTTGAAGCACCAAAAATGAGGCAAACGCATTGAACCAGGTCATTTCTGCAGCCGACAAAACTGCATTGTGGAATCATACTTCCACTAGATGACTGAAGCCAAGACAAATATCGCCTTGTAAACATTTCACGGATAAGGTACTGTCACAAAATATGCCAAATTTAAGTTAATAAAAAATAGTGAGCATATTTCACTGGGTTGCTTCCAAACACGTCTCTGGACGATTGTCTCATTGAAGGCATATGCAAAACTCATTGGTGAAGAGAACGTGATGCTTGTTGTTGGGCCCATCTGTACCGCGCTGCACAGTATCGTGGTTGCAAAGATGGACCTCGCCACGGGTGTCGGGAGTGAAGCTGCGCATCATGCACCCTACTGCACACAGTTTGAGTCGTAACACGACGTCCTGTGGCTGCACGAAAAGCATTATTCAACATGGTGGCATTGCTGTCAGGGTTCCTCTGAGCCATAATCTGTAGACAGCAGTCACCCACTGCAGTAGTAGCCCTCGGGCGGCCTCAGCGAGTCATGTCATCAACAGTTCCCGTCTCTCTGTATCTCCTCCATGTCTGAACAACATCGTTTCCATTCACTCCGAGACACCTGAATACTTCCTTTTTTGAGAGATCTTCCTGGTTCAAAGTAACAATGTGGACACGATCGAACCCCGGTATTGACCGTCTAGGCACGGTTGAACTACAGACAACACGAGACGTGTACCTCCTTCCTGGTGGAATGATTGGAACTGACCAGCTGTCTGACCCCCTCCGTCTAATAGGTGCTGCTCATACGTGGTTGTTTACATCTTTGGGCAGGTGTAGAGACATCTCTGAACAGTCAAAGGGACTGTGTCTGTGATACAATGTCCACAGTCAACGTCTATCTTCAGGAGTTCTGGGAACTGGGGTGATGCAAAATTTTGTTGATGTGTGTAGCATCACGTCTGCTCTCCATAGACTATGTTGTCTAAATTTATGAAATGATTGAATGTTTAACAACACATATCTCTTCAGAAATAAGTGTTAATTAAGAGCTGTTGAAAACATTATATCATAACACAAACAGTATACTTATGGCAATATCTTAACAGTGGTATAAAAGATGTACTGAATATTTAAGAGTGCATGTATTTTTCTCTTCAAAGAACTTATTAATACCAGATATGACCCTTAATTAATACTAATAAGCATATTACTCTAAAAATATTTCATAAAATTGGTTTCTGTGACACATTCTGACATTTTTCACGCCTTTTTACATTGAGAAGTAGGAAAAATATAGTGAAGATTGTTACTCAAGTACATAGCAATTTACTGTATTTATGTATCTTCAGTTATCATTGCAGAACAGTACTCTTCATCCAACCCTCCCTCTGGTCTGTGACCTATCTTCACTTTATTGTCATACTGTTCTAAGAAGATGTTTTGGATGTAACCTTTCAGGTATTGAATGTCTTTTAGCTTTAACGGTTCTATTCTTCTTGGTCCATTGTATAAGGGGCATTCAAATGAAACCCGGTCACTAGTCTAAAGTAACAGTAATGATTTTATTAACTCAAAAATGTAGTTATACAAAGTACACATACTCAAAAATAGTCGCCAAAACTGTTGGCATATTTATCCCATTGCGACACCAGCAGGTCGATTCCATCCTCGAAGAAGCCAGTAGGCTCGGATCCAGGCCTGGATCCAGTCACACAATTCGTCGTCTGTTGCGAATCGATGTCCGTGAATAGCTTGTTTTAGCGGTCCAAACATGTGAAAGTCACATGGTGAAAGGTCGGGACTGTACGATGGATGTTCCAGTGTTTCCCACCGAAACTACTGCAATGTCGTCTTCACCGCATTGGCCGTGTGTGGGCGGGCATTATCATGGAGGAGGATAATGCCATTGGACAACATGAGTCAGCATTTCAACTTGATGGCTCATCTGAGGTTCTGTAAAGTGGCTTGGTAACGCTGGGCATTGATGGTGGTTCCCGGTTGCAGGAACTCAACAAGCAGTGGGCTCTTGTTGTCAAAAAAGAAGGACATCGTGAGCTTACCGGAACTGGTGTGCACGGCCTTTGATTTCTTGGGAGTTGGTGAAGTCGCATGTTTCCACTGCTTGCTCTGACGCTTGCTTTCCAGTTCAAAATGGTGACACCACGTTTCATCACCTGTGACAATATGCGACAGAAAGCCATATTCCTCCTCGTGATTGAACAGTAGTTGTGTCCGGCTCTTCGAAAAGCGCGCCAGGCAGAGTGCTTTCGCTTCGTGTCTAGTGTTTGCTGTGGTGCTTTTAGTTTAGCGTGCTGTTTGGATCGCTACTGCCCTCTGGCGGGAGGTGGAGCAAGTGTACAGTCGCGTAACGATCGAGGAGTACGTAGTGGGCGGTGACCGAGAGAGGTGGTGGCGTGAGCGGGGCCCTGCTGTTGGGGGTCATCAACTGCCCGCCACGTGCTTTGGCCGACCTCTTGGCTGTCAGGGGCTAAGTCTGCCTTACCTGCACGTACGTGGCTTATGATGCTTAGAAGCTGTGGTGCAGGAGACCAATGCGTGGGACCGCATGTCTTCTTATCGGCCGTTGAAACCACTGGCAGCGGTTGGCTCTGATGAACATAAGGAAGTCCAACGTGTTCCCGGCACTGAGGTGGAGTGTGAGAAGTTGAGTGCTGTTGTTATGTAACAGAGTTAAGAGAAAGTTTTCAAGTTCTAGTGAAGCGCACGAGTTTCTTCACCAGTGGTCTCGTTGGGGTCGTCCCACCAAAGTTTCCGTTTGCCTGTCCGCGGGAATGTGGTAATTGCTTCTCGGTCGGGCCGTTTTCATTCACACCTCGATTGGGTGATTTAGGGTCATGGGTCTCTGTGTCTGTGCAGGCACCGCCCTTGCTACAGCTTCTGGTTTTGGGTAACTCGGGGTGGTGGTGGCTTGTAATGCAAGTTTTGGGGCTGATCTGCTGTGGGCCTGTACCCCACCAGTAACTATTCCACCTATTGTGATTTGGGCCCCTTTACACGTGTCACTCCCTCATCGAGCTACGAATTTTTTTTTTCGGAACTGCCTTTAATGTGAAGGTTTGTGTGCTGGGTTATTCACATTTATCTTGTAATAACTGACAGGTGTAATATAAGTTATTTAATTGGCAAGAGACGACTATTTTAACTTTAGTACAAACTAGCTACTTAAAGGTTTTTTTTAAGGTATTGTCCTCTTATATATGATAAGTTTAAGATCTTATTATTGGGAAGTTGTTAACGTCATACCTTGCAATCTCTTTTTCGTAAAGAAAATTTGTCAGCTATTGGAAATTGTTTCTGAAATTGTTTTTTTAAAAAATGTCAGACTTAAAAATTTATTATTGAGAAAGTCTTTTAAAACAAAAAGGTATCTTTAGCAGTGTGTGTTATTTCACCAGCACATCCTGGCCCCTACTTCCACGATAACATTTTGGAATAACATGTGTACTTGTGTTGTTGTTTGTGAACCGCCCAAATTGATGGTTCTATGATAACTTTGTATATGCCTCGAAGCCAGCACCTTTCGAGTATTGCGCTGTTCGGCAGTCAGTTGGTGGGGAACCCACTGCGCACAGTTTTTTTGAAAGTTCAAATGTTGTTGTGCTATGGCGTGGGCGGTGCCCACACTAATACCCAGTAACATGGATCTTGTCCACGGTGACTCTGCAGTTGTCCGAGGCTAAAGAATTCACTTCCACGACCATTTCTGGTGTGATGACACAGTGAGCCCATCCAGTACAAGCATCACCTACCAGTGACTTGCGCCCCCTCGAGGAATCGTTTGTGCCATTCCACAACACTTGAACACTTCAGACTGTACTCACCATATACAACGGTATTTCGGAAAATAAAGATATACCGTACGAGAGGAACAGAAGAGTTTTGGCGAGCAAGTTGTCAACACTAGTGTTAACCTTGAACCGTTAGCTTTCTCCTCGCAGTCGTTCGGCAGTTGAACGTTGCTTCTGGTTGGAGTAGGTCGCGTTTAAAATGGCTGGATCGACAACTGCCACGAAGGATCTCCTTCTGCTGCTGCCGGTGTCCGAACTCAGACTGCTGGCACAAGATCCTCAGCTGACAGGGGAGGGTGCTGCCAGTGAAGTGCCCTCCACTGCTGAGGCAGGGACCTCTGTTGCCCGTGAAGTACCCACACCGTAGATGCCGAAGTGCCTTCCCCTGCTGGTGAAGTGCCCTCTACTGAAAAGTGCTGTCCACTACCAGTGAAATGCCCTCCATTGCTGATGAAGTGCCCTCCACTGCCAGTGCAGGGTTCTCTGCTGCCGGTGAAGTGCCCTACATTGCCAGTCAAGGGTCTTCTACTGCTGGTGAAGCGCCCTCCTCTGTCAGTGAAATGCCCTGTGCTACTGGTGAAGTGTCCTCTGTTGCTGGTGAAGTGCTCTCTGCTACTGTGAAGTTCCCTCTACTACCAGTGAAGTGTCCTCTGCTGCCGGTGAAGTACACTCCACTTCTGATGCAAAGGTCCTCCACTGCCAGTGCAGAGTCCTCTGCTGCCAGTGAAGTTCCCTGCACTGCAAGTGAAGGGTCTTCTGCTGCTGGTGAAGTGTCCTTTGCTGTCAGTGAAGCCCCCTCCACTACCAGTGAAGAATTATCCTTTCTCTGCCTCGTGATGACTGGCTGTTGTGTGATGTCCTTAGGTTAGTTAGGTTTAAGTAGTTCTAAGTTCTAGGGGACTGATGACCATAGATGTTAAGTCCCATAGTGCTCAGAGCCATTTGAACCATTTTGAAGAATTCTCCAGTGCCAGTGAAGTACCCTGCACTGTCAGTGAAGTGCCTTCTGCTGCTGATAGAAGGGTCCTTCACTGTCAGTGAAGTGCCATCCACTGCTGGTGAATGCCCTGAGCTGCAGATGAAGTTCCGTCCGTGCCAATGCGAGGATCCTCTACTGCCAGTGAAATGCCCTCCACTGTTGGTGAAATTTCCTAAGCTACTGGTGAAGCGCCCTCTGCTCCAGTGAAGTTCCCTCTGCTACCAGTGACGTGCCCCCTCCTGCTGGTGAAATTCCCTCCACTTCTGATGCAAGAGTACTCTATTGCTGGCGAAGGTTCTCTGCTGCAGGTGAAGTGCCCTGCACTGCCGATGAAGGATCCTCCACTGCTGGTGAGTGACCTACATTACTGGTAAAATGCCCTTTGCTGCAAGTGAAATGTCCTCTGCTGCTGGTGAAGTCCCCCACACTATTGGTGAAGTGCTCTCTGCTCCTGGTGTAGTGTCCTCCACTGCCAGTGAAGTGCCCTCCACTGCCAGTGAATGGCTTATGCTGCGGATGAAGTGCCCTCCATTGGTGATCAGGGTGTTCTGCAGCCAGTGGCGTGCCCTACACTCCTAGTGAAGTGCCCTTGACTGCCAGTGAAGTGCTCTGTGCTGCCAGTGAAATGTCCTCCACTGCTAATGCAGGGTCCTCTATTGGCAATACAGGGTTCTCTGTGCCAATGAAGAGTCCCCCACTGCCAGCAAAGCGCTCCCTGCTGCCAGTGAAGTGCCCTCCTGCTGCCAATGCCAGGATCCTCTGCTGTTGGTGAAGTGCCTATGCTACTGATGAAGGATCTTCCACTGCTGGTGAAGTGACCTACAGTACTGATGAAGTGCTCTCTACTGCTGCTGAAGGGTCCTCTGCTGCTAGTGAAGTTCCCTTCACTACGGTGAAGTATCCTCCATTGCCAGTGAAGTGCCCTCCACCCTTAGAATTTCACCTGCTGTTGAAAGCACTGTTTGTAGAAAAAAATTGATTATGTGCTAGTAGTAGCTGCTTTATTAAATCAAGAGTTGGGAGCAAAAACATGGTAACCCACATTTTGTTAAAAATTGAGATATGATAACCCTGAGACTGTTTAAGCAGTGAGCCAGCAGGATATCATGTCATTCCATTGAAAACCCAACAGATGGCAGAATAATATACATTTTGGTAAGCCACAATTGCATTATTTAAAATTTATACGTTGGTATCCCACAGACACAATGGTAGGATTAAGTGGGATTTGTTCCTCTAAAAGGCAAAGGAAAATGAGGATGCAACTGAATTTTGAAGGTCTTAATTATACCAATATATTATTTGAAGAATCTGGCAGTGAGTATAATCTGTCCAACGATGAAGAAAGCATTGAAGATCATAATATCAGCAATGTAAGTACCTGGCTCAGCATACATTTAGGTTTTGTTGGTTAACATGTTTTGATGTTGGAAAACTAGTAATGTGTTTTCTGTGCATATTAAGAATAAAAAGTGTAATTTAAAACATTATTAGACTATCTTTTATGCATTATAAACTGTTGAACTCTTTCTGTAATTGTTTTTATGCATTTATTTGGCTTACCATGTTTTGCACTTGTGAAATGAACACTTGCTGCGTGTTACAGTTCCAAAGTTAATAGGCTAATTGCTGCGTTATTGCTGACATTTTCAGTATCCAGAAAATCACTTGGAAAATGTAATAGAGTACTAAGGAGACTGCCTACACTATGCTTGTCCGCCCTCTTCTAGGATACTGCTGCACGGTGTGGGATCCTTACCAGATAGCACTAACGGAGTACATCAAAATAGTTAAAAGAAAAGCCGCACGTTTTGTATTACCACAATATATGGGAGAGAGAGTGTCACAGAAATGATACAGGATTTGGGCTGGACATCATTAAAAGATAGGCATTTTTTGTTGCGACACAATCTTCTCATGAAATTCCTATCATCAACTTTCACCTTTGAATTTGAAAATATTTTGTTGACACCGACCTACATAGGGAGGGAGAAATGATCACCACAATAAAATAAGGGAAATTAGAGCTCATATGGAAAGGTATAGGAGTTCATTTTTTCCGCGCGCTATACGAGATTGGAATAATGGAGAATTACTGTGAAGGCGGTTCGATGAACCCACTGCCAGGCACTTAAATGTGATTTGCAGAGTATCCATGTAGATGTAGAAGTCACATAAAACTTGGTGGAAGCAGGGACAACCATTTAATGGCTCTCCAAAGAACTAAAAGAATGAAGAACTGACTTCAAGCCATCACTGCTCAGAAATAATGCCTCACAGAGTAACAATCGGGAAAACTGTGCACGGAAATTCTTCAAGTGCCAAGTGTTTGGGAAACCACAATGGTCCTATAGGTTCTATAGACAACGACTGGAATGTGCTACCATCAACCACTACAACTTGGCTAATCTACATCTACATTTCCACTCTGCAAGCCACCCAATGGTGTGTGGCAGAGGGCACTTTACGTGCCACTGTCATTACCTCCCTTTCCTGTTCCAGTTGCGTACAGTTCACGGGAAGAACGACTGCCGAAAAGCCTCCGTGCGCACTCAAATCTCTGTAATTTTACATTCATGATCTCCTCGGGAGGTATAAGTAGGGGGAAACAATATATTCGATACATCATCCAGAAATGCACCCTCTCGAAACCTGGCGAGCAAGCTACACCGCGATGCAGAGCGCCTCTCTTGCAGAGTCTGCCACTCGAGTTTGCTAAACATCTCCGTAACGCTATCACGCTTACCAAATAACCCTGTGACGAAACGCGCTGTTCTTTTTTGGATCTTCTCTATCTCCTCCGTCAACCTGATCTGGTATGGATCCCACACTGATGAGCAATACTAGAGTATAGGTCGAACGAGTGTTTTGTAAGCCACCTCCTTTGTTGATGGACTACATTTTCTAAGGACTCTCCCAATGAATCTCAACCTGGTACCTGCCTTACCAACAATTAATTTTATACCATCATTCCACTTCAAATCGTTCCGTACGCATACTCCCAGATATTTCACACTAGTAACTGCTACCAGTGTTTGTTTTGCTATCATATAATCATAAAATAAAGGATCCTTCTTTCTATGTATTCGCAATACATTACATTTGTCTATGTTAAGGGTCAGTTACCACTCCCTGCACCAAGTGCCTATCTGCTGCAGATCTTCCTGAATTTTGCTGCAATTTTCTAATGCTGCAATTTCTCTGTATACTACAGCATCATCCGCGAAAACCCGCACGGAACTTCCGACACTATCTACTAGGTCATTTATATATATTGTGAAAAGCAATGGTCCCATAACACTCCCCTGTGGCATGCCAGAGGTTACTTTAACGTCTGTAGACATTTCTCCATTGAGAACAACATGCTGTGTTCTGTTTGCTAAAAACTCTTCAATCCAGTCACACAGCTGGTCTGATATTCCGTAGGCTCTTACTTTGTTTATCAGGCGACAGTGCGGAATTGTATCGAACGCCTTGCGGAAGATAAGGGGAGTGTTGTGGGACCATTTCTTTTCACAATATTTATAAATGACCTAGTAGATAGTGTCGGAAGTTCCATGCGGCGTTTTGCGGATGATGCTGTAGTATACAGAGAAGTTGCAGCATTAGAAAATTGCAGCGAAATGCAGGAAGATCTGCAGCGGATAGGCACTTGGTGCAGGGAGTGGCAACTGACCCTTAACATAGACAAATATAATGTATTGCGAATACATAGACAGTTTTGTAGGAAGGATGCCAAAAATGGAGTTTGTATTTTCATTAAATCGAATGTGGAATTTAAAAGGAGGCA